>NC_071101.1:33117500-33717500 GCF_024256425.1 Clarias gariepinus | reverse complement strand
CAGATGGTCAGGTCTAGACTCAGCACTGTTATAGTAAGAAAAGTAATTATTTAACTCCCTGAAGATTTTGTAATTTTGTCCACTTACAAAGAAATGAAGGGTCTAAAAAAAGCACATGATGCAAAGGTTATAAATTGATTAGCATTTTAATGGGAAATGTAAGTATTTTATACAAGCAAAAAGACTTAGTCCTATGTGGTGAAACTCTCATTTGCAAGATATTTCTTGTAGTTGATTATCAGGTTTGAACACACAGTGGGGCAAAGAGGTATTTAGTCAGTGCAAGTTCTCCCACCTAAAAAGATGAAAGAGGCCTGTCATTTTTATCTTGCTTGGTGGGTTTCCGCCAAGGACTCCGATTTCCTCCCACAGTCCAATGACATGTAGGTTAGGTTGATTCTCAAATTGCCCGTAGTGTGTAAATGAGTGTGAGTGTGTGTGTGCGTGCCCTGCGATGGATTGGGACCCTGTCCAGGGTGTACCCTGCCTTGTGCCCTAAGCCTCCTGGGATAGGCTCCAGTTTCCCACGACCCTGAATACAGGATGAGTGAGAACGTGAGTAAGAAAGACATACAAGACCACTGATAATCTCCCTCGATCTGGGGCTCCACCCAGGATCTCACCCTGTGGGGTCAAATGATCACAAGAACTGTGAGCAAAAATCCCAGAAAGACACGGGGGACCTACAGTAGTGAATGACCTGCAGTGAGCTGGGACCAAAGTAACAAAAGCTACTATCAGTAATGTGCTGCCAGGGACTCAAATCCTGCAATGCCAGACGTGTCCTTCTGCTTAAGCATGTCCAGGCCCGTCTGAAGTTTTCTAGAGAGCATTTGGATGATCCAGAAGAGGATTGGGAGAATGTTATATGGTCAGATGAAGCCAAAATAGAACTTTGTGTTTGGAGGAGAAAGAATGCTAAGTTGCATCCAAAGAACACCATTCTGTGAAGCATGGGGGTGGAAACATCATGCTTTAGTGCTGTTTTTCTGCAAAGGGACCAGGACGACCGATCCGTGTAACGGAAAGAATGAATGGGGCCATGTATAGTGAGATTCTGAGTAAAAACCTCCTTCCATCAGCAGGCCCATTGAAGATGAAACATGGCTGGGTCTTTCAGCATGACAATGATTCCAAACACACTGCCCGGGCAGCAAAGGAGTGGCTAGCAAGTCTCCAGATCTCAGATTTCAGAGTTGAAAGTCCATGTTGCCCAGCGATAGTCCCAAAACAATTACTGCTCTAGAGGAGATCTGCATGAAGGAATGGGCCAAAATACCAGCAACAGTGTATGAAAACCTCATGAAGACTTACAGAAAACATTTGACCTCTGTCATTGCCAACAAAGGGTATATAACAAAGTATTAGGATGAAATTTTGTTATTGACCAAATACTTATTTTCCACGATAATTTGCAAATAGACTCTTTAAAAATCCTACAATGTGATTTTCTGGATTTTATTTTATTTTTTTCTTATTTTGTCTCTCATAGTTGAGATATGATGAAAATTACAGGCCTCTCTCATTTTTTTAAGTGGGAGAACTTGCACAATTGGTGGCTGATTAAATACTTTCTTGCCCCACTGTATCAGGAGAAATTTGATCCACTATTCCTTACAAATCTTCTCCAAATCCTCAATATTCTTCCTAGATCTTTTCAGGTTTCTTTCCTGTCATTTGACAACTCAAGTTTCAGCTTCCTCCATACATTTTCTAAAGGATTAAGGTCTGGAGACTGGTAAGGCCACTCCAGGACCTTAATGTGCTTCTTCCTTAAGCCACTCCTTTGTTGCCTTTGTGTTTTGGGTCATTGCCATGCTCGAGTTCCATCCATGACACATCTTGGTTCTTATTCAAAATTTTACAATACATGTTCTCTTCCAATGGCCCCTCAATGTGGCAGTCGCCAGTACCTTTTTGCAAAGAAACAGCACCAGAGCATTATGTTTCCACCTGTAGGACTGGTAGGGATAGTGTTCTTTGAGTCATAGCCAGCATTTTTCTTCCTTCAAACACCAGTCTAGTTGATGCCAATAAGCTTAATTTTGGTTCAATCTGACTACAGCACTTTCTACCAATCTCCATTCATTGTAAAACAAGCCTATACACGTGCCCTTTTGAGGAAGGGAAACTTGCAGTGCTGAAAGATTTCAATCCACAAGTTCCTCCCATGTAGTTCTTGGGTGATCCCTGATTTTTCTCACCCATGAGGTGAAATCCTGCATGGAGCTCCAGACCAAGGGCCCATTGATTATTTAGTATTTCTTCCATTTGCAAAAAATCACTTCAACAGTTGTCTCTATCTCACCAAACTTCTTGCTGATGGTCTTGAATCCCATTCCAGCCTTGTGCAGGTTCACAATCTTGTCTTTGATGTCCTTTTAACTGCTCCTTGGTCTGCCCATGGTGGTGAAGTTTTAATGGATGATATAGATTATGTCAACAGGTAGCTTTTATACACATATTTAGCTGTTAGGAGCACCTTCTTACAATTATCTGTGTACCCCATGAGCACATAACCAGTCTGTGGGAGCTGGAATTATTGTTGGTTGGTAGGGGATCAAATACTTATTTTATCAACTGAAATGCACCTCGATCTATAACATTTAATGATGTTCTGTCTCTATCCTTAGAAATAAACCTTTTAAAATTATCCTTGTAAGTGGGCAAATCTGCAGGGAATGAAATAATTTTCCCACTGTGTCTGGCAATAAAATAAAGCCAGCTGATTATGTGAATGTACTGAATGACCCAGGGTATCAATTGAAGCTTTTCCTCTGATTCACAGGCATATTTCAGGACTCAAATATATTGAACCAAGACATAGTTAAAAACATCAGTAGAGGACAGACAGGAAAAGATGACAAATTTGTTTACATTAAATTAATTAACGGCATTGTCCAACTTTATTCATTTATTTTTGCTGTGACCGTTGGCTTCTCTCTGAGCTTCATGATTTTTTAATTTGTAATGTATATAATTACCAGTTCTCCTGAAGAGCAAATTCTTAGGCCTATTAAAGTTAAATTCAGATTAAATAACCTAACACACAGTACGACTGCAGATCAATCCCTGCTATCCATTATCACCCAAATGAGGACTGGTTCCCTGTTGAGTCAGGCTCCCCTCGAGGTTTCGTCCTATTTGCCATCTCATCTTGCTCATCCAGGACAATCTGATAATTTTGATTTATACACATTCACATTTAATACAAACTTCCATAACCCTTTTGATTGTTTAAAGCTGCTTTGCGACAATGACAATTGTTTAAAGTGCTATACAAATTAAATTTTATTGAATTAAAGTGCCACTCCACTGAAATAGCATATACATGCACAGAAGGTGCAATATAATTCAGGCTTCTTTTTTAAGCAACCGATCATCATCCTAACAAACAAAATGGATAGATTTCAACTAGGAGAAACTTTGTCTGGAGATTTTATGCTCATTGATCAATTCACCTTTGCTGATTGAGAGAATGTTAAGATTTGTACAGAAAACTAAGACATTATGTTTGTTCTCCTGTCAATACCAAAGCTAACACACTGCTAAGGCTAAACCGGTCAAGTGTTAACTTTTTAAGTCGTGTTAACCTCTGACCCTCAATGATATAAACAAAAATGCTAAAAGATTTAATTTCTATACAGCACAATTTCAAATCTTTTGAGATTAAAAGGTGATTTGGTTCTTTAAAATATTTTTGTGAATACATAATCCATAGAGAAATGTAAAAATGTTGAAGCTGTTTAAAATGGCTTTTTATGCATTATCGCACATACTAAATTTATATAATTTATAGAACCATTTAGCTAATGACATTCCAATTAGTCCATAGAAGACTTCTGCTAGCAATACAGCTAATGTTCCAGCTGTAGTGTGGCCCTGTATATCCATCTGGACAATTAATCAATATTTGAAAACCACTTGTATAACGTGTAAACATTACAAATTGTATGTCCATTTTAAGCATTAGTCCCAGTTCAGTGTGAATTTCTTTTTGTAATATTAAGCAACACAATATTCCAAGCTTAATATACAGAAAGTTCTCTCTGCCTGTTTATACACCTTAAAGCTAATTCCTGTTGCTTTTAAAACCCAAATCCCTTATAAACTGAATATAAAACTATTTAAAGCTTTAAATAAATCAACGTTTAATACTCATACATTTCATGCCACTTGCCCCGTCCGAAAAATACGCCAGACAACAGTTCCAATTTTGTGACTTTTTTTAATTTCCCAATAAACAGGACTGCAAACATACAATTTAGAAGAATGTTTTTGGCCTCCTGGTGGTGAAGCGGGGCTTGTGCTGGCGACGCAGAACCCTGTGGGGCAGAGGGAACTTGATCTTGGAATCCTGTCAAAGGAAAGACATGAACAGTGTAAAAAAAGTGATCAGACCCCCTTTATTTACCAACAAATCAATCAACAGGATGTCGCCAGTTTACAAAGCCGCCAGATTTTAAGACCATATTCTTAATCTGGAAGAGGTACCTGGCCATTTTTTTCTTGCAAGTATTAAAGCTGAACTGGCAACAGCACCAGTTCAGTGAGAGACCTGCTGCACTCAAGTCAAGTCTGCACATGCAGCCTCAAAAGTATCCGGAAATCTTAGTTTTTTTATAAAGATAAAAAAATTAAAAATGCAGGAAATCTGAGCAGTGACACTTACATGGAACTGCTTAATGGCAGCTCTGCGACATTTGTTGGCTGCGATCACCTGAACTTTCATAATCTGAATGGCATGAGCGCGAGCACGGTGACGAGCTCCCATATCACGGTCTACAACACAACAAAAACAAAATCAGTGAAAGAATATACAGAAGGAATAACATCTCCAAACAGGAACAAAATGACTTGAACATTATGTTAGTTTGATGTTGAACCTTGAATTCACTTCCAATGACACAAGAACTCATGAAAGGCGACAAGGTCCTGTTTCTTTGCGCACACATAGCAAGAGCATCATATATATATAGAAACAATGATCTTTGGGTTTGTGTGCTGCTATTCTATTAATCATGAATTTGTAAACATTTCTGAGTGCTGTAAATTTCTGCAGGTACTCACAGCACTGGGTAACGGCTCCGGAGGTGGTGAGGTCTCTGTACTCGCGGTACATGTTGTGGGTGCCACTGCGGGAGTCATAGCGCAGCCAGATGCCAAAGTTTTTCACTTTCAGCGGGGATTTCTCATGAACCTATGGAGGAAGAAAGCAAGGCAAAGTTAGACAATAATGCATTACAATCAGTTTAACACTAAATATATACAGTGAGCAAATTCCTACTCGTCTTGTCATCTATTTACACTTCATGTATCGGGTCAGCTGACACTGAAACGGTTTTACACCTAATTTTTTTTTGATAATTTACATAAACATTTTTGTGGGATGACTTGACCATTAATTACGATCTCATTTAAGTTCTTGTTGCCTGTTCTACATGCTGATCTCTTAAGCTGTAAGCATTTTCATACAATCTTAAAAATGAACTGGACAATATTTTCACTCTTCAAGACTGCATCTTAAGCTGTGATCAAGGGAACGCAGTGATGTGCATGTTCTTACCAGGCCACAGTACACAGTCTCTCCAGAAGCCTTCTTCATCTTCCTTAGCTGAGAGACGAAGTACCAGAAGCGAGACTTGGCCACCACATGGTTGGGGGCGAAGATCCTCATGCGGTACAGTGGAGGAGCTGGGTTCTTGGCAGAGGGCAACAGACGCCCAACAACTTTGTACTCCCTAAGCTGGAAGAAGAAAATATAAGTTCTAATGAGTTCCATATAAAACTAATAACTTAACAAAAACAGTTACATTAGCATCAAGTCCTCTATAGACAGACACTGAATGTGTTCTGTAGAACCAAACTTAAAAGATGCGAATCGCAAGTACACAAATGTAAGATTGCTGGTCACCTCATCATCACGCCAAATTAATCATGCTCTTCCAATCACTGATGCAAAGAACTGACGCGTGTTGATGTAAAGAACTGAAAAAAAACATCTTTTTTCTCATAACAACCTGCTGATAGGAAAACTACAATATCAGCCAGGTCACATCGCTAAGTTACGCTTCCTCCTCCCCATGTGTATGCCAACCGTAAAATGAATCCATTTACACGCATTGGCTTAGATTTTATTTTCTAGATAAGATTTCTCCAGTAAACGGTCACATAATTGCTGGAAAAAGCTTTAATAAAAGTAAACCGGCGGCTACCACCACATGGCTCGCAACACATTGTCGGCCGCCATGTTGTCGCCCTAACAGGCCCGTTAAATTAATTACTTTATAACGCTTTTACATCATATACTCGACCCGAAACAACTCTGTGTATATCTTACGAGATATTATAATGCACAAAAAAATCGTCTATAGTGAGTAACGATGGCTTAAAACTTATAAATTACGTACTGTGCCAGACGCCTTCATGGTGTCTCGCTGACTGCCACCGTGAAAAAGGAAGCAGCAGGGCGGAGCGACGCTACGTCAAGCCTCCGCTTGTCTTCTTCTACTGTCGTAGTGAGGAGAACACAAAAACGCACGCGCGCCACCTAGTGTCTATTTTTTTTATTGTCTCTTATCATACACATGACAGTCTACTGTAGTATAACGTATGCAGGAAATGGTTTACTTAAGGCGTTATCGGACATTGAAACCCTTTAAACTCATTGCTTAAGTGATAATTTTAGCATACAGTAAAAACCTGAGGGAGATATATATATATAAATTAATAGGTCTCAAATAGTTAGAGAGCCACTCTGGTGACATTGGGGGCTGGACATCAGTGGCCGTGATTTACTAAGGCATGGGAACAAGATATTATTTTGGGGCCACGACTTACTATGGTTTAGGAATAATAATATGTTGTGATCATGACTTACTAAGGTGTGGGAATAAGCTGGTATAATGCATGGCGTATGTGTGTGGTATTGAGATCTTTCATGTCCCAAATACTACAGGATGATTGTTGTATTGGAGTTATGCAATGTGTCAATGAGGAAATAAAGGCAGTCGTACGTATACTAACAGTAACAAATAAAATCAATTTAAAGTTGCCTGTAGTTTACTAAAGGCTAGATGCCATAGGGTTATTAAGTTGGGGCCATAACATAGCATCTCGTAGCCACCAATTAACTCATCTCATCTCCACGCATTATGAAGTTGTGACCGCAATATAGTATCTCCTGGCCACACATTATACTATTCTGTTCACACACCATAGTAAGTCCCACCCCCCACTCACCCCATTAGCTGACTGGTTTAAATATAATAATAATAATAATAATTAAACGTTCAATAAAATCCTTGTCTAGAATCGACTCTTTGTTCAGAATCAGTATGGGAGTCGACTCCTGACTCGGTGGAAGGGAACCGCTATCGGTCACGTGACAGTCACGTTAGTCAGTCCAAGATGGCTCCTTTGGCAGAAGAGCACTTCAGTTCACTACAGCTCCTCTTAAAGGTATTTCACATACACTGCGGGGTTTATAACAAAAACAACGGCTTTTTAATCATCTACAGGTGCTGTGCGCTCTCAGACAGATGTTAGGAGCACATTAGTAGTCACATTAATACTGCGGGATCAACTGCAAACGAGTAACAATAATAATAATGATGATGATGATGATGATGCATGGTTTGTTAGATCGACCTTCTGTGTGTCTGTCTATATTTCTCCCTCTGTCTGTTTCTCCTCTCTCTCTCTCTCTCTCTCTCTCTCTCTCTCTTCCTGTCTCTGCCTCTGTCTCTCTGTCCATCTGTTTCTCTCTCACTGTCTCTATTTTTCCTCTGTCTGTGTCTCTGTACATGTGTGTAAATGATGAACCCTGATAGACCGCCCTTGCATCCAGGGTAGATTTTCTCTTAGGGTTCCCAGGCTAGGCCCATAATCATGTCATGTCTCTAATTGTAAGAATGATGAACAGAAAAACTGTTTCTATTTTTATCCTTTTATTCAAACCACACCAGACTTGTGATTTGTGTGGACGATTTATTTACGATTTACTATTTAGAATGGAGATTTTCTTATTTATACTCAAGAAAGTAATGCACTTTTCAATCACAGCTCTTGATGTTTGAAGCTGGTTAAAAGAAATTTCCCAGTGCAAGTGTAGTGAAGTGTCAGTTCCAATTTGTTTTTTGTTATTCTGTTGCCATAGGCTAGAGCCTCTACTTCATACAATTATATCATTCGGTTAGGTTTTACTTGTTTTATGTATGTGTCAGAAGGTCACCTGCTCATTAAGGATTCATTGGCAAAGTCTTAAGGTTATTCTTGGAAGTTTCTTTTTTCCCTCTTAATCTGACCGTATGTTTGGACATTCTCCCTGTACTACATTTAGCTTTTTTTTTAATAGGCACACATTTTTTGAATGAACAGCAAAGTGAGCAATTGTGATATGTAATAATTGCCTTCATGGATCAGACTTGTTTGTCCAGTATTTCCCATGGGAGTTTAATCAGAATGGGATCTAGGGAGTTTAGAGGTTGGTTTGCAAACCTTCGGCTCTTCGCTTGCTGGGTCACATGCGTGGCAGGCTGTGGTGCACTCGCTGTTCTGGCACTTTTCTATTGCGGCCAGCTTTGACTTTTATTTGGTGAGTTGTGCTGTATAGGCTTTTCTGGTATCAGACTCAACCAGCTGATGAGTGTGAGTAAGCCTTGGATGCCTATGATCCTGTTACCAGTTTACTGGTATTTAAATGATAATCAAGGTTAATGTGTTAATGCTTTGTGATGAATATTTAAACAAAAATACAGAGGGACACAGAAAAAATGTATACACACTTCCACAGCTGTTACCTTGGCTGTCTTTTTAAAACTTAAATTGAATTATAGCAGCAGCGTGTAGTATTATGTTTCCTCAAAGGATGACGGTATTCGCACCATCTGTGATGCTATCATGAAGTGTGTATACATTTTTTGCACTGCTCTGTATATTGGTAAATTGTACTATGAGGCAAATCTCAACTGTTTGGAACAGTTATGCAAATTAAAATATTTTTAAGTTTAATATAAAATGTTGATCAGGGTAATGCGGGGAAGCATCTGATTATCTGTCAAGTAAGTGTAGAACAATTGCTTTCATTTCAGGAAATCTGTATGACGGTTTATTTGTGTTAAATTTCTAATTAAGGATTAATTGACGCGTGTAAAGCCCTGAAGTTCTCCTCGTTTGACAGTATGGTTGTATATTCCCTGTCTAATACATTTTGCTTTATTCCTGTCTGTTTTTTATTTTTAGGCTTCATCCAAAGATGTCGTGCGGAAAATATGCACAGACAGTTTCCCCTCGCATGCACACAAGTCCCAGAGACTTGTAGACAGCACTGCCCAAGCCCTGTCTGTGTCAGGCAGTGAGGCTGTGCAGGTGGGGTCTGAGATTCATTTGTGTAATTTAAACATTATATGTCAGTAGCAAAGCTTATTCATGCAAATCTGTTTTTTTTCGCAGGTGCTGAGAGCCTTTCATTTGCTCTCGCATCATGTGGTGTTCTACAATCTGACAGCACCAGAACAAATCCAGTCAGTTTTTCCAGCAACGTTCCATTCCAACCTTAAAAACCTTATCACTAAGATCCTATTGGAGCAAAGGTGACTATAAAGCTCTTGTTTATTAATTAGCCATAAAGCTTTCTTTAATATGCCATAATTAATATATTGATTATTTAACCTCATACCTTTTTTTAGTCTGGCATGGAGAAATGAGGCTTTGTCCGATCAAAGTAAGTTTTTTCTAAACGTCTGTTTTCTGAATCTCAAGCATTTGATTCCTACAGAATATTACATTGTAGTTGACAAAAACAAACCACACCACCATCTAAGCATAATTTCTCGTCTGTTTGTGCTTCAGTCTCTTTGCCACGGCTTGTCGATTTGGATTGGAGAGTGGACATGAAGACGGCGTCTGACTTGGTGAGCCGCATGGCTGTGCCTACCTGTATTCTACACATGAAGGTATGACGAACTGAATGATAACACTTGTACACATAGCTCTGATACACTTCACTAAGTGAAGGAAAAATAACGAAAAATAAATGTATAATTGGTGTTTGTGTGCAGATCCAAGAAGGTGGCAACGTGAGCAGCAGCACAAGCGAGTCCTCAGTCACTGTGGAACTAAGCAAAGAAACTTTGGACACAATGCTAGACGGACTGGGACGCATCCGAGACCAGCTCTCAACCGTGGCTGGGAAATAGGACCGATCTGAGATAACAGTAACAGCAGTTGGATTTGTACAGTATATTTAAGAGTAAACAGTTACACTGCAAGTGTGATTTATTTTTTTTTTCTAATGATGCAAGTAATCTTGCTTGTATATTGTGTGTATAAGCATATATAGTCAGCCCCCTTTCCCTGCAGAATAAAGCATTTTTGCCCACATAGCAAGTTTTTTATTATTATTTTGGTTTATCCCACCATTTTATGTAAACTTCAGATGAAATCCTAGGAAATCAATAATTCCTAAAATACTGGAAAAACTCTAGTTAAATTTTTCTATATAGTCCTACACACAATCAAGCATCCGCCCCCCCATTTATATAATAATAAATAATAAATCAAGTTAAAGCAACAGTAACTGTTTTACTGTGACAGACTGCAAAGTGCCTAAAGATACTATCTAAGACTATTATTACTATTTATTTGTTTATGTACTTTAGCTTTGGCAGCAACCTAATTTTCCCTTTAGTCTGTTCCAATAACGCAGCATTCAGCATCAAGAGTCATCATCTGCCATCATCAGTGCCTGTTTCTTGCTGGTTCATGCATGATTAGATGTTTTTTTTTTATAATTGATTGATTAATAGGTCACTGTGTGGCTTGACAAACAAAAACATTAATCTGAAACAGGTCAGGTACAGGGACTGGACTGACGGTGAGAGCTAAAACTTGCGGAAAAAAAAAGTCCTATAGGAAGCCTGGAGAACTACAGTATAGTATTCCTCAAGACTACACTGAAAATCCAAAAAAAGTCTGGTTCTTTGATAGCAAAATACAAAGAAATGCAGAGTGGTGCAATATGATTGCACAATACTGTAGATTATACTTTTCTTTATTTACTGTAACACTGATGTAAACATAAACTAAAGCTCTTGTATCTACATGATGCATGCTCTTTGTATTGATTTATTTGCAAGCGATTTAATAAATAGATATCTACACGAATGTGCAGGTATACAGGTGTTCCTATTAAAGTGGAAGTGTGTTTACTGTATATTTTGAAACCAGAGCTGTTTCTAATCATTCTGGAGCTGACTGTCTTTTTAATCTGGAGATTTATGTCAAAAAAAATAAAAAGCACTAAATTTTGGAGCATTTGATGCATTACATTTTTATTTATAAGTATGCTGCATTTTCTCTATGCAACTGAGCTACAAATGAAATCACAAGTATTTCATTTTACATATTACATTTGGTAATACAGTCTCATACAGTACTTTTTATGCAAACTATATGTGATGAAATGTGATGGAAGTCCTGTAATTGTAAATGTAATTAAAAACAAAACATTTACACATAAAACAATACATTTGCCATGTAACAAGAATAAGGGTAACACATTTAGTTTGAATTAAAATAATATTTTCACAACCTTTTGCGTTGAATGACCTGAATATTTTCATAATTTTTTTTTTGTGAAATTTGCATAACACCAGAACTAAAACACTTTTTAATTGCTTTTCTAATTTAATTCTAAATTGGTTTGGGAAGCATGTATAAGAACAACCTTTTTGAATCAACATTCTCCTGCTCCCTCTGTAACAGTGCATAAATCCAGCATTACCCCAGATGCCCTTGGCTTAGTGATGCTAAAAGTAAGAATCAGGAAGCTATACTATAAACTGTGAGAGAGATCAAAACACACAGCTTACTGGATAGTAAGCTCTAGTCCCTTTGATAAAGGACTAAAACCAGCCAGTTTTTTAATTAGATCCAAGAGCTGTTAGTGCTCTAAAGATCAACATAGAGCTGAAAAAGACAGCTAGTAACATATGCTTATGATATTTACATATTATATACAGTACATTGTACATTAAAAGCATACATTTTGCTTTTATGTAATGAGTTAAAACCTTTTTTTTAAATCAAAAGCACTGGATCGCATTTAAATTTTCTTCAGTTTTAATTTACTCTAATGATTTGTTTCATTGTGCGTAAAGTGTACTGTATATACAGTATGTGTATAGTCTTTCCAAACATGAGCAGAAGAGCATCTTAAAACATAACAGGCTGAACGTTTACAGTACATGAAAGGGCTCTAATAGCAAATGAACACATCAGGTTCCACTCCTGTCCCACTTTGTTTTAGTTTATTTTGGCCTGATCTGTTCAGTGTGCTTCACTTCTCCAGAATTGGTGCAGTTAGTGTAGTTTAAGTGCAGTTCAGCACTGGGCAGTTCCTGTTCTCTGATGTAGGACTGTAATCCCTTCCATGTCAATTTCTACAGAGTGCACGCTGAAATCACAGAGACCCTGAACACAGAGAACAAAACACACCAATGCAAGATTTAAACAGTCTGGCCATCATTTAAATACTTTATTTGTCCTGCAATCAGATCAGTAATATAAAGAGGCAGAATTTTATAGCATGATTCTTTAGTCTCTCTCACCTGTGTGCTGTTAAGGATCTGTTGTACTTTCTCCTCCTGCTGGGAATCCCGTGTGAGTATGAACAGGAAGCCACCGCCTCCTGCCCCTGCCAGACTTTGCCCTAGGGCTATACGCTGAAGGGCATCCATCATGGTTCTCACGGCAGCTGGTTCACATCCTGGCGCCATCGCTTTTTTCTGCTGCCAATAGCGGTTCATGCAGGCCCCGAGTTTGATTAAAGATCCTAAGGGAAAAACAAACCTCATATATATTATAAAGTACATTAGAGAGACAGGCAGACTTGTGCTCACTCATGTCAGGCATACCACATGTTCCACAAAACATGTCCAAGACACGTATCTAAATCACGACTCTTTATTTATATTGTACTTTCTGCAAACACTCACCCTCTGTGCAGGCCCGAGCACACTCTTCAGCGGTGCTTACCAGCTGCTCTGCGTTCTGCACAATCGACGGCAGACGGCTGTACCAGTTCCGCACCACATCCTACAAAACAAATAGACAAGTTCAGAACAACAATACAAACATGATTCATTATACTCATTCACTATCACACACACACACACACACATACATACACGAGTTTATACCTGTAGCAGGTTGCGTGCCAGGCGTGTCTTGCCAGTATAGATCAGAAGGAGGCGCTGCTGCAGAGCAGTGAGGAAGTCCGAAGGAAGCACAAGTTGCTCCACCTCCACTTTTAAGGGTAGGATGCGCTGGGAACGTGCCACCTTCACTCCACCTACCAGCCCTCCCACTTGGTCCTGCCACCCACCACCTATAGCACAGTTCCTTAGTGTTTAAATAATTTTCCTATTATTAATACTTTATGTGTGTATTAGTTGCCTAAAATCATAAATGTACAGTGGCGGTGTGTACAGTGCAAATATGTCTTGAAGTAATATTATGTCACTTTTTATACTGTTCATAGTGCTAATATTGATTTATTTTTATTTAATTGTCTGTGATCTGAACTAGAGCATGCACATTGTATACAACTACAAGACAAACCAAATATATCCAGTTATTCTCCACTAAGTCCACCACATGATTTCTAAGTGCACCCTGACTAAAGTATGGTGGCTGGAACACCACTGACCTGTGGTGAGTATCTGCTCCAGGTGAAGTACGGCATGGATGAGAGAACTGGTGTCGTAACTCCGCCCAGTGCACCTGTACACAGCTGCGAGAACTGCACCAGCCAGGATACTGCTTGTACCTGCACAAGCAAACGTGCCACAAAGTCCCTTTATATGGTAAAAAGTTAATTACCAAGAAATTCAACTGGTGTTATGTAAATATCAAGATAAAGTCAGAGAGGCCCGATTGGTGTGGTTTGGACATGTTCAGAGGAGAGGTTGTGAGCATATTGGTAAAAGGATACTGAGGTTGGAACTGCCAGGCATTAGGTCTAAAGCAAGACCAAAGGGGAGATTTATGGATGCAGTGAGAGAGAACATTAAGTTAGTTGAGGTGGGAAAAGAGGAAGCAGAGGATAGAGTGAGGTGGAGGCAGATGATTCGCTGTGGTGACCCCTGAAAGGGAACAGCCGAAAGACAAAGAGACCCATAAAGCAAATCCAGTGGTTCTGGCTCCTTGACCCATAATGATCATTAATCCTTTGAGCAGGAACACCCCCAGTTCATCATCAACATACTACTGAAACACATGGGTTTATACGTAGGCAAACAACCCATGATTTAGAACAAAAGAAATTTGGCAAACCCGACACCTTGACAAACCTGTATGTGGAAAAGAATCTGTGTCTCTTTATACCGCCTCTGTCAGATGTACAACATGGTCCCTACCCAACACTGTCAGGTAAACACAGTGTCCACCTGAAGCATGTACTGCAAAATACAGCATTGATGTTTCATTGCTGAAACAGCATTTTTTAGCGTGGTCTGCACCACTTCCGGTACAGTTCCAGATTCAGTTTAAACTTTTGGTGTTTGTTTTTAATGCAATTAATGGTCTGGCACCGTCCTACTTGTGTGAGACAATAAGCTTTTATCACCAAAGTAGAGCCTTACGCTCTGCAAACCAAAACCTGCAAGTTGTCCCTCGGTCAAGATGCAAACAATGGGGTGATCGCTCCTTTGCAGTCGCTGGTCCTAAACTCTGGAACAGCATTCCATCTGAGTTATGCAAAATTACGGACCTCCCTTCGTTTTAAGCACAAATAAAGACCCACTTATCTAGAATGGCATTTAATATTTTATAATTTTATGCTTTTTTTTATAATTTTATAATTTTGTTTTATTATTATAGTTATTATTACTGTTACTATAATTTTCATTTATATTGTTCATTTATTTATTTATACCTATATGTTTTTTTGTTCCTGTATTTTTATTTCTATTTTTATTGCTTTTTTAGTGCTGTGAAGCACTTTGGTTCAACTTAGGTTGCTGTAAAGTGCTATATAAATAAATGTTGATTGATTGATTGAATGATTGACTATGTTTGTTTGTCACTTACAGAGCCACAGCTGTATTTGAGCACTGGAATCTTTTTTTTTTACCTTATACACAGAACAAACATGTGACTGTGAGGAAAAATTTGCAGAATTTGACAAAAATTGGTATCACTGACCCCTCCTTTAAATAGCCTGTACCATGAGTCATAGCAAAGAGCATAGTTTTGATAAATTAAGCCCACAAGTACACATGACTTATGTGTCAATTACGTCAGTTACGTCCCAATAAATGCACAAGCAGCATGAACTCTCACCAAGTCCTGAGCCATGAGGCAGCTGAGACCAGCTGTGCAGTTCCAATCCCCCTCCCCAGCGTTGCAGCAACTGCTGCTCCAGAGACAACGGAGACGTAAGACACACAACATCACTGCACACACACACCGCCTTCAACAGTGCTCCTGCAAAACAAACAGAGGTTCGCAGAAAATATTTATGTGAAGCCTTCATGATACCACAAAATCTCCTTTAAATGCATAAAACTGTGGCTGATGAAGCAGAAGTAAGTGTCCCTGATTTGAACTGTAGTCCTTACCAGGCGCATGAGGCTGACAGTGGTCGTCCAGGTCAGTGAGCTCTTTGCACACGGTCTTCGTAGTCATGCTGCACTCTAAAGGGCCGCTGCGGCTCAACAACACTATTTGGGGCTCTGAGATACGGCGCACCCGGGCTCCGATTGGTCGCTTTCCATCCACCTTTATAGACACATTTACCACCACGCCTCCATGCTCAAACGCAATCGGGGGAGTATCACTCCAACCGCCTACATGAAGGGGGAAAACCAATAAAAAAATTTAAAAAAGAAATTATATTTCAAAAATTTTAAATATTAACTCACCAGAGAGGTCCAGTCTGGCTGGACACTCCACTTCCTGCCACTCTCCCATTGGTGGCATTTGGCCTTGACTGATGTCCACAAATTGACGTGCAGACATCACAGCTTTCCTGAGAATTATCTGTCCTGCACCTTCATAGTGTCTGGCAGCTCTTACCAGCAGATCCGGTCTATAGAGGATCATAAGGTAACTCAAACACCCGTAAACGATTACCAGCTCATACGTTGCACTTTAAACTCTCACCTGCTAAGCCAGCGAGATCTCTGATTGGCCAGTTCCAGGACACCAGCCTCCAGCTTGCCCTGCTCCAGCAGGCTGAAAGCATAAGCCCAGGCAGGATTACCAGCCGGGCCACTCCTCAAACCTCCTTTCCCCTCACCAGCCATGCAACCAAGAACATCAGCGATGCATGCTAGAGTGCGCGCAGCTACACCCAGATCAACAAGACTTCCCGAAGCCACTGAGACGGAAGGATTAGGAAATTTACATTTAGCCGATCAACAAAAACTATGATACGACATTTACTAGACATGGTAATAGAGATTATCAGATTATCTTTTTCTTTATTTTATCAAATGCTACTACTACCACTCAGTCGGGAGGGCCAAAGACTATCACGTGTTTCCTCCGAACCACGTGATGCCAGCCGACCGCTTCTTTTCAAACTGCTCGCTCACGCACCATTGGGGGCGGAGTAACACACTCGGAGGACAGCGCTATCCGCTCCTTTCACTTGTGTGAGCTCACAGACGCCCCCGATTGGCTGTAAAGCTGTGATTAATGTGGGAGCACAAAGTACCTCTCATCCCTTCCCTCTGAAAGAGCTTGGCCAATCAGCTCTCTCTAGACCACCACCTGTGAGAGGCTACAGCATCAAACGGGAATCAAACTCGCAATGTCCGGATGATAGGGCGAGCACTTTACCACTGCGCCACTCGGAGGCCAGGATGATCTTTTTTAAGAATTTATTTTGAGGTGATGCATGAATTTACACATATAAGAATAATTTTCCCTTTCCCCACCCCAATATCGATTGCAAATTATTGCAGCATTTAATAGATTTTGCTGCTTAAATGATAATTTAAGAAGAATTAACAACAAAACAATGACTGTCCATCTTTTCCTCACCAGAGTCAAGTGTGCTCAGCAGTTCTGTGTGCTTGCCCCCAAGTACTGCTGCTCTCATGCAGGGCAGAAGGTTGTGAGCTGCGTGACTCTTCAATGTGTCTGCTGCTCTTCTCCTGCCTGCACTAAACAGGAGCTCTTCCCTCCATTGCAGTTCACACTGCTGGTCCGTGAGAGACAGAACCTCCCTAAGAGACAGTCTCCATGCTGATCTCCAAGTCTCTACACTCCCACAGCCACCCAGCAGGAAGCGCACACCATCCAGCCCTGTTGTGCCTCCCTTTGGTATAAATGCCAAAAACAAGCGGGCATCCAGCAAAGTCTGACCTGCTTCAGCCACTGCTCCCCACAGATCCTCTTGCCTGGGAAAGAAATGGTAATATTTTATGTGCAACCCATTTCTATGAACTATTATGCAATCTCAGGGCTGTCTTCTGTCTCTTACTGTATTCCAGTGCTACTAAAGAAGTGACTCCATGTTTGATTGAGGAACGAAGCAGACACATCATTTCTCGGGGCCTGCAGAGGAGAGAGATTAGAAGAACACTACAAAACCCCTCACAACACGAGCCTACTTTTTAGCCGACTTTGGAGCTCTACTTCCCAGTTAAAAACTACAAAGCTTAATATGCTACAATCAATATTTTCTCCATCACTGATGCACTTAATTTTTAAAGAGGAATTCAGGCTTTGTTTTGTTTATTTGTACGATATGGTAAACCTTTTGCTCAGTTTGTTTAACAAAGTTCATAGCAAATTGTGATTTATTTAGTTGTATGGAAATCAAAATGCACATTGAGCCAGCTCTCATTTCTTCACAGTGTGCCCGAAGATATAATTTTTAAATAGTTTGTTTATGAAACAACCCCAGCAGGAACCTCATTTCCCCTCTCGTCTGATCTAACCACTCAGCATTTAGCATCAGGAGTATACTAATCACCGGCCTGACCATCTTTTATCATCTGCACCCAAATCAAATTGTGAAGTCAGTATAGTAAATGGACCAAGTTTACAAGTAAGTGATTTAGATGCAAAACTAAATCCGAAATGGCCATCAATAAGGCATGAGTCTCAAAGTTAAGCAGAGAGATATTTTGTTTTTCATTAGAGCTTTCCAAGCAGATATAACATCATAAGTGTTGCAAAATGTCTGATAAAGTCACACAGTCATAATGTATACAAGACCTTAATGAAAAGTAAAAGCCAAGTTCTAAAATGTGTTTTTCACACAGATCTTGATCTTAATTTTTTGATATTGAATCCAATTATAACCAGAGTGTATAGAAAATCTAACATCATATTGAGCTGGTTTGAAATCCATAGCTATTATATATACGGCCTTGACTGGTGTTGGCAACTGTTTCTCTGGGGACTTGACAGTTCGATAGTTCAGGACTGGAACTTCTTACAAGTCTACCCGGGTCTTCAATAACTACCTGGACTTCATATTAACATCAATTAACATCAGCTATTATAGCTGAACTGCCTGCCACCTAACACACTGTATAAATGCAGATCATTTACTGCTTTCTGTTTCACCCAAATGAGGATGGGTTCCCTGTTGAGTCTGGTTCCTCTCAAGGTTTCTTCCTATTACCATCTCAGGGAGTTTTTCCTTGCCACTGTCGCCCTCGGCTTGCTCACCAGGGACAAACTGACCATTTTGATTCATACAAATTCACATTTCATACAAACTTAAATAATTCTTTTGACTGTGTAAAGCTGCTTTGCGGCAATGAAAACAAATAAAATTGAATTGAATTGAATTTAATGTGTTATGATACAATCACATCAAACGCAAGGGGAGCAGCCTTGCTCTAATATTGCAAATAATGACAACCAAAATTTACCTCCAAATTGTCATACGCCCCAAACACGGTGAACACTGTTAACTTCAGCTCTCCCACGTTCACCCTGTGCCCCTGTACAATGATGTCATTGGTCAGAGGCAGGTTCCGTAACTGCTCAGATACGGTCTGATCCAGGCCTGAAAGGAGGCATCCGGGATTCACTTGAGTTGGTCCCTAGGAAAGGGAAAAAAAGAAAAGACAAAATTCAAATGATCTGAAACTGAACCTAAAACAATTACTGTTTAATATTTTACCAAATACGCCAAGCTGAAATAATGCAAATGCACCGAGTCACTGTCTGTGTTTAGGCAGTTTTTACCTTTTAAATAATAAGAATATAAGATTTTAAAAAAATATATAAGGTACACAATAAAAAAATTTAAACCATGGGTTAATTAGCACAAACTGACGTTAAAGCCTGAAATAAAACTTTAACGTCCATTGTTTTGAAAACTTAATGAACTTTATGATTTCATAAACACTCTTGACGCTACATCAATATAGCCACTTTCTTTTATACTGAATAGAGATTTCATCAGACAGCTAGTGAATAGTCTAAAAGGCTGCAGTATACAGTAAGTCTTCCTGACCTGCAAATGGCAGTGTTGCACAACAGCCCCTGCTGCAACATGCACCTCTCCTTCCAAGATACTGTTAATTATCCTACTGCCCTCACTCACGCACTGTAACTCCTGCAAAGAAAGACAGAGTTATAAGAATGCATCATTAACATTATACTGAAACACATGGGTTTATACTGTACGTAGGCAAACAAACCATGATTTAGAACGAAAGATTCAATCTGGAAATTTGGCAAACCCGTCACCTCGACAAACCTGTATATGGGAAAGAATCTGTCTTTCTGATCCCGCCTCTGTCAGACGTACAACATGGTCCCTACCTGACATTGTCATGTAATCGCAGTTTCCAGCTGAAGCATGTACTGCAAAATACAGCATCAATATATACATCAAACCAAAGGACAATGAAAGAGATTGTACGTAAAAAGCAGGAAGTAAGTAAGTACAGTAAGCACCTAGAAAAAGAGGAATGCCTCTTAAAGTCCTCCAAAGCACAGAGCGAGCACTCTTTACTGCCTCCCGTTGTGGAGCAATAAGTGAACTGCAATCTGCTCTCACTTCATTCACAAACTCTTCTTCAGTCAGGTCAGAGCAAAAGCACTTCAGGATGTCCAGAAAGAGAGAAATCTGCAGAGAGAGAACATGTATGGTGGGAATTAAATTATTAACGAAAAAGGAAAATTCCAGAAAGGTATCTTACACCCAAACAAAAAAATTTAGTAAAGCCCAGTTTCTATGAGCGTCTAAAACAGATTCAGGTTTAAGGTAGTTTAATGGGAGAAACTATTTAAATTTATTGGTGAACAGGGTTAATAGACCATGATTTAGAACGAAAAAATAATCCAAGTTTACTGCATCATGCCCTCGCTTGCGATGATTGGTGGACCTCTCAAATAAACTACTGAAAAGTGGACCCCTGATCATTAAAATAGTTATGAACTTGCAGCAGTCGATCAGTAACCAAATCCATGACATTTTTAGAGGACAATCATAGCTTGTAAGGTTAACAGTGTAACTGGTAAATACTGTAAATAAATTTTGAGTACGAGTTTTATTTCATTTGATGGCTTGGTTGTTAGCACTGTAGCCTTGCACCTCCAAGTTGTGGGTTCGATTTCTGCCTGCATGTGTGCATGGAGTTTGCATGTTCTCCCTGCGTTTGGTGGGTTTCTCGCGGGTACTCCGATTTCCTCCCACAGTCCAAAGACATGCAGAGTAGGCTAACTGGCGTTCCCAAATTGACCGTGGTGTGTGACTGTGTGTGTGTGTGTAATTGTGTATATGTGTACACAGAACAAAGCGGTATAGACAGTGAGAAAAAGTGAGTGAGTGAGTAAAGTTAAATTATTTGCACAATATATATTTTTTAGTTCTAAATATCTTGAATCTTGCACAAAAAACACAAACACAAATCTACATAGAGGATCTACTTCAATAACAAAACCTTCTGCTTCCTCTATTTTAAAAACCACTACCCAAAAATAACATACACTTCACAAGTGATCCTTTTCTAATAAGGACATAAGGGTTCTAAAGTTACAAAAACCAAAGAAGAAATTAGAGTCCAGGTTTTTAATTCAAGATGAAAAGATTAATAGCAGTAATATGAATGATAAAATAGTTAATTATATCAACACATCCCTGCGTGTATACCTGTAGAGGACGCACTCCTGAGTCCAGGCCCAGGTAAGTGCAGCTGTCCAGTGGTGGAGTCACATGGGTCTGTAAAAGTCTCTCTGATACAGAGCTGGAGAAAAAAACAGGCCCTGACACCTGTAACACGACTCACCAGTTAGCATAGAAACAGTGAAAAAAAAAAACACACATGCATATCATGCAGCATTTCACTAAGATCAGATTATAAAAACTTGTACTCGTACCAGAGGAACTTTCCCATCAGGCAGTAGAGCAGAGCGGATCCTCTCCTCTGAACCCAAATAAATAATATCACGCACTACACCCTGTCAATACAGAGTCGTATATAAGGTACAAATCTCATCTTTTGGAACCAAGGCAGCATCCAAGCTGAAGAATTGTCGCTAGGACCTAGCGTTATGACAATGTAATATCTAAAACATGCTGCTACATCATACCATAATACACCTTTCTGAGATATTGTTGGTATCATGTTATCTAGTTATAACATTCATATACAGTGAACCTCGGATTGTAAGTATCCTGATTTGCAAGCTTTCCATAAAATGAGCTAATTTTTTTTTATTAATTTGGACTTGATAAACGAGTACCAAATATCATTGAGTATCAAGTATCACGCATGCGCTTCTTGACAGTCGATGCCGACTGTCACATGATCACAATTGAGCCAATGGTTATTCTCTCGTGTTGCAGACTTGTGGGTAATCGTCTCTTTTGTAATTGTGGGGCTCTGTCTCAGTCCGCATGAGTTACTCGTATAGTCAACATCCGTGCGCGCGTTTACTGTTTACTATAACACTGTGTGCACGTAAAGCATCTTTTATTTTGTGCTTGTGTGGGATAACTTTCACACACACACACACACACAAGTTTACTGAATAGAGACTCATCCGCACGCTTGTGAGGGTGAGTCATTGTGTGTGTGTGTGTGTGTGTGTGTGTGTGTGTGTGTGTGTGCCTTTGTGAAAGTTGTCCTACACAGCAGCCGCCTCCCCCCCGTCTCTTTTTTGCAAGCTAGTTTGTGTCCATGTGTCTGTGCGCGCATACTTGGTTGAGTAAGAGTCTATCTGTAAACTAGTGTGTGCGCACAAGGGTGTCTGTGTGAAAATCGTCCTACGCGGCAGCCCCCTCCCCCCCCTTTCCTCCACTCCTCTCTCTGATCTCAATCACTACAGCCACGATCTTTTCAGAGGTAAAGTGCAGGTAATTTTGTTTTATTTTTACTTTATATTTTGTATTAATTATTTTTATATAAATATTTTTGTGTTGTGGAACAAATAATTGCCGAAACAAATTTTGCTGGCAATTTAAGGTTCCGCTGTACTTTTTTTTATAATTTCCAACTAAAGCAAACTTAAAACCAGCTAATGATTAATATTTTTATTTGACATATTTTTATATACTTCAAGGCATTTTTGTATAATTTTGTTCTCTGTTAAATAAAACTACAGTACTACTACGCTTCTTGATTTGTCACGTGATCACAACTGAGCCAACAGTTTTTCTCTGTCTTGCGCTGCAGGTAATAGTCTGCCCTGATGGGTCTTAGTGCTCGTCTCTTACTGGTATAATCAACATCCATGTGTGTGTTTTTTTCTTTCTCTTGCGCTGCAGAGTGTGTGTTGTGTGTGCACGCGCATTTAATTTGACACCTCGCCAGTTCTCACACACACACACACACACACACACACACACACTCTCTCGTCTTTAGTGTGTGTCAGTGTTTGAGTGTGTGTGTTATGTGTGTGCGCGCGTAATTTGACACCGTGCCGGTTCACACTCTCTCTCGCCTTTAGTGTGTGTGTGTGTGTGTGAAGCAGAGAGGGGTGCTTCACTCACACACAACCGGCACAGTGTTAAATGACGCACGCGCACACACAACACACACACTCCGCAGCGCAAGAGAGAGAAAAACACACACACAAAGCGCCTGTGCGCATAAATAGAAACACTTATCTGTCTGGATTTATTTTTACTTTTTTTAAGGTAAAGTGCAGGGTTTTTTTTTTTTTTTTTTACTTTATATTTTGTGTTAATTATTTTAATGTATGTATTTTCTTGGGCTGTGGAATGACTAATTTAAATTTCCATTATTTCTTATGGTAAAATCTGCTTTGGTTTACGAGTGTAAATGAATTATGCTCGTTATCCAAGGTTCCACTGTAATTGAATTCATAGGACACATCATGCATCATAGACAAATCTTCAATTATCATATCACGCATGCTATAATATTTTTCACATATTCCTGTCATATCGCACTCTCCCCTAACTGTGTGAATTTCAGTGTCATCTGCTTTACCCAGCACCCACTTGTGCATCTGTGAGGTAGACTCCATGGTTCACAGCAAAAGACGTGTCACCAGGGAGGGATACAGCCCGCACTCCAGTGAAGCCCTCCCACGACATTGCTGCAGAGACAGATACAAAACATTTATATGCATGAGGTATAAATGTTTATAGGTATAAATGCTTCCTCACTAAGCTCTGGTTAAATATGTTGACCCATAAATGAAAAGTAAAGCTCAGGCTCAAATCATTAAGACTGCACGCTCAAATGTTATTTCTATTAACTAAAGAACTTCAATTTACTTGGGCACAGCTGAAGATTTACACTCTGCGGATATACACCAAGTGTTTGACCTTCTGTTTCACAGATGTGTAATAACAAAATTATCCAAGTTCCCTTTCGAGCCTTGCTCCTCTTAAAGTTTAATTCTGCATATTCATTCCAGATTTAAATCAATGATTATTATTGTTAAGCTGCTTTGTGATAATGTGCATCGACTTTTACAAGTCAAAACACATTGATGCAGTGAGCATGACCGTTCTACCTTCACCTCACTTAGTGGAATAAATGAATCGAAAGTCAAACCAGCACTTTTAACTGTACAGAGCAAAGATACTGTATGAGAGTAAAAACTTCCTTTATCTTCTTCTTTGTCTTTCGGCTGTTCCCTTTCAGGGGTCGCCACAGCAAATCATTTGCCTCCATCTAACCCTATCCTCTGCATCCTCTTCTCTCACACCAACCAACTTCATGTCCTCTCTCACTGCATCCATAAAACTCCTCTTTGGTCTTCCTCTAGACCTCCTGCCTGGCAGTTCCAACCTCAGCATCCTTCTACCGATAAAAACTTCCTTTATATCTCAGTATAATCCCCTGCTACACTCTTGCACTTATACTGTACCGCGTATGATTGGATCGTAAAACAATGGCCTCCCAGGAAGTTTAATGGACAAAACCTGGAAATGAATTGGAGCGAGGTCAGGACTGTACATGGGGATGTGGCAATAAGCTGAGTTCTTGTATTTTGCAAATGGTGTCCATGAATGATTGTGTGTACAACACAGATGCGTCACTTTCTCAGGTTGGCAAAAAGTATTCCATAGATGTTCAAAGGTCAAGCATTACACTCGTTGTATGTTTACAGAAACGTCTGTAGTGGGCTCTGAGCCACGTCAGCCAGGATAGTCATTTACATATGTACGACCTTCTTTGAACATTTTCACCAATTAAATGTTTTCTGCGGCTATGAGTCTTTTCACCGTACTGTGCTTAAAGTTATCTGTAAATACCAATCGGTTTAAAGCCTTTATTCTTGAGAAATTTCACCACAAGTACCGGTTTGACTTGAACGCTTCTCGCATTTACACAACACTCTTTCAAGTGACAGAATGCCTCCTGGGCTGAATAAAGGTCAATTGAATAAATGTTTAATGTTGCTGGACTTCAAACACTCTGATCTTTGATCTGAAACTGACAGAGATGTCATTCCATCTCAGATTTTGCTCAATATCAGGGTGGTCAAGAATTTCGACTGTAAGGCAGTTCCGCCTTCAATTTGATCACTTTAATTTTATTAAAATTGCTATTTAAATAAATAATTTTTTTTTATGACAGCTAAACTTAAGTTCAATTCAATTTTATTTGTATAGCGCTTTTAGCAGTTGTCATTGCCGCAAAGCAGCTTTACACAATCAAAAGAATTATTTAAGTTTGTATGAAATGTGAATTTGTATAAATCAAAATGGTCAGTTTGTCCCTGGTGAGCAAGCCGAGGGCGACACTGAGAGTTAAGTAAGAGAACTGTCCAAGAGTAAGTCCATTGTACTTAAAATATCCAATATGTGTAATCTCACATGGCATTGTCGAGATGTTTAGGATCATGTCAGTACTGCACACCCAAACACCTGGTGGAGAGCCAGCACACACCTTAAACAAAGCAGGATACAACAGTTTGTATGAATACCATGCAAAGTGTGACACATTATGCAATCAGCACAAATCTTGTCCTTGAGTGAAATCGAGTGAGGGTGCGATTTACTCACCTTAGCTGAAAGGCAGGTCAGTAACAAATCTAAACAGCAAACTGGTCCTTCAACACTCTGTTCAAGTGCACTAACAGGCATCCAACAGAATGCCCTACTGCACCCATCCCAGGGGAAATCTCTGCTCTGGGACACGAGCATACAAATAAAATGATCACCAATGTTTCGTTAGATATCACCTTTTATTCAAAACTTTAAATAAAACTAAACTAAAATATCATTTGTATCAAATATTATAAGTATGGTTTTGTCCAATTTTTAAATTAGTGCTGTTCTAGAGATCCAACCTTAAAGACACATTTAATGTTAATAAGGGAAAAGAAACTATGCCTTTCTCCCTGAAAAAGTCTTGAGTCTATCACACACAAATACACACAGAGGAATAATGATTTACACCTATGGGCAAATTAGAGATAATTCAGCTACCTGAAAGTTTATGGGAAGCAGGAGTGCAATTAAACATGTAAGTTCTAGACTAAATATGTAGAATTTCCTCTTCTTACCGTGTGCAAAATGAGAATGTGTGCATCATACAGGACATCTGCAGTCACAACCTACAAGACAACAAAAGCCACGAAGAATATGTACATTTGTATCGATGACTAGATATAATATTGGGTCAGGATAATATTAACAACAACAGTCTCAAACCAAATGACGTTGATAGACTATGAAAGAAAATTATTAGTATATCTGTTAAATATTTTTTTTTCTTAAGCAGTGGTGACCTTGAACAGGTAATTAATATTTTCGTAAAAAAAATAAAAAACTTTGTAACTGTAAACTTTAAAAATATGAATATTTGGTAAAGGGCCTTGCCTGGCCTCCCGAAGGAGCCCCTACTGGTAAACATGTGCCAAAATAGAGCTGTCAATCATAGACTTGATTCAAATACAAATTTTAGTCTGTGCCATTATTCGTTCAAATCCATTTAGTAGCATTAATGTTTATTTTATTATTATATTATTTCTTAAAGGCTTTAATGTATTAAACTTTAAAACTATTGAAGTATCTGGTAAGCACATGAAATGATATGTAACTTGTGGTGTCTGTTTTAATGTCATATCTCAAACAAAGGGATCTTTATTTTCCCAACCCCTCACTGTATATCCGGCTCTGGCACTGAGATGCTCTGCAGCCACCAGCAGTGCGTTGAGAGTCGCTCCTCCACTGCCCATGTGCTCCGGTGGGTCAGACACGGTGAGGAGCAGCGCAGCAGGGGGCAGGATCCCACGCTGCTTCCGAATCTCCAACTCTGAAATGAGAAGCACCTCTCTCTCTGAGCTCATGACTATAAAGAGGCAGGGAGATCTCAGTGGTTAAGGACCACAGCACCATTAAATTGCCAGTGTGGGGCCTTTGACCATCAATTGCCCAGATGTATAACGAGATTTTTAAAAAGGTGCTCCGGCGTAGGGCGTCTTAAATGGTATTCATAGCCTTATTATCCTAATGCAGTTCATTTTAACTGGGTTGAGCTAAGCTGAAAGTAGTGTATTTATATTAATGGCCAAAGGGGATGTTTAACATTCAGGTAAGCGGCAAAATATACAGTACTGAAACTCGCACATCTTGGACGCACTTGGTCCCAGATGTGAAAAGGAAGTTTTGAATTGAAAAAGAAAGAATTGCAATATAAGCCAAATCGGCACGTAGGTATCGCGATAATATAATCGTATCGTGTTCTCTCTACAGACGAGCTGCCGTTATTTAGTGCTGTATTTTTTAACCTCGCTCTTAAAAGCCCCCATGCAAATTTAACAAACCTGAGTAAACAAAACATGTACCCTGCGTCCTTACCTCTCTGGAAAGCATAAACACTGTCTTTGTGCTGACAAGTGAGCACAACAACAGTCCAGTTGAACACAGGTTTAGTTGTCATACCGAAACACAACACCACAGACTCAAGCGTGGAACGCAACACTCCCGCTACTACCACAATTTCCGTCAGTATGGAGCGATATATTTCAAAATAAAAGTTCGATGCGACAAAACAGAATATGGTCTCATTGTTGTATATTGTCTGGGACGGATAGTTTTCTGGGCAAACCGGGACAGGTGGCACCTGGAACACCGCTTGCAGAGCTGCCAAGTCTCAAGAACTTAGCATGTTTGAGCTCCTCACAAACACAGGTGCAGTGCGGCCAGACCACACCTGAGTGATGCTCCGGCACTTTCTCCTCTCCCACTAAGAATATCCGCATTGTCAGGCCAAAATAAATGGATACACAACTCAATAGATTTTTTTTTTTTTTTAAGTATAAAAAGGCATTGGCACGTGCTGCACGAGTGTATACACAGTATCACACAAAACTGAGTACAATTTCAGCAAAGTAGATCTTCTCAAAGGACAACACTATAGAAATGAAATCTGAATATATTTTAGTCAGTGTGCAGTGATAACAGCTGTACATCTTTAACCAGACAAAGTCACATGTCCTATTCATCACAGATATTTGTCTAGACTAGAGTGGAGGCCTCTTTTCACAATCAATCAATCAATCAATCTTTTTACATCCATGTACACTATGGACAAATCCACACACATCTACCTTCACATCTACACTACATGTTTACGTTTACATTCTGGACCATTGTACTAAGACACTTTTTTTTCTATGCATATTTGCACACCATCTTTCTTCCAAAAATATCAAAAATTTTCAATTTCTTAAATGTTCTCATACAGTATATTTCTATTTTTAGTTCTATTTTACCTGGTTCAATTTAATTTTTCTATCGTATTTCTTTTATTCGTATTTATTTCTTATTATAAGCTTTAATTCTCTCTAAGGTCACTGGCGGTCGTATAAGCATTTCACTACATTTCGTACTGTGTATAACTGTGTATGTGACAAATAAAATTTGAATTTGAAACTTTAAAATCTACTTTTATTAATTTATTTAGTTTGTTTATTTATTTAAAGTTTGATTCAGACTAAAGCAGACAAATGAGACAGTGGCAAAAGACAAGCAGATGTTTTATTTACAGTTTTATAAAACAATCCATATATTGTTCATTCAGTAATGGTCTTTGTTCATGACTTCATTCTTATACACCTTAATGTAGTAGAAAGGAGTCAAAAGGCTTATTAATCTAAAGAAACATCACAGCCAGAAACACACACATAAACTATCTGTCTATATTAACATCCATCATGCAGACAGTAGTGTTAGTGTGGGGACCGAGTCATGAGACAAGGCTTTAACAAAAAATTCTCTTTTTTTTTTATTGACCAAAAAGAAAGGTTGTTTATTTTAAAGAAAAACAAAGTTAGAGCCATTGATAATTAACCAAATGCTAGAGTGTGTCCCGTATCAGTAAAAGTGGCCACTTACTGATTGAGGGGAAAAGGCGACAACAAGCAACATTTTAAAACAGGAACTAACTCGCCCTGGGTAATATGTGTGAAGTCACTTCTGTGGTAAGGGAGATACATTTTTCAACAATTACTTCACGTGCACATTACACAAACTGAGTTTAGTATTGAACTAAATTAGCCCTGAACTTGAACTAAATTAGCCATGGCTACTTAACTATCAAAACAAACTTCTGATTGTGAACAATATGAGTAAAACTTACATTACAAAATTAGCATTTTATTGCTCAGACCTCTCGACACTTAGGCTGCCCTAAATGAATTGGAATTATTTCTGGGTAACTTTTGCTCCTGAACTCTACATCTATTTGTGTGACTCGAGTCTTTGAACAAGCTTACAGGGCATGTAAAAGATTACTGAAAAAGCAAAGCTGTACTAGTCCGTAGGACTGGGTAATATGATCAATTCACTCTCTCTGATAATTAAGTAATTAATGACATTTTGTAATAATTCATTTTATATTAAATGTTTAGTTTTTGTAAATAAAATGTTAACATTTCTACACATTGTTCTGTACTTATACTCATGAATACGCTTTAATTTTTTGTTTTTCTAAATGAGAATTACATTTTCAAAATGAATAAAATGTATTTTGGTTTTCCAAGCACCACTACTGCTGAAAACTGTTCCTAAACCTACAGTTTATATTGTGATACATGTGTATTGGAGAATTAATTATCCTTGAGAATACATATATGCTATGATATATATTGATCATATGGCCCAGCTGTGGGTTGAGGCGTCTTTTGCGACTATGTCTGCATCTAGTAAACCTATTTCATAAGATCTATTTGAAATTGTAGCCACAATGCTTTTCATTAACCTCCAACAGATGGTGTTGTTACTCCACAGTCTGACATTAGTTTCATTCTAACATAGAATGGAAGGAAAAAAAGTGTTAATAAAAATGCTTAAAAAAAAACTTTTTTAAGTCCCTAAAGTACACAAAGAAATAAAACAAAAAATTACACCTAGCATAACATAACTGAGTGAGTAGTAAGAGGTTGTTTTGAGAAACCCATTTCAATGAACAACTAAATGTAAAGTTTACATTCATAAGATTATAATAGCAGCAGCGTGTTCTATGTTACATGAAACGGTTCTGTCCATTTATGCTTGTCGCCAGTAAACTGTCTCTCACTCACACACACAACAGAGTGAAACAGAACATATACATATTAACTATATCTGTCTAATATGCTCTTACATAATAATCAAAAAAGTTGAGCATTATATTGAGCAATGACAATATTTCAAAAATGCACTAAGAATGTTATAGGCTTATGGTGGTGAAGTAAGAAGACAGCGAGCCCGAGCTTCCATTTATCAGACTAATGATATTTGTTCTGTGGCTTGAGCAGCAACGATCATGTAACAGACCTCCATGTGGCTGACCTGACATAAAAAAAAGAAAAAAAAATTGGTCCAGTAAGTCTGACAATGATTGTTTCTGTGTGTGTGTGCGCGCATGTGTGTGCCCGTCCATGCGCGCACATGTGTGCGCTCTCTCTATCATATAAGAATAGCTGACACTCATGCACATCCTAATTACTCTGAAGGGATAAATACCTGAGAGACACAATGTAACAAGAGCGACAGGTCTCCTGAGAGGACGTCAGTCAGTGTTTTACATTATGAGAAAAACAATGCTTATGCTGTTTAAATGTGCGTGTGTAAGAGAGTGTGGCCCAAACAAGTGTAGCACTGTGCAACGACAGAACTCCAAAATCTTTAAAGCCGCACAAACAGGAATGAGAATTCAATTCGAACAGCACTCGTGTCTTATTGCATAGCAGCAAAAAGAACTGAACAAGCCATACCCCTGGTATAGAACACATGCTTAAGAGGGCATGTCAGTGGTCCACTAATGATCGACTTGCACCCTTTAAAAAAATAATTAAAAAATGTACAGTTTCTGTAACTCCATTGTTTTATCACTAGAGTACATCTCAATGTTTCTGTATGAGCTTGTTTAAGACTTTTACAGGGAGCGTTCAAGTGAAATCAGGACTTGTGATGGAATTTCTCATGACGGCGTAAAACCGATATTTACAGAATACTTAAAGCACAGTACAGTGATGAGACTCTTAGCTGCAGTAAAACATTTGATTGGTGAATGGTGAACATGAATGATTATGCTGGACCCACTGCAGTCGTTTCTGTGAATATTCAGCTAGTGGGACACCTGATATTTAAAAATAGATGGATGACTTCTTGCCAACTCTCAGCAGAGATGCATCTGTTAATGGAAACTGTACACACAATCATTCGTGAACACCCCTTGCACATTACAGGAACTCGGCTTGAAGTTACTGCCACATCCCCCATACGGTCCTGACCTTGCTCCAAACTATTTCCACATTTGTTTAAAGAAGTTCCTAGTAGGCCAGCGTTTTAGACCTGAAACAGGCAGTCCACTCCTGGCTCCCTTATGGTATCTAAGCACTTGTGAAAGGCTGGGATAAGTGTAGTAGTGTAGCAGGTGATTATATAGAGAAAGTTTGTACTTTTATAACTGTTCTCTTGTCCTGCACAATCAAAAGTCCGGGTTTGACTTGAACCTCCCCTCAACCAACAAATGTAGTGCAGCATAAAACACAAATAAGAATTTAAAGGTAACTTCCTTCATCTTTCCTGGTTAAAGATACATGTTAAAAAGGACAAAAGTTGTACCCTTTAAGGCTTCCATCCTAGCTAGTGTCAAGAAAAGGTACAGCTTTGTACCCCCTTACTTTTTTTTTTCTACAGTGTATAAGGCAACTGGAAGAACCGAGCATCTTTTTCTTGCATGTCTCTCACATATCCACCCATCCACACAATCATGCTTTGCATCTTACATCTCTGAACAATAAAACATGGGGGGAGGGCAAAAAAAAAAAAAAGGAAAAACAAAAGGTAAAAAAAAAAACACCCATAGAGAGCCTCCATGTAACATGAATTTACTGGTGGCTCTGTGAGTGTTAAGTGTGAGTGAGCATTGGAATGGTCAGACAGACAGACAGACAGACAGACACACGCGCGCGCGCACACACACACACACACATCACTTCATGCCCAAACTGTGCCACAGCTGTGCAGCCCACTGTGTCATCCATCAAGACTTGCGTTGTCGTACGGGATCCGTGTTTCCGTTCAGTTTGCTGCGGCCAGATGTTACAGGGGTCTTGCTGCTGTTGCCGGGGGGCTTCTCCCGCTCGGAAGAGCCCTCCTGCTTACGCCTCCGTGTCTCTTTATAGCGGAGTGTGATGTCACTGTTAACAAAAGCGAGATTGTGGCTATTACAAAAAAATCATGGAGTAATTTTTCACCAGGCCACATTGCCATGGAATGAGGTTACAAAGGTCATGTGTATTAAATTGAAATAACCACTTCTCTAAACTCTGATTTTTTTTCTCCTTCTTTTCATGATGCAAGAGAACAATGCATAAAGATACAGGTCAAGTGATTCTGTAATTTGTATAAGCTAAACTGTAAACTCTAAAAGTTGCATGGTTGTTTGGCGGGTTGGTTAATTAATAACCTGCTGATCTCCTCAACTGTGGAGTTTAATTGAATGATGCAAAAAACAAAAAATATTGAGTGAGCACAACTTATAGAAACCAGATAGGAGTGGAAGCTGATGTCTTTTGATGTTGTAGCCATTTCAAGTCAAGGTTTTATGTTTCATGAGATGTTTTTCTGCTTACACTATTTTTTTATCCTATTGTTTTGTGCAAAAATTAAGTGAAGTTGTGACCTGCATGATTTTATGCTCTGCGCTGCTGCCACATGATTGGCTGATTAAATAATTTGCATAAAAGTACAGGTGTACCTATTAAAGTGTGCATGTGTGTATGCATGCATAAAGTGTGTACAGTATATTTATATAAAAACTGACTTTGATGAGATGGGGAAAACAAAAAAAAAAACAGAACACAAAAACATATAACAACAAAGCTTGATTGTATATAATACCAGAGTTGCACTTCTGCATAGTTTCATGTCTAAGTATCGGCAGTGCGTGGGTGTAGCCCACAGAGCAGTCTTGGAATGACTAATGATAGTATTGCAATAACTATCAAATAAGATATTTAAAATGAAAATGCTATGTTTGCAGTTTTACAATCTAAGAAAAACAAAAACCTACATACATACATACATACTACATACATACATACATACTTGCTTTGTGCCTCCTAATGTTCTTTTTCAGTTATTTATTATATAATACACAAACTGTCTTTTGGACAGAGAAACAAAATATTTATCGATGACACATTTTAGCCGCCTTTGTGCATAAAAAGGTAATGAGCACAGCATTATCTGTTGACAAACAACCAGGCCAGGACTGACCATAGGGCATACCGGGTGGGCCTGGTGGGCCGACGCACATTTTTGGGCCAGGGATGTCAGTCCTAATTTAATATTTTTTTAAAAGTTTATTAGGCCAATCTATTTATTACCGCAATGGTAGAGTATCTGAGACACGAATCACAGCCCATTGGTTGACTGTCTTAAAGGACATTGAGCTAGTCCAATGAAATCTCAGGCCAAGCCCTGCCTCCCTCCTGGCCAGCCCTCATCTTCCCTTGACAAAATCTGCTATTTAGAGTTCGACCGGAGTTTGAGATAAGTCCATCTATAACAATGGATAAACCAGAAAAAAAGAGAAAAGAGCAAGGGGGGTGCAGAGAAGCTGCGGGAAAAAAGACGCAAAAGCCCACAAGTGGAAGCAGCAAAATATGCGAAAATCATTTTATGTGCGGAAATAATTTTTTACCAAGGTTACTTGCTTCCATGCAGGTTACTGTGGTTTAATGTTTGAAACAAATCAGTGAGCACATATATCCTTTGATGTGTCATATGCCTCAGCATATTGTTTAAATAATCATAGTGGGCTGCTATGGCCAAAAATGCCAGGGCCCTTTTTTTGGTCCTGCAAACAACTAAACGTCATAATGATTTAAGCAGAAGAGGCATGGCTTGGGCTGCTTGCTGCCACTGTCCCTCCCACTGCAGGTGAACTTCACAGCCCCAGAGAATGTAACAAACCTTAACTTTAGAACAAAATGTTTGTTTTGTTTTTTTTAAGTATATCAGAGGAACCGTATGTGCTATGGTTATTAAATTATTTAAGAGAAAGGCTTTCAAGTTGTCAAATTTGTATAAAAACATTTTTGTAAAAGGGGGCGTAGGATGGCATTTTATCTAAAGTGGTATAAAAGCTTTTACAATTCATCAAGAGTAGATAATGACTTATTTTCAAGACAAAATCTGTTTTTGTCAGGTCAAAACAATGCTTGATTGCTCCCAAATGATTACACTAGTCATTTCCATTCCTTTTGTTTTACAGACTAGATCCCCAAGTTTTGTTGAGGTGCATACAAAATCGAGCATGTGAGAGTGAGCTAAACAAAGCTAAACAGTTTTTTTTGCTGATTCACTCTGGCTGCACTGTAACTCCCGATTATAAAATATAAGGAGAGTTTTAAATCCAGATTTGAAGGGGTTCATTATTTTTAATCTTATCAAGATGATTCTTTCCATGTGGTAAAGATTTTTACCCAGTTTCCAAACCTGTTTCTCATTTTTTGATTGGACCAAAGATGTGCAAAATATGGCAGTGGGAATACCAGCCCTATTTATTTTCTATGGGAAACATTTTTGATAAACCGTCGGTCAGATTCCTTAAAAAAAAAGAACACATTTCACATAGGAGAGAACCACTAAAAGAAGAATTTTCTTCTTATAGTAGTAAATTCCTATTTGAGTTTAATTTAAATAGATGATACAAAAAAAATATTAAATGAGTTGGAAGTTGGAGTCACCATGACTTTTGCATCATTTCTAGGTAAAAATGCTGAAAAGAAAAAATATATTTTTCTGTACATTCTGGTTTGTTAAATGTCACACTGCCCTCTAGGGCACACACTATGAGTTAGTGTGTGAAAGCCTGCAGACACAACAATGCAGATGTTTAAGTCTGGCCTTTCTGGCATGCAAGGGGAGAAGCAGTCTGGTGAGAATGACAGATGAAGGTGATGTTGGCACAACAACCTGCCGTCACTCTCCACCTACCTCTCCCTCACTGCACATGGACATTACCGCTGACACACACAGGGGAGAGAAAGACACTATCAGCACGGCACATAGAATGGCACAAAAACAACCAAAAGAAAATCAGAAATGCAAAAACCTGCACTATACCACTGAACATGGTCCATTAAAAACAACATTAAGACATGGGACAAATAAAAAGTGATCTGAGTTTTGTAGGATTGTTTGTGCGTTTGTGTGTGTTGCACCGTGCTTCTTTCAGGATGTACATTTACTTACGCACTTATAACAACTGAGAGCAGAGTAGTGCCTTTGTGCCTTGTCTCTCTGCGCTCGTATTAATTTTCTACAATCACTTACCGGATAAAGAAGCGCCACAGTGTCCATGTGAGGATGAGGACAATGCCGAGGATCCAGCACTGTGTGACAAAGAACGGGATCGGTAGCATGATGGTGTGGGGGTCGTACTTCACTACAATGAGAAATTCAGTTACTGTGATGGCTGCGACGAGCCATGCCTGCTGACCCAGTTTCTTGTGGAATTTCCTGAAAGATCAGAAAAAAAAAGATTTAAAAAGAAAAAAAAATCAAAACCTTACCCAAAACGTACATGGTTAACTAATATTAGATAATAATAACAGGATTATAAAATAAATAATAAATAACTAACATTACCCAGTGCAGAAGAAAGCATACCTTAATATTATTTACCTCATGCTAAAAGAAATTCAGTCTTATCTAAACATTTACCTCATTAAAAAAACATATTATTTATTGCATTATGAGACAAATTAAATGTAAACTAACATTACCAACATCAGGATAAACATAAACATTATTTACCATATGCTAAAGTAAACATTAACTAACATTATTTACCTCACTATGAAACAAATTAAAACCTAACTGGCATTATTTACCTCAAGATAACAGAAAATAAAATCTAAATAAGACAAAAAAACATGAACTAATATTTACATTGCTTTATCTTTACGTAAATAATATTAACTAACCTTATCTCAAAATAAAATAAACACTAGCATTATAGACCATGTGTGAAAGTAACACTTAACTAAGATTAGTTACCCCAAGATAAATCAAAGTTAACATTATCTAACATTATTTACCTCACCATAAAACAAATGACAAATTAACTAGCATAATTATACCAAGAGAAAAAGTAAACATTAACATTTTTTATCTCAGGACAAAAAGTAAACATTAGCCAACTTTATTTAGCTAATGATAATTAAGCAATATTACATGAAAGGAAGTGCTGTATTGCTGGACAAGGCATGACTGTGATACAGGCATAAGGGCACCGCCCGAATGACGAAAGCATCACAGTGACGCTGATATCCAGCACAACAGCACAACCTTGAGTGTAATATTTCTTTTATACAGTTCCACCATTAAAAGGTGGTTAAAGGTAACCATCATTTATTATAAACAGATTATGCTTTGTTTGCTTACTTAACCAATTATTTTGCTTTGCCAACACATATCCTAAACACAACTGAAACTAATGAAAAAAGGTCTGCATGGTCCACATTATTAAAAGAAGCGCAACTAGTGCACTAGCTTTCTCTTTACTTCTATTCGCAATTTAAGCCCAGAACCTGAGCGGACGTAGCTGAGCAAAAAAAGTGGAAATATAAAGAGAAATTTTAACATAGTACTGGAAAGAATATAAAACTTTACCACTACCCCAGTTAATTACTCTGACTGTCATGGTCAGTTACGGTTAGTTAGTTAGTTAGTTAGCTACATGCCTACAATTGCATCACAGCCATGCCGAAATACAGCAAAACAGAACTCCCTCGCATGTGATGTTGCTTAGGTAAACTTTAAGATTATTTACTGTTTACTCTCATATATATTTTATAGGCAAAATTAATGCTTTGTTGTTACTTATGATCTACTAATGATGAAGGTCAGTTCTCATTCATGTTCAAACAAATACATTATGGAATCTCAGGTAAGGGAGCTGTGATAAAAACTGGTACTAGAATATAAGCAAACTTTTTTTTTGACAAATTTTACCTATTAAGGTAATAATAATTCATACCTAGTAATAATTTATACCTGCAAGTTGATAACCAATAAACGTCCTTAACATTTTACTAATATAACAAGTTGAGTCAACACTAAACTTAAAGCCTAATATTAAGTTTAAATTCTTAATAACAAAAATAAACATATATTTATTTTCTTAAATAAATGCAAAAAAATTGGAACTAACGGGTCATCCATGAAGTCGTAGATTTCCCTCATGGCTACTCCTCCAACGTTAACGAAGAACACAAGTCTCAGCAGCACAAGGTAATGCTCAGGTGGCATCCATAGCACAAACTTCAAATAGAACGTGTTCAGCTCCGCCAACAAGAACTAGAAGGTGTAAAGTGAAACAATCATGTACGTATCAAGTGATATGATGCTACTGATACAAACATTTCCAATGGCCAGAAAATGATTGCTTCCTTCTTTCATGTCAACATTCTAAGCACAGTTGAATGAAGTCTTCACATTTCATAAACAAACATGCAGTTAGTGTTCATCAGTGACCTAAAAACTAATGAATCATCAATGAGGATAATTATAGAAACCTGTTCTTAAAGGAAGCTAGTCACTAATAAGTTAATTAATCTCTTCTTTTAAACCAGGGCAGAGTCCATTTCTGTGTGAAATGTTATTCTATGTATCGCAGCACCTGGGGAAGTAATCAGTCACTTAGATTTGATTAAATATTTGTTATTATAATTGGCAAAAACAATCCGGTCACACTGACCATGAAGATGATGCCAAGCACTGCCAACCACCGGCGCAGGTTAGATGCTGGTCTCCACTCGAAATTTACCCAGCTGTAGGGAGTGAACTGGAATGCGATGCGCTTTATCTTCCCTCTGTTATTAAAAGACACACCATGTACCAGTACATCAGGCATTATTTTCACAATGTTGCACATGGCCCCATGCAAGCCACAGACAAAAGAAAAGGTAGGGCAAAGATAATGGAACTTTCTAAAGCCAGTAAAACTAATGTCTATGACAGCACCTACTCAACAGAAATCTCCAAGAATAAATATTGGTTTCATTGAAAAAAACTATAAAAATAAATAAATGAATAAATACCATTCCACATTAAAACTATAAAGTACAATAAACTATAAAGTATTACACCCAAGAAATTTGCCTTCACCGTCCATAATCTAAAAATACACCTTAAAATTAGAACTGGAAAAACACAGTGCACAGTGTTCCCATTAATCTAGAGAGAGTCAGCTGTGAGCGTCTCTTCACACTGATGGCAAGAAACAGATGTTGATATTTGTAGTCTAATTCTGCTGCTAGAAAATTGACTGAGTAACTAGGTACATTAAACAGCATTATTCACAGTGGATGCATAAAGATCAAATCCATGTCTCATTGAAAGCAATCGTAGAAAGAAAAAAGTCTGCAACTATGTTGTTTAGCACGTAATGTCAGTAGTACATCTACAGTATGTTACCATTTTATCAGTAACACTTCTGCATTTCGTTGAACAGCCCATTCTGTTGATGTTTGTTCAAGGTTACTTTTTCTACTATGTAGAAAGGTTGTGAAAGTTCAACAAACACACTGGATAATTTACCTTAAACTTTAAAAAAAGATTTCGTTTTAGACAAGTTTATAATTCTCTTGCTGGTACCACTTTAGTTGGGTATTAACAACACCTTAGGTATTGCTCCTCTTTGCTTTCTCTACACTGCCTTTGCCTGCCCCTGATCCTGAGCTTTGTTCACCCCATTGTTTCCCACACATTAAAACATTTCCAGAATCATTAGCATTATTCTTGGACATGAGCAACAAACTAGATGACCCAAAATTTTGTAGATACCTGAACATAACACTTAATGACTTAATTAAGGTTTTTACTGGACACAGGAGTGGTCTGTGGAGATTTATGTCTAACCCCAATCGGGTCACGTCCCGATTTTAGGCAAGGGGGCCTAGGATTCAGTTTTTGTTTCAATTTATCCCGAACCAGTCTGAGCATGACATGCCCCTGTGCACAATGAGAGATCAGTGAAGAGATGGTTGGATGGTTTGAATTAAAACTCTTGTAACTGAATGACTACAAATTCCCACAGCTGCACTCCAACATCTAGTTGAAGGCCTTCCCAGAAAAGTGGAATTCACTACAACAGCAAAGGCAGAACAAATCTGAAAAGAGATGTTCTATAAGCATATTTGAAAAAGATGGTCAGGTGTCCACAAACTTTTTTTTATTGATGTATACATATCAGAGTCCGGTTTTCAAGGGATGTTGTGGTCTTGTGACACTGTGGTCCATCTGGTACATTTAAACCTTCAAAGACTTTTCTAAACATGTATGTAAATTTTATTTCATGAAAGAGGTGAATTTCTAAAACAAACCTGCTTGCAAATGTTCTGTTTCTATGAGAGGTTTCCTACCTGAACTGTCTAACCAATAATCCCAACCCTCAGCTTGACCTACTATGCTATATGCCCCAAAAACTCCCACCCTCTGAGACTTTTTTATTAACTTTTTTATTTTCAACTATTTTGAAAATTATATTAAAAAACAATGTAAAAAAAAGACCACTTTTCAGTATAGTGGTCCTGGTGGAAGTCAGAATAAGATATAAAGTAAATCTAGAAATCATTTCCTTCTGGCATCCAATTATTTTTATCCCAGTTCTGTAGGTAAGTAAGTCAAGATCTGTGAGAAAAATATAGGAACACATCTTGGAACTTACCTTCCCATAACTTATGACTGTATGATCCCTAAGGGCATTTTTACATGATTGTAAAATACTTTAAGGGCATTTTCACATGATTTCTCACAATTTCTCCCTTCCCCAGCCCTAACAATATTTTTGCCCCCTGTTCTCAGAAGTACTTACACTGTCTTATAGTACACTCTCCAATGCTCTCGCACGCCTGGATGAGTTTGGTGCATGCTACATGCACACAGATTTCGGGCAGAACAGATATTGTCATGTCTCAACAGCGAACTTCTACCATTCTCAGGTACCATTGGCTTCCATATCTGATCTGATCCATGCCTGAGTATGTTGTCGTTTTTGAAACCACCTCTTCTCAGATACAGTTCCCAAGCGCGGGATTGCGTTCTCAGTAATGATAATGAACCAGACTTGAGTGTTTTCAGAAATGCTTTCGGACCCTAATGTGTAACCACCCTAACCCAGTGGTTCCCAACCCTGGTCCTGGAGCATCTCCTGCCCTGCATGTTTTAGTGTTCACTTCTATTGAGAAAAAGCTGTCAATTAGCTGATTTGTTAAATCAGGTTTGCTGGGGCAAAAAAAAAAAAAAAAAAAACCACTCAAAGGTGCAAAGCATGGCTGGTAACCAATGGGTCATAACCCCCCCCAAAAAAAACAAAAAAACAACAACAGAAGTACAAAAATAAGATGTAGAGACTTTCTCAGTGGGCGTGCCGGGGCAGTGCTTAGTTGTATGTAGACCTGCAGTGCTTACTTGTATGTAGGGATGTTCCACAGGCCTTGCCACTGGTACGGCTTCATGGAAAGCCAGCCGAGTGTCTTCATGCCACAGTATATGCCCAAACCATTACACACAATCACGTCCATAATCCACTGGGAGAGACAAAAAGAGAGGGAATAAAAATTAATCTCTACAGGCTACAGTTTATAAATAAGAAAATAAAATGAAAGCGATACTTACATGGTCCCACCAGCACTCTGAGAAGTTTGGTAACTGGTGCTCCAGACTGTACTCCAAAAACTCAAACATCACACTGATGATCATACACATCCACCAGTCTCGGATCATTAGTGTCTGAGAAAACAGAAATGAGGACAAAGAACTGCTACGAGTTCAACAAATACCAAAATAATTAAGTTTTACAACTGAAAAGCAACTTTGATTGTTCATGTTTTCTCTGCAATTGTTCCAAGACTTTATCTTTATACTTTATAGTTCATTACAGACAACACGCTGGTGTGCAAGTACAAATATACAGAAGAACTTGGAAGGGGGAAAAAGGCACAGCTTACAATTGAAAACAGAAAGACACCCACATACCTTAATGTACCAACCAAGGAAATGGGCAGGAACAAAGCCATCCATTTTGTCCTGTAACAGCAAACACAAATTAGCAAAGCACTGTTTGTTTAGGGTTGTGTGTATCCGAGTGAATATCTGTGTATGTGTTTATAAGGGACAGTGATTTGTTACCCAGATGTTGTGAAAGGGGTCAATAGTGTTTCCAGGATCATAGATAAGGCAATTTCCTCCATAGTCTCTCTCTGGCAGAGGAACGCCCAGCTTCGGGTCGATGAATTTCATGAAGAGGCGTCCATCCTGCACCGTCTGCAGCACAAACAAAACACAGACTTATTAAAAGGGGGGGCAAAAAGCACTGCATTTCTTCATCTATAACAGCATGTGCATTATTATTTTATATCACATCAACTATTGGTTCATGTGCGTGTAGGCGTGAGAAAATATGGCATGACTCCAGACCCACTTGGAACAGAATGAAGATGAGGAACAGCTCATAGACAACGCTGACACAGAGCCAGAAGCGCCAGTATGCTGAAAGCAGAAAAAGGACATGCTGTCACGGTGCCAGGCAAACGGCACCCTTATACAGATAGACACACAAAAATACCCATCATGAGCAAATCATCTCATTTTCATGCAATGTTGAAATGATTGGTTATAAACATGAGCTCTGTAAACTAAGCTGTGCTCCTATCTCTATCCCCCTACCACTCTATCACTTTACCCATGCCCTGCTCTGCCTATCCTCCTGTTGTCTCTGCTTTAGTGCAACCAGGCTCGCCTTTCTTTGGGAGCTGCTCTTCCCTCTCAGTCTGTCTGTTGCCTTGCTACTTGCAGATCTAATAAGCTCTTCATATTTACACACCACAAGTTTGCACTCATTACCCCTCAGGAGATTCTTCGGGAAAAAACTTGTTTCATAGAAAACCTTGTAGAGGACACCTACTTGGCACTGGGAACAAGTTTTAGGGGGTAAAAAAACCTAAAACTAAACCTTGAATCTTTCTTTTCTCTTTGATAATCAGAAAACAATGGGATATACTCTTGAACGCCTGGTTCTTCAGGTTTCTCTCAATGACAAGCATTCAAATTAGACACTTTTTTTTTTAGAGCACCAACAGAATGTCTGGTCTAGCAAGATGAACTGGTCTGCTTATTACAGTGACACTCCTACAAAATGATTCTTAGAGTTATCTGAATAAAGTTTTAGACATTTGTCTAGTCAGTCAAACTTTGTGAAAGAGCGAAGAACAAAGAATTTTGCTAAAAAATCTGAGAAAAGCAAACATTCTTAGCAGTCAGCACTGATTCAGGAAACTGAAACGTGTATTTAGCCAGTAACAAACTTACCCCTTTCTAGAAACAAAAACAGAACAATTCATCTAAATTACGAAAATTATCATGAATTAATCAGTTTTTTTTAAAAATTATTATTATTATTATTTTTTGGGGATTTTTTCCCGATTTTCTACCTAATTTAGTCGTGGCCAATTCCTCCCCGTCACTATGGGGCTCCCACATTAAGGCTAATACTACCATTCAGCCGGGAGGGCTGAAGACTATCACGTGTTTTCTCCGAACCGCGTGACAGCAGTCGCCGCATCTTTTCAAACTGCTTGATCACGCACCGTTAGGGGCGGAGTAACACACTCGGAGGAAAGCGCTAGCCGCTCCTTCCGCGTGCGCAAGCTCATAGACGCCCCTGATTGGCTGTAGAGCCGTGATTAATGTGGGAACGCTAAGTACCTCTCATCCCTCCCCTCTGAGAGAGCTAGGCCAATCAGCTCTCTCTAGATCTCCGGCTGTGAGAGGTAACAGAATCATCCGGGGATCGAACCAGCAATCTCCGGATGATAGGGCGAGCACTTTACCACTGCGCCACTCGGAGGCCATTAATCCGTTTTTAACATGAATCAAAAACTAGGAGTAAGCACGTAAGAAAAGCATGAATGAGAAGTTTGCGAGTTAGGAGCTACGAGAAAAGATGCCGCCGCGGAGGTTTTATACTGGATAACATTCTTGATGCAACCCACTCTTTTTTCATGGATGCCCTGAATCCAGTGGCTGGATTTGAAGCATTGGCTGGAGCAAAAGTAAAATCTGTAAGAGATTTACGCTCAGGTTTTTGGCCAAAATAACACTATACTGATTTAAAGCCAATTAAGCTGAACAGTCCATTTAGGGCTGCTTCCTTGTTATATGTGACATAAATGACTAAATTGAACCAAGTTAATTGAGTTGTATGATTAAAAAATTCGCTAATCGCTAGACCGATTCGTGAATTAATAGTGTTTTGTTTTACACTGGATGGCACTTAGGATTAGTGGTTAGCACTGTCGCCCTGCACCTCTAGGGTCCAGGTTCGATTTCCGTCTCTGTGTGCATGGAGTTCGCATGTTCTCCCCGTGCTTGGTGGGTCCCCAAATTGCCCGCAGTGTGTGAAAGAGTCAGCATGTGTGTGCTCTGCGATGGATTGGCACCCTGTTTGGGGTGTACCCCGCCTCATGCCTCAAGTCTTCTGGAATAGGCTCCAGGCAACCCCGGGACCCTTGCACACAGAATAAAGCGGTCTAGACCATGAGTGAGTAATTTAAACGGTGTGAGTGTGACTGATATAGGGTCTGGGATTTTTTTCAAGTAAATACGTGAACTTGTGAATGCAGCGTGATCTGAATGCAGGGAAATACATGCAAGTGAATCGCCATCATTCAGGAAAGAGATATTTTAGTATTTATAAATTCAGTTGACCGTGCAGCCCCATGAGGCAAAAGGGAGCAGTGTAATAGACCTGTCTCACTATTTTTTCTCTCCTACCTGGATGTGGTCGTGAGAAAGGGCCGTCTTTTGCCTGCGTTACTCCGAAACAAAGGAATACCAGAATGCTAGCTACAATCCCCCTGGAAACACATACACATAGAAACAAACAAAAAAAATCACTATATGAGAGATTTGGAGTGCTTTTATAAGAGAGAGTGGGCAAAAGAGTTGCCAAGTCAAGATGTACCATGCTAACAGGCTAACAGACTACCCTGCTGTAATAGAACGAAAAGGTTATTCAACTAAAAATACAAAAATGGTTACAATTACGCATATTTCTGCAACCAGGTATTTTTTAGCTTTTTTCCTATAACTGTTTTAGTTTGTTTTCCAGTTGGTTTGTACAGGTTAGACATCAAATTAAAGATGAAAAAAAATTCTGAAATTTTATCATGGTCTCGTGATTTACATCACAAAAGCCTGTGATTTTAACAAGGGCTTGTAGACTTTTTATATTCCCTGTATACACAAACACACTCTATCCCCACCTCATTTTACTATATTTAGATTAACCTCAGACACAAGGGAAACATCTGGGATCCAAATAAAACAGTGTCAGGTTTCTAGCACTTAAGATAAGATAAGAGTAGAACAGTATAGGGTCACACAGTCAGATTACATTATAAAATCTTAAGGAGAAAACCATAAATAAGGCTTAATGTGTACAAGCAATTTGACAGCCGTGCAATAGTACAACACGGCATAATTATCTGTCTAGAATAAGAGGCTAATTAAAGACTCATTATCAGTCCAAATCATAAGAATGTATTACAGATAATCTTTTTAAAAAGCAGCCATGGTGCTGATGAGAAATGCTTGTCCCTGCGTACTTGTACCTCAAGCACTTATCATTTACTTTAGAAAACACCAGCCTGATCATTGGACCTCACAGGACTTCAGGTCGAGGTCACTTCATGTGTTTAAACAAATAACTCGAACAGGGTTAGTGTTTACACACACACACATTTTGCACGGCTCATGTAGGGGTGTGTCCACATACCTCTTGGTGTTGTATGTTGTGTCTTGTGGAGTCTCCTCCAGGAGGGTCACGTAGACCAGAGCGCATGTCAGGATGAATAAGACAGTCAATGTGTGCGCTCTCCTGTTCAGACAGACAAAACAAAAAAAATTGATGACTAAACACTGACTTTGTTGTGATTTGGAGAAACCCCAGGATGATCACAGTGTTGATGCCAAATGAAGACCTTTTGCTTACTTTACACCCTACAAAGCTGATAAAGGTCCTTAGTAAAGGAATAGACTTCCACACACCCTCAAACACACACACGTTATAATTCAGAATTAAAACAAGCTCATTTAAAGCTACCTTTACAGTTTAAAAGAAATTCTGAAAAACAGAACACCATCAGGCACAACAGCTCTCGGCGTATGCAAAACAATGAAAATAGCAGACTATAAAGGTAATAACAGCAGGGATGTGGGTGCTCTACTTTTAAGCAGCATACCTGTAACACCACACCCAACATATATTTCTTGTTTAAAAAAATGTGTGTTGATGAGCACGGTCAAGGTAAATTATAGAATCAGAAGGCATTATTAATTTAGCATAACTGCACCTCATTTACATCCTGCAACAGAAATTGCAGATTTATATTACAGGATTAATATTAACACACTTTCCACCAGTGTGCGTGTTAATGCTCCAGCTGAAATACCCAGAACATGCACTGTTTCACTGTCTATGTAAATGAGCTACTGCTGAACCTCACCCTGCAGAGAACTGCAGCGATGAGCAACTAGCTTCTATAGGTGGTGGCGATGCAACTTACACAATGCCAACTAAAGGTGCAGAGTGGTAATATGTAGAGAATTTCGAGTGTGCGGAAGTTCGGGATAAAAGCAGGCAAAGAGTTGGAAGGACAAAGCAAGACAAGATCAGAGAAGGAAGCATTTAACGTTGTTTTAAGTAAGACTGGACTGGAACATCGGCTTCAAATAAAGGCGAATGAGCCCTACAAGTGCAGACATTGAAACTTACTGGACTCCGACCTCTGTTAAACAAGAAGGAAAAAGAAGAAAGAAGCGAGGGGAGGGGATCTTCTTTTATGAGATCATAAAAGGGGAAAAAATATTTGCTTGTTTACACCCCGGCCATTACAAAAACTAAAAGGGTGGAATTAAATTTCTTTCTTACATTTTGCTTGTAAACATGACTAAAAAGTACATTTTGCATAATGGGTCACATTAAATTGCTCATTGTGATGTGTTATCCTTCCCACATCTCACTTACATCTCAGACTAATAATAAACAGATTTTTAGGAAACGTGTTGCATAACAAATTAAGGGATACAACTGTTGGTATGGGGAAGTTTTCCATAAGGTAAATAATTCCTGAAATTGATTACATTATAGAATCTATAAACATTCATGTCTTCACCAGCATCTCCCTTTACAGTACAGTACAATACCTTTAATATTTAAATTAAAAAAACTGAAACAAATAAATTCACAGCTTCTCAGTCCTCATCCTGAAGCGTCAAGCCTTGGAGACGTTTAAAAGCTGCCATTTCTGGTAAATCACGGTGGTTAAAGAGGAACACTACCTCTGACATACAAGCTTAAATATATAAACTTAAAGATTGTTTTAATATGGATTGTTACTGTTATAATTACGTTAACAGTTGCAGCTGCAGTTAAAGGAATCCTGTGTCCTTGCACGTTGCTTTCCCTGCCCCCTTCCACTCCTGTATCTGTCCAGCTTAAAGTCTTTAACCAGCCTGAGCGCAGCTCAGTTTCTGCTGAGTTAGTCGAACAGAAGGAAAGCCAACATAAACCTGGCATCCTTAAATCGTCCTCATGAGTAGGAGGACATTACTCCTTTCAGTAAGAAGTGAGTATATAGTCATGATGGATCATGATCAGCAAGGCAGATAAAAAAAAGGGGCTTTATTTTTTCTTTGCATGTACTGTATACATGTACGTGCTCAAAAACACGTTTCAGGTTTACAGACACTACCAGCGTCTCAATCTGAAATATTTTATTATTCACAGATCAATGCTGTGTTGAGAGCTTAAGTGCACACTGTAAGGAGTTCAAGACTCTAGAGGTCAGGTAAACGGTACAACCTGAATCGGAGTAGTGTTCGTTTTAAAGTGATAATGTCTTGATGAGAGTGTGCTACAACGGCCAATAGATCTAGCACCTCAAACGAAAGCTGTGTACACACACTCACAAAAAGCACAAAAAAAAAATCATAGTGCGTGACTGCAGAACACGTCATACAATAAGACAAAGAACTGTAATTATTATAATGATTTGGTAGTAATATCTTACTGAAAAAAATATATCAATTAATTAATATATTATAATATTAGATAAATAAATCAGAGATTAAAAAAAAGGTTAATCAAAAAACAAACACAAATACACTACACCACTAACAATATGTGCACCCCTGACCATAACACTCGTTGTGTCCTTGCTGAACATATTGTTCTTAACATGTTATTTCAGAGCATGTGTGCGAGATTTAAACTCATTTACATACTGAGGTCAGACACTAATGTTAGATGATGGGGTGTTGAGGTCAGGTACAGGACGTGCGAGTTCTTGACAGACCACAAATGGGGCTCGCTTTGTGCACAAGTGCATTGTTATGCTGGAACAGGTTTCAGTGAAAGGAATTTGTAAAATACAGGATACCATGGAACAGGAATGGTAATAGTGTGATTGCCATGTCAGGTCTACATACAGCATGCCATATAGTGTATAGTAAATGCTAGCTGAAATAACCATGGTTGATGGGTAACGAGTTGGTAGGAACAGTTAAAAGGTTAAAGCTAAGAATAAGCTGATCAGCTTTAATGCAATCAGTGACCTTATTGAAGCCCATGTACATGTCCGACTGTCTTTCAGTATGGCAAAACACTCGGCCTAACTTATTAATAGAAAGAAATAAAATTGTGTAAGGATGAGTATCTTACGCCTTGGTTGCGCTTGTACACTTTATTTACCGTCAGCCATATACACTCCCTGTTCAGTATTCGGAGAGTAATTCACAGATGAGGCATTGAAAATGTAAATGGGATAAAGATGAAGTTTTGTGTTAAAACAACTCCACAGTCCAGCTTGTTAAAAATCACTTACACGCTTCAGTGCTGTTATTTCAGCAGTGGAAATAGTAAACATTTATAATTATTTTAAAGGAGATTATTGAATGTAGCACATAATTGTCCATAAAATCGCTTTTACTCAAGATTTTAATTTCACTTATGGTGCAGGTTAAAGTTCAGGTTGGTATCTAAATAAGTAATGCAGATGTTTCAATAAATTCTGTTTTGCGTGATGCAGTGACATAACCTGGCTGGACAGACATACAGATATACAGACAGAAGTGTTTCTGAGACAGGTTTCGGGTCCTGTTCTGCCCAACGTACAGACAAAAACTTTTATTTATATAAATGTCTAATGCACATAGGCAGTGTGAATGATGCCTGTCAGTTCCCTTACCAGAAGAAAGTGTTGGTTCCATCGTCAAACACCTCGCTCTCGGTGCTCCGCTTGCCGGCTCTGGCTCTGACCCCGGGCTCGTGCGCGGCTCCGGTTACCGGCGGATCGGCAGCCCCGGGGCCGTTACTGAGCTGCTCCTCCGCTGTAGGGTTACCACTAAGGGCCAAGCTGCTGCTCTTCTTCGGCTCGGATTTGGCCATTGTTTATTTTTCTTTAGCGTTTTATTCTTGGTGTATGTTGCACCAACGGAAAATACAAAGTAGTGCGAGTGTCCTCAGTCCCCTCCTCGGTCAGACTGTCTAACGGAGGCATGCAGGAGGAAACTACAGCATTCACGTGAGACCAAACTTCTAATGACCCTCTTCTTCCATTACCTGATTAATCAATCAATCAATCAATCAATCAGCACGCGAGTCACCCCGACTGTACCACTGATGTACTCTATCAGTGTGCGGTTATGGAAACGCACGCGCTCTATTGTGGCGTCTGGCTCACTGCTGCACTGTTGCCCGCTGAGTACTGAAGTCACCTAGCTAGGGTACACAGCCCTATATGCAAGCAACACATTAACACCGTTTAATAACAAGTGCGCTCACACTATCTGAGCTTCAAGCTAACGACTCACCCACTCACAACATCTTCCCGTTTCTACAGCGTCACAATTACTAACACGTCCTTACCCGACAGCTCTCTCGGATGTGACAGTGAAAGGCGACTTGTCAATAACCCGCATGTAACCTCATTCACCACCTCGTCTACCCCCTGGCTGTGGAAATGGACATACAGCCATAGCGCTAGATCGCGCGTTCTGACCTCACTTCCTCTTCTGGCGGAACAAAATGGAACGTTCAAGGGCGTTACACTGCGCTCCGGTTGCGCAGACATGGCGCATAAATACTTCTCCAACATTTCACCTTGTCGACCATATAATCTTTTTAGCCCCCCTTTCTTTCGTTCCTTTCGTTCTTTTGCTATTGTATTGTATTCTTTGAATGTTGATTTGTTTTATCCTCTGCAGGATTTTGTACTGTATTTTATTTTATGTTTTTATTAATCAATAAAAACAACCTTGTCTATCATACACTGATAATTTGTCATGCGTTTTCGCAGAACCTGCATCAAGGCAAAACAATATGTATAACTACTGTTAAGCTATCCTTCTGTTCTGATAGCTGATAGTCACACTGAAACTTGTGGAATCTAACCTTGTGTGTGTGTGTGTGTGCATCTGTGCTTTGCTTGTGGGTTGGCATGCCATCGAGCATGCCCTTACCTTGTGCTCTGGGCTTTTTCATAGACTCCAGGGCCTGCTGTGACCCTACACAGAATAAGCAGTATGGTAAAAAAAAAAATTATATATATGATTTGGCAGTGAATGCTCAGAGACCTTGGGGCCTATGGATTTCCCCAATACATCTCTAGTATGATCCTTTAAGATGCCCTGCTGTACTATCTGAGCCTACCTAGAAATTAGCTTATTATAAATTCAAAAAGTTGGCATCAGTGCCATTCATGCAGAAGGCCCGGGTTTGATTTCCACCCAATGCCCAAACCTTAGCCACTGAAGGTAGCGGATATAATGGACGAGTTGGCGTCAGGAAGAGAATCTGGTGTAAAGGCTGTACAAAACTTGTGCAGATCGGATCATCTGCTGTGGTGACCCCTTGACAGGAGCAGCTGAATATACCAAACAATAAATGTAAATTGTAGAATACATCTGGTGCGAGTTGTTCAGATAGCATTTGGGTTTGATGAAGCTTTTCTCTAACTGGTGACTCCATGCAATGCTTAGTTTGTGTTTATGCTTACTATATTTACTTATTATAATTCAACTCTCTTTCAGGCTCAATTTAAGTACTGTATCTAAACTTTATTACTGTAGGTTCAGGTTTAATAGCTATTTTAAAACTGAAACAAACTCACTAATTACGTCAGTAAAAATGTAGGCTAGTCCTAAAATAGTGTGATCCAGTTATTATTTAAAGATCAGTCTGTGCTTGAATGTTCAGAGTGTACTGAGATTTCAGCCACCTGGAAGGCTCATAGTGGACAAGCACTTTGTGAATCGAGGGCTCCCATTTAGTATGTCCTACATTTCCTCGCATTCCCTTGTCAAAGAATGAAAATCGATGGGGTTGAGCTGGACCTAATTAAGGTCTTCTTACCTGGATGGAGCTGGACAGTGCACGTGTACCTCATTTCCCCCCAAAACCTGAATCTCAAATGTTTCTCACTAACTGATGTCAAAAATCACAGAAACAAAGCTTGGTAAGTTTATGTTACCACAAGCCAGTGTGCAAACATACATAACATTTTTTATTATGTCTAGAACTTAGAATTTATGTAAAGAATTCTGCACAAATGGGACAAGCTTTACTTTAAACAAATAAAGCAAAACACCTACTGAACACCTACTTTAGATTGAAGACTCCTTTGGTCCATTAAATAATGTTATAGGTTTGTAAGAAAATTTGTGGTCATGTTTGACCTAATGAATTCTGAATGTAATAACTGCAGAAATAAAAAACTTACTGAGCCAGTTTGTCATCCAATATATTCTCTTTTCTAGGAATCAGACTTTGAGCCTTTTAATATCCTCACTAAGAACAATTAATTTTTTCCTTCACGTTTTTTTTTTTTTTTTGTGTAACAGTAATTTAATTTTAAATGTTGATCAATTAATCATTTTTTTTAAACAGACCTACCTACAGGTCTCTTTCGAATAGTTGATATGGTAAAAGTCAATACAGTAAAAATCAATACATTAACAAATACCAAATATGTTTTGGGGGAATTAGGTGTAATTTTATTTTTTGTGCTATGCTATTATATAACACCATTATACTATTTGAAGTCACCGTGACATCTAGTTTTTTTTTAGCATAGCATACCTTAACAGACTGAAAGAGATTGCTCAATCACAATAAATGTAACACGTTTTTCAATATGATATGAGTTATAACTGGTTTTCTGAGAGAACTATATTTAGTTTAGTTTAATTGCTACTAATTCATTGTAAGCACTTATCGCACAAGTTAAACAGGACCAAATATTACATACCATACACATCATTAAAAGAATGAATGTGTTATTTAATACCATTTTGGAAATATAAATTTATTTAATCAAACTTTTGTGATGTTTAAGAGTATAACAAACTTTGTACCAAAGTTCACTCTATTTATGTCATATCACAATATTAAAGTTATTTAAACATGTACACATTTACACACTGAGCACACTTTCCTGGAACATGTAACAATAGGCCTTTGGGGTAATTCATCAATAAAGGCGTTTCCAAATTTTTTGTAAGCTGATGACTTGAACCTTTAACATTTGCCTTAAGTGCCTCTGGAGTTGTTAATCAGGTTCTTTATCTACACAACCATCCCTTGCTTGTTTTTATGGGCATGTTTTGTAGCAAGTCTTATGGGAAATCTACTTCAATCATACAACATACATTTGGAGAAAGGTTTGGTCTTGTTGCTGCTTCTGCAAACAAATCCAAATAATTAATATTTATCTACCTGATTTAATTTTATTTTTCTACTGGACTTGAATGGACTTGAGGCAACCTTCAGCCTCAAACACTTGTCTTACCCACATGAATTAATTTCTACTAACAGGGCTTATTGGTCTGGTGCAAGGTTAAAATTTTCTCCATGTTGGAAGGGAGTGACCCAAGTTCATCTCATAGAGTTGGGCCTGATAAGAGAAAACAATCTGGTACATGAATAAGCAGTAAGATAAGCAGAATAATTATGAGCGATATCACTATATCTCTGTAAATTACATCATATTTAGGGCTCAAACACTATGAAATCAGCATGATGATGCCATGATTATAACATCACCATCACTCAGATAATGCTTTTTAATAGCGCTGATGTCATAAATGTACTATGGCCTTTTTTTTTTTTTTTAGTTTTTATTGACATTCAATTGTTGCATGTACATCCATCTTAAGTATTAATCCCCAAGTGTCAACATGAATGTCTGTTTCCCAGAAATAAACAAAAAGAAAAAAAAGAAAAAAAACAACACATAACAAAAAACAAAAAAACTTGAACACTTACAGTAGGTAGTGAAGTATGGTTACTGCTACATATACAACATATTATTGTCTAAGGTTAAGCAAATCAAAGTCCGGCCTGTGTGGTGTTATATAGTCTATCCATTTCTTCCGACGTAAAACAAACAAGTTCTCCATCCTGCATATATCCATCGTAATGTCCATCCACATGGTCAATGTTGGACTCTCCCATGAAAGCCATTCTTTTGTAAGTGCCTTTTTACCTGCCACTAACAAAATACTAAACAAATGTTTGTCTCTTTTTGTCCATCCATCAGGCATGAGTAAAAAAAAAAAAAGACTTTGCTTTGCAAGGGCAGGTGGCTCCCAAAAATTTCTTGTATTGCTTTATGTATTTCCTTCCAATAAGTTTTAATAACCTGACAACCCCAAAAAACATGGTAATGATTTGAATTTATATTTCCACAATTTCGCCAACAGGCTGGGGAGTTACTTTTATAATGTAATTTTGATAAGGTGTAATAAAGTATCTTATCAGGCTCTTCCAGCCAAACTCCTTCCAACTCTGTGAGCTGCTACATTTCCATTGATATTCCCAGATTTTTTCCAATTCATCCTCTGACAGCTCTATTTCTCCTTCCCTTTCCCACTTTGTTTTAATGTATAGGGTTGAATGTGCTTTCTTGTTTATAAGCCCTTTATATAGACCTGAAATAATACAAAAAAAAAAAAAGTTTTTTATCTATTTCTATCGGTAGGGTTTGAAATAAATAAAGTAATTTGGGAAGGACGTTCATTTTAATCGAATCTATTCTTGAACTGAAACTTAAGTATGGAATTAGTTGAACTGAAACTTAAGTATGGAATTAGTTTCCATCTTTCAATATCCTCTTTAATTTTCTTTTGTATCGGTTAATAATTATCCTAAATATTCTGTGAGGTCCTTCGGTATTACAAACCCCCAAATATCTAAGATATTCCATTTCCCATGCCAAATCATATTTATTCCTAATTTCATCTAGTGGTCTATAATTGTATTTAAGCAGTTGTGTTTTATTTATGGTAATTTTGTATCCTGATAGCCTGCCAAAGTATTCAAATTATTGCATTAATTTAGGTAGGGAATTTGTTGGTTGACCTAGAAAGATCAAAATATTATCTACGTAGCAAGCCAATTTGTGCTCTTTATCCTGAATGTTAATGCCTATTATTTCTTTGTTTTGTCTTATGTATTGGGTTAATGGTTCTAAATACAATGCAAATAGGAGTGGTGAGCATGCACAACCTTGCCTCCTGCCTCTTTTCAATGTAATACTATTAGATTAGCTGCCATTAACCTTAATTCTAGCATTGGGCTTATTATATAATGCTTGTATTGTTTTAATTATGTTCTCGTGTAGACCAAATTTATGTAAAACTCGATAAAGAAAACTCCAATTTACTGAACCAAAGGCCTTTTCTGCATCAATACTAAGTACCATTGCTGCTATTTTATTCTTTTGAATGTGGTTAATAATTTGTAGTGTCCGTCGTATGTTATCTTGCGTTTGACGCTCTCGGATAAAGCCTGTTTGGTCATTATGTATCAAATTAGGTAAAAATCTCTCTAATCGTCTAGCCACAATAGATGTAAATAGCCTATAATCTATATTGAGAACCGATATAGGTCTATATGATCCACATTCTAATTTATCTTTGTTTTCTTTTGGAATAGCAGATATTATTGCTTCCTTCCAACTGGAAGTTTGTGCTTTTTTTTTGAGCCCAGTTCAAGTAGGAAGAATTACTGGTATTAGCTTATCTTTCAACTCCTTATACCACTCTGCTGTGTAGCCATCTGATCCTGGTGATTTGTTATTGCCATTTTTAGCTCTTTTTCACTTATGTCCTTAATCATTATTTTATTCTGTTCTTCATCTAACACTGGTAATTCCAGAGAATCCAAAAAATGATCGATTTCAGTTATGCTACCTCCTGTCTTTTTAGAATAAAGAGTCTTATAAAATGTTTCAAAGACTCCCAAAATTTCATTTAGTTTGTTTTTTGCTATTTTAGTCACTGGATCTTTGATTTTATGAATTGTGTTCTGTGCTACTTTCTTTTTAAGTTTCTAGGCCAAAATTTAAATTGATTTGGATCCGACTTTATGATATTTTTGTTTAAGGAACATCAAATTTTTCTTGATTTTATACGTTGTCAAATTATTAATTTCGTTTCTTGTTTTCATGATTTTCTCCAATAGAGGCTGTGCATTTCGCTCTTTATGTTTTTTCTCTAATTCTTTTAGTTTATTTTGTAGTTCTCCCAATTTCTCATTTCTCATCTTTTTTTTATAGGAGGATATTGCTATGATTGCTATGATCCTTTCAGGACCGCCTTTAGGGCATCCCACAGAATGGGAGGGGACACATCCCCTTTGTCATTCGTGTCCAAGTAGAAGTGGATTTCTCTTTTTATCTGTTCTTTGAAGTGAGGGTCATTGAGCAAGCTTGAATTACTATGGCCTTTTTGTTTTTTTTAAGGATTTTTTTTCTTCCAAAAATCTGGGCCCTTTTGGCAGTTTTAACATGCTCAAAAACTCACGGGAATTAGCACACAGGTTGAAATCTGCTGCCATTAGGACACCTGGGGGTCTGGGGCCTGTGTGTGGCTCAGGGCCTTCACAGAAGATTTTTTTGCATAGCTCAATACATACACATTTGCAAGTATACATGTCAAACTTGGTACATTTCTAGATCTCATTGAGCTGAACAATTTTCATCTTTGCATGTCATGGGCTCAACACAACGCAAGGTCAGATATTTTGGGTCATTTGCAAAACACACACTACACATCCTACACAAACAATGACCGGCCCAATGGACCTGCACCATTATGATCGCCACCAAACTGGCCGACATTGTGTCACATCAGCATCCAGGGATTTTTTGAGGTTTTAACATGCTCGAAAGGCACACAGGTTGTATGTTGAGCACACTGATGATCGGGCATAGCTGGCGACAGCCTTGCTCGATCATCGGTAACACATACACACACACGCACACTCACACACATACACACACACACACATACTCACACACACACACACCAGTGGTGGCTACAGGACCGGGGAGGCTCATATTATGCCTTAATTATAAAATTCATTATGTTCTTTGCACTTTTTATGCCTTTTGTATGCTCTGTCAAAGTTACCCAGATCCCCAAAACCCACATTTGACCAAACACTTCCGATTCCCTTCCCAAAGCTTCCCTTGTAGTCTTAGAGCAGCCGCCACTGACACACACAGACACACACACACGGAAACACTGCTCTGTCTGGAAACTTCTTTAACAAGGAACCTCTCTAATGACATTTGCACACACACATACTGTACACACACACTAATGGAATCATTGCTCTCTGACAAAGAGAGACTCTGGGAACTGGATCTTTAGCAAGGAACCTCTATAATGACACTTGCGTTTGCTTTACCAGCGCGCACACACGTGGTCACAATGTTATAATAAACAGTACACTCGCGCGGGGATGTTGATTATACATGATATCTGTACTACTTGTATGCCCTCGCTTGTTTATCAAGTAAATTTTTTTTTTTTACATTTTTCTCGCCTTACAAAAACAGTCATAAACCAAGTTTATGGTTTTTGATGTACATGGTAGAGATTTCACTGCTACATGTTAATCCTACTTGAAATAGCCTGAATAGAAGTAACAAACATACCTGAAATATCGAGTAGGTGGCTTGTTACTCAGTAACTCTGATGCCTGGAATAAGAAATGCCTCATTGCTGATTTTGAAAAATTCTGCATTACTGAAATACGATAGCATAACTCCTGATGTAAACTGTAAGTATCTTGCCTTACATCAACAAATTTATTAAATAGAAATTCTAAATAGCTTAACGATTAAGAGATCAACCCAAGAGTGTCAGTCGAAGCTGAATGTGTTAAGGCTCTGGGTTACTGATTAGAATGTCTGCTATTCATTCCTTCATCCAACAAGCTGCTTCTGTTGGGTCTTGATCAAGGCCGTTAACTCAATATCCTACAGGCTTACCATGTGCTCTGACCCAGCTTCCCAACAAACAGAGATATATGAGGAAAAGAGAAGAGGGGATTTTCTTTCATTAAAATAAAATTCAGTATATTTACCACAATTAGTGATTGATGTAATGCTCAACAAGATAACATTAGCATTGCTCCTAACTAAGCTTAGTGTACTGATCATACTAGAATATAAATGAACACAGTACATAATAATCAAGAATAAATGCATGGCATTCTACTGTAAATCTGGATTTGTTTCCCCCAAAGTTTTTTCCTCTTTCTTTCTGGGAGAGAAAACAAACAATCTTTCTTTATATTCTTCATCACAATAAAGATTTTATTTATTTATTTATTCATTTATTAAGCAAACTGCTAGGGTGATCTGATAAGCGTTCCTCTTCCAGGATGTTTAAAAGATGTTTGTATCCAGGTGTCAAATTTCATATTTCTAATGTTATGACAAAACAACTGCTTTACTAACAGAATTTGTTCAAAATGCAAATGCCAGTAGTGTAACTCTTCCTCTGTACTAAGGTCTCAACATAGTCTCTGTCACTTGAGAGAACAAAGATTTTGTACTATTGCTGAGCTGAACTCTAGAATTATTTTTGCACAAAAATTAAATGGGCCCTGTTGTACCAGTTACTGTCGCACTTAATGGTCTCCTACTGCACGTCTGCACGTCTCCGACGTTGCATTTGTCTTCAGTGCTGGTTTCTTCTTCATCCATCTGTGCACATTGCTTTTGTCAATGGCCTTGTCTTCATAAACATTCTTTAGCACTGTGAGGGACCTTCAATTGTGATAAAGGAGATTTTCATAGATAATTTAAGAATCGGCTTTAACAATGGTGCAAATGCATTGCTTGTGATGGAGACGATGTTGAGGAGTTTCTGCATAGAGGAAAAGTTACTCTACCTATGCAATTTGAACAACCTATGTCAGTTACTAGCAAAGTTATGCTTACTTTTGCATTACTTTCAGTAGTAAATGAGTGCTCTTTATAAATCACAAAAGAAATATTAAAAGTAAATTTTAAGAGACTTGATATAGAGTAACACTCAGAGAGCAAAATTTGTGACCATTAGCAAGTCAATATTTTTTTACACAAGAGTGGATTATGATTTTTAGCATTTATGTTGCACTATTGCTGTACTTACTAAAAACTAGATAATTTAGATTTCTTTTTTTTTTCCTCCTTACAATTGTGGCAATAAATTACTGGCCATGACCTTTTTAGTGCTACAAAGTGTAGTTAGCATTAGAGCTAGTTGTGTGTTTTAGAGATAATCTACTTAAGGATGAGTAGTCCTGGCACTACAGAACCTTATTTTTAATATTCTGCACTAAGCAATGATAATAAGTCTATTTAAACGCCACAAACATCATCTAATTAGAAAAAACCTGTTGGGGAAAGTTTTGCTAATTCATTAATGTTAACTGGCTATATTTACTGTAGCTATAGTGAGCCTCTTTTTTTTTTTTTATTCCAGGGTTAGGCTAGCCTCCATGCTCCTAGCTAAGATAAATTGCCTAAAGAGCAATTCATATCTTATTTAATAGTGAGGACAGAGATTTAAGAAGGTTTTCAGGGGAAAATCAGATAAAGTTGATATATTAAAATAGACTCTAGGTTTAAAAGGCTCTAGGTTCTACGCATAAAATGATACATTGGTTTGGGTTCTCTAGTATAAAGCCCTGTTTAGCATTTACATTGGCATTTTTAACATCAGATCAAAAGACATAACAGAAGGCATGAGCATAAAGTCAAACCTGATTGGACAGATGACAATAATTTTGTGACAGAACTCGTTAAAACAAACAAAAAAACTGCATTGTGCTGGACTAAATATGCTTGTTGCATTGCTTATTTGATGGTATCTTTTTTTATCTTTTATTATTTTACCTTCTTGATGCTTACTCTCTTTTGTTACAATGTCGAATCACATGATTTTCTAGGTCTCACCCATTTCTTTTTGATGGGTTTCTTTGGATCATGCATCTTCACGTTTCAATTAAATTGACCTACATTTTCAATGACAAACAAGGTCTTGGTTCAGATGGCACTATTCACACTTGTTTAGAGGAACTAACTAACAGGTTGTGGTATGGAAAATATATGCTGTTTTGTAAATATTGTATTTTTAAATTGTGACTGGCTCTCCCAAACCGAAAAAGTGTCACCATCTCTTCTCTGCTCCATGGGCCCTTCGACTGCTAGGATGCTATGCAAACATCCATGTTCATAGAAAATACACTCTGCTCAAATACAAAATTACCCTTTTTGTGCTCATTTTATTGCAGTCAAAGATGCAAAAGTTTAACTAATAAGAAGACAAGTAAGAAAGTGTGTTACCAGAAGCTCCATTTAAGAGCTAATTGTACTGACATCTAGTGGATAGATTTTGTGTAGAGCCTGTGTGTCTGCATATACACTGCTCAAAAATTTAAACAAAACATTTTAAAAACAAATCAGGTCTCAATAGGAAAAATCAGGCTGGATATCTATACTGATGTGGACTGGGTAATGCGTTAGAAATGAAAGGTTGCCACATCGTTTATTGGAAAATAAAATTCCAGGGCTGCATTCAAAGACACAACAAAAATCATTAGAAATTATGCAACAGGTTATTCTATTTTGCTGAAATTTTAGAATGGTACAGTAGTTTTTATGACAATGCGGGCATGCTCCTAATAAGTCCTGTGGTATCTAATTCCAGATTTGGACCAGGACATCCAGGAGCTCTTTGACAGTCTGAGGTGCAACCTGGTGGCCTCAGATGGACTGAAACATAATGTCCCAGAGGTGTTCTAGTGGATTTAGGCAAGCATCTGCCTGCACACTCTTTCCACATAAGGCATTGTTGTGCACCGGGAGGAACCAGAACCACTACACCATCATAGGGTCTGACAGTGGGTCCAATTTCATTCCTATAACTAATAATAGTCAGGGTACAGTTGTTCCGCAACTGTATTTCTGCAAGGGAAAGACAGTCAGAAAAGATGAAGAAGGAAAAATTGTCAGTGGCCTCTACATGTAACACCATTTTTGGGGGGCCGTCTCATTGTTGCCCTTTAAGTGCATTTGTTGTTAATTTCATTAACTCCAAAGCAACTGAAACTTTTAAACAACCCCCTCAGGCACTTAACTGACCAGACCTACTATATTCCAATCCAAAAGAGTTCCATTAACTTTTTGAGCAGTATGGTAAGTTTCTCACCTCCCATGTAGATGGCCTGGGTTCAATTCCCACCCAATGCCCAAACCCAACTAATATAGCTAGCATCATGCTAATTATGTTAAGAGCAAACTGCTACTATAGTTAGCATAATGCTAGCAACATGCTAATTTTTTAAGCATAATGCTAGTGACATGCTAAGCATTCTAGCATCATGTTAGCGACATTCTAATGATGTTGCCAGCAACATGCTAATATAGATAGCATAATGCTAGCAACGTGCCAATCATGTTATAAGCGAAATGCTAATATAGTTGGCATAATGCTAGCGAAAGGCTAATATAGTTATCATAATACTAGGGCCGGGGTAGCTCAGTGGATAAGGCAGTGGACTACGGTTCAGAAGATCCCAGGTTCAAACCCCACAACCACCAAGTTGCCACTGTTAGGCCCTTGGGCAAGGTCCTTAACTAGCTCAACTGCTAGCTCAAGATGTTATAATGAGATAAAAATGTCGCTCTGGATAATAATGTAATGTAAATGTACTAGCGACGTGCTAATATTGTTAGCATAATGCTAGCAACATGCTAATCGTGTTAGCATCATGCTAACAGCATGCTATCATGCTAACAGCATGCTAATCGTGTTAGCATCATGCTAACAGCATGCTAATCGTGTTAGCATCATGCTAACAGCATGCTAATGAGGATACTAGGGGGCATGGCTTATGAGCATCATGATAAATGTGAAAGACTGATTGTCTGCCCAAGTTAAATTCAGTTTAAAAGTTCCTATGGAAGTTACAATTATATGTTAATTGCCCCCTGCTGGGGCAGTTTACCATTCGCCCCTTAGAAAAGTCATTTCAAGCCCCCCATTCCCGAATAAGCCGAACGATACTACACCTCTTTCATGGGTCTACGACAAACGGAACAGTACTAGTCATGCACCAAATTCCCCATTATAAATCAATGGGGCAAATTTGGGCACCTGTTGTGCCCCGGGGGTCAACCTAATACCCTTGTGCGGAGTATGTTCTGACACAGCTTGCAAGCCTCTTTAAATGTGGTAAATTTTATCTTTCTATGAAATTTTCGCTCTGTGCTAGAATCATGCCCCATTATATATCAATGGGGCACATTTAGGGACGTCTTGTGCCCCGGGGTAAAACTTTTAGCCGTGTGCGGGGTATGTTGTGACACAGGTTGCAAACTTCTTCAAATGTGGTAAATTTTACGTTTTTTAACCAATCAGTCAATGTTAAGTCTATGGGATTTTTTTGCCCGGTTAGGGGCAATTAACCGCCCACCCCTTAGAAAATTCATAGCACCCTATTCCCGAAAAAGGACGATTTGGCACCTTATTCATGGGTCTACGACAAACGGCCTGGGACTAGTTACGCGCCGAACTTTTGTACGGAAGAAGAAAAACAAGAAATGAAGAAAAAAAAAATTGCTTGTGAGTTAATAATTGTAGTACTTCTAAAAAACTATTTTTGTTTTTAAAAATTTTAGGGTCAAAGGCAGTCGTATAAACATTTCACTAAATATCGTACTGTGTATGTGACAAATAAAATTTTAATTTGAATTTGAAATGTTAACCATATGTCCTGTTAATATTGCTTGTAATCAGGATGAAGCAAAAATCTGTTGAGTATTTTAACATAAAATCGATTGATTGTGTTGAAATAAAAACTACACAATACAGCGGGTCCACTGCTGAATAACAAAAATATAAACACCACACAACGGTTAAATTAAAAACGCCACTTGTGCTCGACACAAGCGTTCGGAGCCTCGGTGTGATACGTAACGTCACTAACCTGTGCAGTGGGTGGTCACTCGCTGTCCAATCAGATCGCTCGCCTGAGACGCGGCACGCTGCTGCCTGGCAACGAGCCCTTTAAAACAACGCGCACCAGCTTGGTTTAAACTGGTTTGTGAGAGCCACGAGACGACTGTCTTGAATCTTCTGTCATCCTGATTTGAACTTGTTTGTCGACTGTTTTCTGAATTTTCTGTCACCCTGAGTCTCTGACACGACTTCTTGCCATTTACTGCTAAAGAAGTGACAGAGATGTCCAGAGTGCAGGTTTCAGGAGCTGCGAGGGGGAACTTCTCCCCTCAGCGCCCGCGCAGGACCGTGCGTCGGAGTCTGTTCGGACCTGTGGATCACGGCGAGCTGGACCGGGACATCGAGACGAAGCTGCGCGAGATCTCCGGAAAGGAAGAACAAGCGTGGAATTTTAACTTCGCCTCCGGGACGCCGCTGTTCGGAGATTACGAGTGGGAGGGAGCGGCGGTGGAGGCTACGCCGGCGTTCTACCAGGAGTCGGTAAAAGCAGGGAAGAAGAGGCCTGATGCTGTGCAGGTTCAGCCGCACACAGAGGCTCCGAACCGGAATGCAAGAACCGAGGGCACGCGCACAGGACGGAAGGCAGGCTGCACTAAGACGAGGAAAGCACGCGCACGGGTTTCTACATCCCCATGCCGCATTACAGGTGGGAGAGCAGTTTAGAGACTCAAATATAATAATAGTAATAATAATAATAATAATAAAAGTGCCTAAAAAACGTGTTGTTTCCTTTTTGCAGATTTTCTCGTCAAACGAAAGAAGCCAGGACCTGAGAGAGTGTCTCAGAAAGCCCTCAGCTCCCTCTCCTCTGAGGAAACGCCACGGACACGACTTCGGTGAAGGTACACAAGGAGATTTTTTTTTAAATAACCGTAATGTTTATTTTTAAATTTACCTCTTAAAGACCAGCACATTTTACTGGATTCCGTCTATATTCACATATCCAAATGTAATTATTTATAGAACCAAAACTATACTTCCATATTGTGATGTTTTTGATGTGTTTGATTTTTTGTGTTTGATTGACTATTTACATTTGATGTGTTTAATTTAATCCTGGATCTCAAAACAGAAAACTGATGAAGGTTTAAGCACAAAATAATGGGCAACTTTATGTTTTTTTTTTTTTTTAATTTTCAAAGGCGAAGTATGTGCGTTAAGACTTAAAATTATAGAATATTTTCGTTAATAGGTCTATAATGTCTGTACCAAATTAAAGGCAGACAGGCAGAAGCCCTGATTATTTAAAGCGCATTACACAACACCACCAGTAGGGGGCTGTACAGCTCCTCACAGCCACTGAATGCTGACAGATACTTTAGACATAGATGTGGCTCAAAATAATAAAATACATTTATTTACATATATTTAATAATATGTAATTATACAAGACAACTTATATGTTTGTAAATGACTAAAAAACAGTATTATTTTTATTGTCATTTATTGTCATGACATAGGTTTTTATTGTTTCTAGTTTGGCTGGCTGTGACATTATCAGCAAGGAGACCAGACTTCGCAGACAGTCACGTTGTGGTGCATCTGCAGGACCTGCTGGCGGGAGGAGCCGAGCTTGATGGACAGTTCGCAGCCTGAGCCGCGCCCCGCCTGAGCCGCGCCCCGCCTGAGCCGCGCCCCGCCTGAGCCTCCCGAGTTGTTCCCGGCCTTGTCTCAGATTTGCTGGAATGGCGACCTGTACACTCCAATTTCGAGAACTTTGTCTGCTCCGCCTCCTGGGTCCGAGAACGCAGCCTCTGTTTTGCCTCCCGGGTCCGAGGACGCGGCCTCTGCTCCACCACCTCCCGGGTTCAAGGACACCATGTCTGCGCCATCTCTTGGGTTTGAGGACGCCGTCTCTGCTCCACCTCCCAGGTTCAAGGACACCATGTCTGCGCCACCTCCTGGGTTCGAGGACGCCGTCTCTGCTCCGTCTCCCGGGTTTAAGGACTCACAACATGTACACATTAACACACTGAGTAAAACGATCTGTTTTGCTGGAACACATAACAGGCTTTCAGGACATTTCTTTAAAAAAAGGGATTTTCAATGTTTTGTTACCTGATGCCTTCAACCTAAAGAATTTGCCTTAAGTACCTCTGTAGATGTTAGTTTTTTCTTTTAACATTTTCATCTACACAACTGTTCCTTGATTGATTTTATGACCACATTTATCAAATGTTTTCTTTTCATCGAAGCTGGCTTTATTAATTTTTTTTTAAGAAAAGATGCTTTAAACATACCATGTTTGGTGTTGTCACTGTTCCTATGCACAAATCCAAATAATAAATATTTTGTTACCTGATTTTTTTTTATTTATTTTTTTATTTTATTGGAGTAGAAAAAAGCATGGAATAGATGCATCCTACAGACAGAAAAACACTCAACTTACCCACATTCATTCCTTTCTACTAACAGGGCTTTGTTGGGATTATACATTTTTAAATTACAAGTATCACTGTCTGTAGTTTTGTAAAGTTGGCCACTTCAGCTATTACAGGATTTAATCATTTACATGAATAGTATTGGATTAGTTTTGGAGAATAATTAATGTTCTATGTTGGTTACATAAAATTTTTTTATGATATTACATAAACTGTCTAACTGTGGTAATATTTTGGTCATATCACCTATTCCTTTTTATAATCAACTTTGATTGTCTTTTCATTGTAGTAGCCTGATTGAAAGTAACATACATAGATGAAATACCTCGTTGCTTGTTTAGAATGATACAACATTGCTGAAATAAGATAGCATAACTGCTGATGTGAATTAAAAGCCCTTAATCCAGTATCCTCCAGGGGCCCCATATCATGGCACACCCTGTGCTCTGATCCAGCCTCTTAACAAACTGGGATATATAAAGAAAAGAAGAGGTTTTTTTTTTTTTTGTTCATAAAAATAATAACCATTATATTTATCACTAGTAGTGATTGCTGTGATACTCAACAAGCTAACATTAGAATAGTTCCAAATTAAGCTTGGTTTCCTGACCACTGCACTTCTTATATATTGGATGGTAAATAAGCACAGTACATAATTAATAATCAAGAATAAATGCATGGCATTCACATTTGCTTGTAACAGGTATTTAGGTGTCACATAACAGAATTTCTAATGCTATAAAGGCTGTACCAAAAGTAATGCAAATGTTAACATAACTGTTTTATTAATTAACATACAGTAGGTTGTTCAATCTCTACATGTCAGTAGCAAAACTCTTTTTCTATTCAAAGGTTCTACTGAACATAATCTCCCTTACAAGCAATGTATTTGTGCCTTTGCTAAAATGAACTCTAGAATCATAAAAAAAAAAAAATCAGGTCTTCGCTGTTGTACCCACTTTAGAGTGAGTAGTCGCAGTTGATAGTCTTCTAATGCATGGTTTGTCTTTAGTGCTGGTTTTCTTTTTATTTGAACTTTTTATCTATCTGTTCACATTGCTCTTGTAATGTGAACAGATAGTTGTAATCTACATAAACATTCTGACACATTGGGAGACCTTAAATTTCAAATGGAATTTTAAAGAGTAACAATTAAGTTCTAGAGTGATGCAAGAACATTACTTGTGATGGAAAAAATGTTGAGTATTTTTGGCATAAATGAAGAGGTACTCTACCAACCATAAGCAACATTTGCATGTATAAGTTAATATTTTTACACAATTTACAGTATACAGTTTTGGCCAGCAAGACTGGATCATATTTTTATAATCCAGTTATATTTATAATTATAATTCAGTGTATAATCCAGTTACAATCATATTTTTAGGCACTACTGTACCTTAGCTTCAATATTCTGCTCTAAACAAATGATAATAAGAATGTCTATTTTAAGCGGCACAAACATCATCTAAATTAAAAAAAACCTGCTGAGGAAAGTTTTGCTAATTTGTTAATATTAACTGGTTATATTTACTGTAGCTATAATAAGCCTGTTTCCCTTTGTATTCCCGGGTTAGGCTAGCCTCAATTCCCCTAGCTAAGATAAATTGCCTAAAGAGCAATTTAAATCTTTTCTAATAGTAAATGCAGAGATTTGAGAAAGTTTTCAGATTGAAAAAAAAATAAGATATAGTTCATATAGTAAAATAGACTCATCCTCTAACAGGGTGTGTGGGTTCTCTGGGTTTGGATCAAAGCATAAAATGATACATTAGTTTGGGTTCTCTATTATAAAGTCCTGGTTCGCTTAGCATTTACACTGGTATTTCAAAGAGTGGCACCAGAGCACTTTTGAAAGTGGCCTGTAAGACCCACAGTTCATCGGTTCAGATGGCACCATCCACACTTTAGGTGAACTACCTATGCTCCAGAGTGTGTTTTAATTGGCCCAAACATGACAGGTGTAAACACACTCTTAAACACGTAAAACATAAAAACATATATTTTTCTTTTTAATACTTTATTACTAATAAAAATTGGGAAAATTTTTAAAATGTACCTTTACTTTTTTTTAAATACAATATCTTAGTTCTTAATGTTTTAATGCAGGTGTTGCCTCACACTGGAAAACGATGCTTGACTGATGTTACATGCCATATTTATTTTCATAACATGTATAAGTGACATCCCTCTAGATATTAAACCCATCCCCTCCCAAGTTAGGATATGGAAAATATATGCTTCTTTGTAAATATGGCCCCTTCGACTGCTAGGATGCTATGCAAACATTCAGGTTCACAGAAAATAGACTCTGCTCAAATGCAAAAGTACTCCTTTGGTGCTCATTTTATTGCAGTCAATATTCCAAAATTTTAATCAATAAGAAGACAAGTAACAAAATGTGTTACCAGAAGCTCCATTTAAGAGCTAATTGTACTGACATCTAGCACAAAAATTTAAACAAAACATTTAAAAGCAAATCAGGTCTTAATAGGAAAAATCAGGCTGGATATTTATACTGATGTGGACTGGGTAATGCGTTAGAAATGAAAGGATGCCACATCGTTTGATGGAAATTAAGATTATTAACCTGCAGAGGGCTGAATTCAAAGAAACAAAGATCATTACATTTACATTTAGGCATTTGGCAGACGCTCTTATCCAGAGCGACTTACAAAAAGTGCTTTAAAGTTTAAAGGGGGTGGGGGGGTGAGGTGGGTTTTAGTCCAAGAACTGAAGAAACAGACACGTCTTGAGTCGTCGTTTAAAGATCGTCAAAAAAAAAATATCTGCTGTACGGACATCTAGAGGAAGTTCGTTCCACCACCTAGGTGCCAGAACAGAAAAGAGTCTGGATGAATGCCGCCCTTGATCTTTGAGAGATGGTGGGATGAGGCGAGCAGTGCTGGAGGATCGGAGGGAACGTGGTGCAGTGCGTAGTGTGATTAGAGCAGAGAGGTAAGTGGGTGCTGGGCCATTTTTAGCTTTGTAGGCAAGTGGGGTGATGTGGGAGAACTTGGGAAGGTTAAAAACGTGATGTGCTGCTGCATTCTGGATCAATTGCAGAGGCTGAAGGAGAGATTTGATTGTTGTCCAAGGATATCACCAGGTCTTGACCGGTTTTACTCAGATTGAGCTTCAGGTGGTGAGCTGCCACCCAGGATGAGATGTCTGCCAGACATGCTGAGTTTCGGGTGGAAACCTGAGTGTCAGAGAGAGGAAAGGAGAGAATTAATTGGGTGTCATCTGCATAACAATGTTATGCAAATCCATGCGATTATATGACCTTACCAAGAGACCGGGTAGTTCAAGTTCAAGTTCAAGTAGGCTTTATTGTCACTTCAACCGTATACAGTTAGTACACAGTAAAAATGAAATAACGTTTCTCCAGGACCAAGGTGCTACATGCAACATAAATTTACAACATAAATTAACAGAAGAGCTCGAACTAGCTAACTAAAAGGCCAAGTTAGCTAGCTAGCAGAGACAGGACAGATTGACCTGACAACATGAATTTTACCAACATAAATTAACAACATAAATTAACAAAAAACTAACTATCTAACCCAGAGACAACAGACAACATAAAGTGCACGTGCAAATGTGCAAACGAGCAACAAAGTGACGGTGTGACAAACACAACATAACATAATACTTTAATACCAAGTACTGAGCCCTGCGGGATACCAGTAGAGAGTCTACGTGGGGCAGATGTAGATTCCCTCCATGTTACCTCATATGACCTCAACCTTACATTATTATTATTAGTAGTAGTAGTAGTAGTAGTAGTATTTCAAACTCAGGCTCATTGGCCTTGGCTCATTTTCTGTGAAGAGCATATATCAGAAAACATTTTCAATGGCCACACCCTGTATACCCCCCTAGACATTTATATTACATGTGGATGCAAGGGTCCACTGGACCTGGGGCTAATAAAAGTGTGAAAATTGTAGGTCCTGTGTACCTTCACTCTGTTCTCCTCCTGTCTGGGACTGCTGTTAGTATGTGTGTGTATGTGTGTGAGAGAGAGTTTGAGATTTGAGTTTTGGCCCTGTCGTCCCGCACAAAGTTGCAAACATTGTCATACAAAATCGTAGCAAAATTCAAGCACTGCCACTTGTCACGTTCCCACAGACTTTTTCTTCGGTCTTGTGGGAACCATTTATTTGGGATTCATGTGGGAATCTTTTTTTTTTTGCTTCTATTCTGTCGCATTTTTCATATCCCAAGTTGGAGACCGTATTGTTATAAATATAGCTTTGTACTTATCACAACTTATCAAGATGGCCAAAAGATTCTCTGATCAGATGCAATTAAATTTGGAAGAAAGAGGTGCTTTTGATGATGATGTAGAGGAAGAGGATCACATGACAGTGACTTTGAAGAAAAGGTTGAGACTGAGCATCAGTTAGTTTCAAAGCGAAGATGAGACACAGAATGAGTGCATCAGCAGCCAGCTCCAGAACCAGAACAAGATTATAAGCAGCTAGCAGGTGAAGAAATATGGATGTTAAAAAATGGTAAAATCTTCTTGACCAAAAAATGAGCCACCCAGCATGGCTGCCAATGTGATAAGAATGCAACCAGGTCCAACGGGGATGACAGTTTCTCATGTGCAGGACATTAAGTCTTCTTTTGAGCTTCATCACAGATTCAATTCAGAAAATTATTCTAAATTCCAATCATTTATAAGGAAGGCGTGTTTTAATGAAAAAAAAAAAACTCTGCCCCTCCTGTGTTGTATAGGATGAAAAAGCAATGTTTTTGTAAAATTACGTGAAATGGTTAAACTTCTAATTAAGTTCATATAAATCAAAATCAATAGTTGCTTAAGTTCTCTCATATTGATAATTAATCTTTTTTTTATTACACTTTATTAAAAAGAAAAAAACTGAGTATCACATTAAAACCATATACCCGGGATATATTGCTTGTAATCAGGATGAAGTAAACATCTGTTGAGTATTTTAACATAAAATCGATTGATTGTGTTGAAATAAAAACTACACAATGCAGCGGGTCCACTGCTGAATAACAAAAATATAAACACCACACAACGGTTAAATTAAAAACGCCACTTGTGCTCGACACAAGCGTTCGGAGCCTCGGTGTGATACGTAACGTCACTAACCTGTGCAGTGGGTGGTCACTCGCTGTCCAATCAGATCGCTCGCCTGAGACGCGGCACGCTGCTGCCTGGCAACGAGCCCTTTAAAACAACGCGCACCAGCTTGGTTTAAACTGGTTTGTGAGAGCCACGAGTCGACTGTCTTGAATCTTCTGTCATCCTGATTTGAACTTGTTTGTCGACTGTTTTCTGAATTTTCTGTCACCCTGAGTCTCTGACACGACTTCTTGCCATTTACTGCTAAAGAAGTGACAGAGATGTCCAGAGTGCAGGTTTCAGGAGCTGCGAGGGGGAACTTCTCCCCTCAGCGCCCGCGCAGGATCGTGCGTCGGAGTCTGTTCGGACCTGTGGATCACGGCGAGCTGGACCGGGACATCGAGGCGAAGCTGCGCGAGATCTCCGGAAAGGAAGAACAAGCGTGGAATTTTAACTTCGCCTCCGGGACGCCGCTGTTCGGAGATTACGAGTGGGAGGGAGCGGCGGCGGAGGCTACGCCGGCGTTCTACCAGGAGTCGGTAAAAGCAGGGAAGAAGAGGCCTGATGCTGTGCAGGTTCAGCCGCACACAGAGGCTCCGAACCGGAATGCAAGAACCGAGGGCACGCGCACAGGACGGAAGGCAGGCTGCACTAAGACGAGGAAAGCACGCGCACGGGTTTCTACATCCCCATGCCGCATTACAGGTGGGAGAGCAGTTTAGAGACTCAAATCCAATAATAATAATAATAAAATGGCTAAAAAAACGTCTCGTTTCCTCTTTACAGATTTTCTCGTCAAACGAAAGAAGCCAGGACCTGAGAGAGTGTCTCAGAAAGCCCTCAGCTCCCTCTCCTCTGAGGAAACGCCACGGACACGACTATTTTTAAATTTACCCCTTAGAGACCAGCACATTTTACTGGATTCCGTCTATATTCACGTGTCCAAATGTAACTGTTTATTAAACCAAAACTGTTGTGATTATAAAGCAGACACTTGATTTACATTTGATGTGTTTAATTTAATTCTGGATCTCAAAACAGAAAACTGGTGAAGGTTTAAGCACAAATAAAATAGGCAACCTTATGTTTTGTTTTTTACATTTTCAAAAGCGAAGTATTTAAGACTTAATATTATAAAACATTTTCGTTAATAGGTCTATAATGTCTGTACCAAATTAAAGGCAGACAGGCAGAAGCCCTGATTATTTAAAGCGCATTATACAACACCACCAGTAGGGGGCTGTACAGCTCCTCACAGCCACTGAATGCGGACAGATCCTTTAGACATAGATGTGGCTCAAAATAATTAAATACATTTATTAACATATATTTAATGATATGTAATAATACAAAACAACTTATATGTTGGTAAATGACTAAAAACAATATTTTTTTATATTATTTATGTGTCATTATTTATTATGTAATTTAAGTTTTCATTATTTCTAGTTTGGCTGGCTGTGACATTATTAGTGAGGAGACCAGACTTCGCAGGCTGTCACGGCACCATCCGGCATGATGCAGAAGACATCGCAGAACACACGGTGCCTTAGGAACAATAAGTTGTGGTGCATCTGCAAGAGCTGCTGGCAGGAGGAGCCGTGCTTGATGGACAGCTTACACCCTGAGCCACGCCCAGCCTGAGCCATGCCCTGTCTGAGCCTCCCGAGTTGATCCCGGCCTTGTCTCAGCAAGAAACTGAGCCTTGTCTCAGCCTTGTCTCAGCCTTGTCTCAGCCTTGTCTCAGCAAGATACTGCATATATATAGCAGCATTGTCTGGTGTCAAGGATAAGCTGCTGTATCTGCCATCTGGATTGGAGACCTGTGCACTGCATGTTCGAGGACTCCATCTCTGCTCCGCCTCCCAGGGTCAAGGACACCTTCTCTGCTCCACGTCCTGGGTTCAAGGACACCGCATCTTCTGTGCCTCCTGGGTTTAGGGATTCACAACATATACACATTAACCCACTGAGCAAAACAATCTGTTTTGCTGGAACTCATAACAGGCCTTTAGGACATTTCTTTAAAAAAAAGGGATTTTCATTGTTTTGTTACCTGATGCCTTCAATCTAAAGAACTTGCCTTAAGTACCTCTGTAAATGTTAGTTATTTTTCCTTTCAACACTTTTGTTGGTTTTTATTTATACAACTGTTCCTTGATTGATTTTATTGCCACATTTTATTAAATGTCTTCTTTTCATCAAAACTGGCTTCATATTATTATTATATATATATTTTTAAAGATGCTTTAAACATACCATACACTTGGAAATATGTTTGGTCTTGTCACTGTTCCTGTGCACAAATCCAAATAATAAATATTTTCTTACCTGATTTTATTTTTTTACTGGAACAGTAAAAAGGCATGGACTAGCCTTAGCTGTGCTCTGATCCAGCTTCTTAACAAACTGGGATAATAAAAAAAAGAAGAGTGTTTTTTTTTGTTCATAAAAATAATATTGATTATTTGTATTACTATTAGTTATTGCTGTGATGCTCAACAAGCTAACATTAGAATTGTTCCTAATTAAGCTTAGTGACCTGACCACTGCACTTCTCATATACATAATAATAAAGAATAAATGATTTTAAAGTGCATGACGTTCTTGTTTGTAACAGATATCCGCTGTCACATAACAGGATTTTGAATGTCATGAAGGGTTGTACTAAAAGTAATGCAAATGGAGCCGTAATATTTTTTGTGTGCAAATGGCTTACATTATTGGATCTGCAGATGTTTTGAGGCCCTGAAGACGTTCTGACACGTCCTAAAATTTGTGTATTTTTCAGTTAATTATAAACATATAGTCTGGTTTCAGCACAAACTGGGCTACAGTAATATGTGAGGAGCATGTATGCGCAAGTTTGTGTTTTCGAGAAAATTACAGTTGTACATGGTTATTGACAACAGCAAAATAAAAAGTTACTGAAAGGCCACAAACCACATTCATAACATTTGTGTACAATACTTTTGTAAACTAGATCTTGTAGCCTGGAATTTTGGCTTTACAATAATGTGATAATAATCCTGATCGCTTATTTATGAAAAACAATTTCTTCATTAAAATGTTTTAAAACTCTTTCATTTATAAAGGCGATATGCGAAGAGGTTTGAATGATCATGAATAATTCTGTGATTCACACCAGAGAGGACAAAGACCCACATAATTAGCTGCATAATGAGTCTTTCAGACAGGTATGTGACAGATAGGGAAGTGCTACAAGAAAATAATTTGAGGACAAAAAAAAACATATATGGTTTGCTTGTAGTTTATTTAGAATATAGTTAACTGACAGGCAAAATAACTCAGATAAAAAAGCTCACTTCATACCCTATGCATAACCTAGTCACTCACAATAAAAATGTCCAGGATTGAATGAAGAGGGACATAGATGATCTTATACACAGAAGGCACATTTATGGCATAAATATGGCAGTACAAAAACATTTAGGGTAGAACAGTGCAAACAGGAACAGTTCACAATAAATAAAGGGTGTTAGCCCACTCTTACACCCTATAAGCAGTCACACATCTTTGTGCAACTCTCGAAGAGCAGTTCCTGTTCAATAAGTAAACACGGCATACCTGGCATTTCGATGGTGTTTTTTTGCTTCCTACCATACACTGCGTTACAATTCCTGGTACCCGAGGTCAGTCCATGTGCTGGTTGTACGCAGTCACAGGTGCAGACAGGTACTTATCATGTGTCCATCCACTTTAAAAATGCAAGACCACAGTCTGATCCATGGTCCATGTTCCCATGCAGGCAGGTACAGCAGAGTGTCATCATCAGTCTGTGTTTTCCATGAAACAGTGATGGGCTGTCTGTATCTTGCCTGCTTGTTTGCCTTCTATCAAACAGATGGCTGATAATTTTTACTGTCACAACTGTTTAAAAAAGAAGAAAAGAAACCCCAAATGAGCATGATAAGACAATAAAATAAACTAATGTATATCATCATCATCATCATCACTAATGACCATGCATTAGGACAACACAAGCTTTTGTATTGTCATACATTTTATTTTTATTTTTTTTATCTGAATATCACGAAGATCTGTAAGCTACATAAGGCAGTATTTTAGTCACCTGGAGCTAAAGTGTGCTAAATAACATTATAGATAGCAGTGTCTTAAGCTAACGCAAACTTACCCAAATAGCTACCGTAAGCTAAAGCTGTCCAAAATGGGGCGAAATACATTAGAACATTTAAACCACAGCTGATATTCATAAACATCTGTAATATACATAAGGCATTATTTTAGACACCGTGAGCTAACATGGTTAGGCTAAGCTACATAAGGCAGTATGTTAGCATGATAAGTGGTATTATCTACATGCTACCCTAAACTATGTAAGTGACGCTGAAAGACAGTGTTTCATATAAGCTGGCCAAAGCTAGCCAAAATGAGGAAAAAGAAAGTAATATCAGTTATATTATAAAAATAACCACAGCACCCCACTTCTCCGCTCCCTGCACTAGCTTCCTGTAGCTGCCTGCATCAATCTAAAAACCCTAATGCTCGCCCTCAAAGATAAAAACGGCTCAGCACCTTCATAACTCATACTCTCAACTCTAATTACACCACGCACCGTACCACGTTCCCTCCAATCGTCCAGCACTGCTCGCCTCGTCCCACCATCTCTCAGGGATCAAGGAAGACATTCATCCAGACTCTCTGGGGAATGAACTTCCCTAAGATGTCCATACAGAGTCTTTGACAACCTTTAAACGAAAAATATCTATCCAATGACAAAACATCAAAGGAATTTTTGTAAGTGGCCCTGGATAAGAGCGTCTGCCAAATGCCTAAATGTAAATGTAAAAACAAGGATTATATAAGCCTTAATAACTCACCCATGGTAACAGCTTGCTGGATTCTCCTACTCTATTCTCTGTTGGAGTCTCAGTGTTGTTCTGAGTGAAAGCTAAAAGTTAAAAGATTTTTATCATCAGAGGACTTTTCCGTGCCATTAAGAATACATTTATTGAAAACATACAAAACTGTTTTTCAAGGAACATTATTTGTACCACTGTGTACCTTTTTTTCTGAAAGTGTGACAACTTCAAGTGTTTCAGGATTTAGACATTAATAGTTTTGGATGACTTTTTTAAGAAAAATGAATGTTTTATATTGGTTAAAAAATAATTCTAGTACTTAACACTTCTTTTCTGGAAAAAAATAACCATCATGCTATTACATAAACTGTCTTTAATCATGGTAATATTTTGGTCATATCACCCACTCCTTCTTTTAATCAACTTTTATTGTCTTAAAATTGATGCAAACGATTACTGTCAATGATGTGTACATACAAATAGTACATACACATGTGGATGCTGGCAGAATGTAGGTAACAGCACACAGACAGTAATCTGAACTCAGGTCTTAAACTGTAAATGTCTTTCCAATTATCATCCGCCTTCACGCTTATAATGCTGTCCTAAAACATTGCGGAAATTTCATGTATACTCCAGTGTCCCCATATCATGGCCCACCCTGCATTCTGATCCAGCTTTCTAACAAACTGGGATAAGTGAAGCGAAAATGAGTTTTTTTCCATAAAAATAAAATTCAGTATATTTATCACTATTAGTGATTGGTGTGATGCTCAACAGGCAAATCTTAGAATTGTCCCTAATTAAACTTAGTGTCCTGATTATTGTAGCACAGCACATAATAATCAATAATAAATGTATTTAAATTGCATGGTATTCTTGTTTGTAACAGGTATTTAGGTGTCACATAACAGAATTTCTAATGCTATGAAGGCAGTACCAAAAGCACAGTGGAACCTCGGATTACGAGTAACGCGGTTTACAAGTGTTCCAAAGATTGCAAAGATTTTTTATAATTTTTTACTTAAAAATGAGCATTGTCTTAGTTTACGGGCACCAAGTATCATGTACCACGCATGCGCTTCTTATTTTGACGCGAGCGTCACGGGAGCGTTGTTATCTTTTATGCGCTCTGGAATTGTATGTAATCGTCTCCCCTGCTGGGTCTTAGTGCTCGTCTCCTACTGGTATAATTAACATCCGTGCATGCGTGTACTGTTTACTATAACACTGTGACCACATGTGTGTGTGAAACATATTTTATTTTGTATTTGTAAGCGTGTTGGTACAGTGCGCGCAAATTAAGCAAAATCAAGTTTAAATGAATCGCGACAGAGCAGTTTCTGTGTAAGGCAGAGTGTGTGTGTGTGGAAAGCCGAGAGGAGGAGGGGGTGGTAAGGGGGCTGTAAAGGCAAGAGTGTGTATGTACAGTATGTGTGCTCCTAGCAATTATCCCAGTGGAGAGAGTGGACAGCTTTCGACACCTCTGTGTTCACATCACGCAGGACCTGTCATGGTCCTGTCACATTAACACCGTGGTGAAAAAGGCCTGGCAGCATCTCTACTACCTCAGACACTTGAGAGACTCCTGCACCATAGAGAGCATCCTGACGGGAAACATCACAACCTGGTTTGGAAACAGCACCATGCAGGACAAACAAGCTCTACAGAGGGTGGTGCGTTCAGCTGAGCGCACCATCCGCACCGAGTTCCCTGATCTGCACTCGATCTACAGCAAGCGGTGCTGGACTAAGGCCAGAAAGATAGTGAAGGACATCAGCCATCCCAACAATAGATTGTTCTCTCTGTTGTGGTTTGGAAAGCGATTCCGCTCCCTAAAGGCCAACACAGAGAGACTAAGGAGGAGCTTCTTCCCGTAGGCGATAAGGTCTCTCGACCAAAACACAAGACAGAACTAATATCTTTGTCTTTTTGTAACATCCAACACTGACTGGGCATTCATGGCCACTTTGGACACATTCATGCACACTTTGCACTACATATTTATATTTTCATCTAGGGACCACTGCACAAATCACTTTAATAAGACGCCTTTATCATATTTATATTTTCATCTATGGACCACTGCACGAATCACTTTAAATAAGACACTTTACGAAGTCACTTTTTATGCAAATTTGCACACCCCAGCCGTTTCAAAACTTCAAAATTTCTGTTTTGACAAATTTCTATTTCTATTTTCTTTTCTATATTTCTATATCTGTTATATTGATATTTTGTTCTTATATTGATATTCTGTTTGTAAAGTATATTTTACTTTATACAGTATATTTCACTAGGTAATCTTATTTTCCACCATATTTCTTTTATAACAGTATTTTCATTTGTACAGCATATTTTACTAGTTAATTTTATTTTTAACGTATTTCTTTTATTCATATTTATTGTCATGTATAAGCGTTTATTTTTTTTTTGCGGTCACTGAAAGTCGTGTAAGCATTTCACTGCATATCGTACTGTGTATGGCTGTGTATGTGACAAATAAAATTTGAAGTTGAAGTTGAATTTGAACTCAAACCCAAAACAAAACACCCACATGACATTACATATAGTAAATAATGCTCGACCCAGGTTCTCAGAATAAACAGCTATTTATAGATGGTCTTATGAGCTACCTCGGTTCAGGTGCGCACTCTCATCACCTAACCGAGGTGCCTTCTGGGAAACTGAGTCCACAAACAAAAACTACGAAAAACAAGACTCCGGCCAAACAGTGCCCTCTAGAGATGAACCCTCACATATACTTAATATAGTTAAATAGACTAATCCTCTAACAGGGTGTGTGGGTTCTCTGGGTTTGGACCAATGCATAAATTGATACATTAGTTTGGGTTCTCTATTATAAAGTCCTAGTTCGCTTAGCATTTACACTGGGATTTTTAATATCAGACAAAAATACACAACAGAAGGCATGGGGATAAGGTTACAGCCTGATTGGACAGATGATGATAATTTTGCGACAGAACTCATTGAACCAAAAAAATGCTTTTTTCTTTATATGGTGTTATATATATATATATATATATATATATATATATATATATATATATATTTTTTTTTTTTTTTATTTTTTTTTTTATTATTTTACCTTCATGCTGCTTACTTTCTTTTTTAGGAATTTTGAATGCATGATTTTTCATTGTTTTTTTGTTTGATAGGTTTCTTTGGCTCATGGTGTGTTTACCAATTGAATGACACCAGAGCACTTTTAAAAGTGGACTAAGACCCACATTTTAAAAAAAGCTCAGTTCAGATGGCACCATTCACACTTGTTCAGGTGAACTACCTATGCTCCAGAGTGTGTTTTAATTGGCCCAAACATGACAGGTGATAAAAGCTACTTTAAACATTAAAACTTATAACTTTTTTTCTAATCCTTTTTTTGCTAATAAAGTTGAAATTTAAATTTTCAGGTGAGTATTTCTGCCTGGGTACTCCCAAATCTGATGAGAAAAAATTTTGAAAATGCACCTATACCTTTGTTTTAATACAATATCTTAGTTCTTAATGTTTTAATGCAGGTGTTGCTTTACACTGGGAAAAAAATGCTTGACTGATGTTACATGCCATATATATTTTTCATAACATGTATCAGTGACACCCCTCTAGATATTAAACCCATCACCTCCCAAGTTAGGATATGGAAAATATATGCTTTTTTGTGAATATGGCCCCTTCGACTGCTAGGATGCTATGCAAACATCAGGTTCACAGAAAATACACTCTGCTCAAATACAAAATTACTCCTTTTGTGCTCATTTTATTGCAGTCAATATTCCAAAAGCTTATTCAATAAGAAGACAAGTAACAAAATGTGTTACCAGAAGCTCCATTTAAGTGGATAGATTTTGTGTGGCAAAGTAGAGCCTGTGTGTCTGCATATATACTGCTCAAAAATTTAAACAAAACATTTTAAAAACAAATCAGGTCTCAATAGGAAAAATCAGGCTGGATATCTATACTGATATTCAATTAAATTAAATTAAATTTTATTTGTATAGCGCTTTTAGCAATTGTCATTGCCGCAAAGCAGCTTTACACAATCTAAAGAATTATTTAAGTTTGTATGAAATGTGAATGTGTATGAATAAAATGGTCAGTTTGTCCCTGGTGAGCAAGCCGAGGGCGACAGTGGCAAGGAAAAACTCCCTGAGATGGTAATAGGAAGAAACCTTGAGAGGAACCAGACTCAACAGGGAACCCATCCTCATTTGGGTGAAACAGAAAGCAGTAAATGATCTGCATTTATACTGTGTGTTAGGTGGCAGGCAGTTCAGCTATAATAGCTGATGTTAATTGATGTTAATATGGAGTCCAGGTAGTTATTGAAGACTCAGGTAGACTTAAAGGAAGTTCCAGTCCTGAACTATCGAACTGTCAAGTCCCCACAGAAACAGTTGCCAACACCAGTCGAGGCCAGAACCATCTTCTAGGTAGAGAGAATCATCCCCAGACACGAGATGCATCCCAAAGAGACACATGGGGCATCCATGTGACGAGATCTTCAGCCAGAAGCGGGGCACCAGAATGGGTCAGACAGGTCCGGAGGGCAGAGGGAGTCTGGATCACTGGCAGCCCAGGAACGACATGTGTAGCTTGACAGAGAGAGAGAGAAAAAGTGAAAGGGGGAGACAGGGGGAGAGAGGAAAGAGAAAGAGGGAGAGAGAGAGAAGAAGAGGAGAGATGGCAGTTAGGTATGGTCACTGTCACACAATGTATAATGTGAATGTATATTAACAGTAGAGTGCAAGCAGAGACTCCGGCAGGACTAACTATGATAGCATAACTAAAAGGGAGAGCCAGAAGGAAACACAGACATGAGGGCTTCCTGACATGTAAAGCAAACAATCACCTCACCGTCAGCAAACCTGAGTAATCAATGAGAGTGGGGAAGACAGCATCTAAACATACCAGTTCACCATAATACTCTACGTCCATGAGTCCCCCAGATCTGCTCCTTTACCTATGGCAAATTTATTTATAAAAATGCTTGGCTAAATAAATAGGTTTTTAGCCTGGACTTAAACACAGTCTTATTTGGAAGACTATTCCATAATTTTGGGGCTTTGTAAAAAAAAGCTCTGCCCCCAGCTGTATTTTTCATAATATATGGATAATGGATAATGGATACATGATATGGACTGGGTAATGCGTTAGAAATGAAAGGATGCCACATAAAATTATTAACCTACAGAGAGCTAAAAGAAAGAAAGATTATTACAAATTATGCAACAGGTTATTCTAATTTGCTAAAATTTTATAGCAACAACTCAGAATAGTACAGCAGTTTTTATGGCCCCCGCATGCTTGTATGCATGCTCAACAATGTCGGACATGCTCCTTATAAGATGACGGATATTGTCCTGGGGTATCTAATCCCAGATTTGGACCAGGGCATCACTCAGCTCCTTGATAGTCTGAGGTGCAACCTGGTGGCCTCGGATGGATCAAAACATAATGTCCCAGAGGTGTTCTAGAGGATTTAAACACGCATGGGGGCAAGTCAATAGTATCAATTCCTTCATCCTCCATGAACTGCCTGCACACTCTTGCCACATGAGACCAGGCAGGAGGAGCTAGATCCCACTGCAGCATCATAGGGTCTGACAGTGCGTCCAATTTCATACCTATACCTAATGATAGTCAGGGTACTGTTGTTCCGCAAAACGAGGGAAAGGCAGTCAGAAAAGATGAAGAGGGAAAAAATGTCAGTGGCCTTTACATGTAACACCATTTTTGGGGGTCATCTCATTGTTGCCCCTCTAGTGCAACTGTTGTTAGTTTCATTAACACCAAAGTAACTGAAACTGATGAACAACCCCCTTAGCCACTTAACTGATCAGATCAAAATCCCACAAGTTTAAGTGCCTTGATGCTACTATATTCCAATCAAAAAGAGTTTTTTTAACTTTTTGAGCAGTATGATAAGTTTCTAGTCTGCCATGTAGAAGTTCTGGGTTCAGTTCCCACCCAATGCCCAAACCCCAGCCACTGGATGCAGTGAGAATCCCAACCCCGGATATCGTGGTGCAAAAAAAAAAAGAAAAACAGAAAAAAAGAGAGAAAGCCCTTGACTACGATCTAGCAGTTTTTTTTTTTTTAACAGCAATTAGATTTTGGGGAGAAATTACTTCCAAAAATAAAGGAAATCCTTCTCTTCTTTCTTTGTGGCGCATTTCAAACATAATCACTATTGTAACGAGCTACTATGCACACCGTGCTGACTGGAGAAGTAAGACATGTGAACGAGCCTTTACCTAAGACAAATCAATCACGACAGAAAAGCCTCTAGTCATTGGTCACTTGGCCCTCAGGGAAACTAAACATGTCTTGAAGTGAGACTTTAATCATAAACTATTTTGTAATTAATAAGGTAATTAATGTATACATTTCTTTATATATGCAAAGACATTTCAATATATAAATAAAAAGATTGACACACACTGTTTTTTTTGTAATCTCTTTTTGTAAAGCTGGATATCTGGCACCTTTATTGGTCATGTGACCACAAAACGGTATGACCACATATATTCATATATTATATGGTTAATGAGTTGTTTTCATTATAATATTTCCTTATCCCTTGTGTGGTGTTCGCGTCTGTGGGACCTGTTTTCATGTTTTATTAAAAGAAAAATTATACAATTAATTATTATTATTATTAGTAGTAGTAGTAGTAGTAGTAGTAGTAGTATTATTTCGAACTTAGACTCATTGGCCTTGGCTCATTTTCTGTGAAGAGCATATATCAGAAAACATTTTCAATGGCCACACCCTTAATACCCCCCTAGACATTTATATCACATGTGGATGTAAGGGTCCACTGGACCTGGGGCTAATAAAAGTGTAAAAATTGTAGGTCCTGTGTACCTTCACTCTGTCCTCCTTCTGTCTGGGACTGCTGTTAGTATGTGTGTGTATGTGTGTGAGAGAGAGTTTGAGATTTGAGTTTTGGCCCTGTCGTCCTGCACAAGGTTGCAAACATTGTCATACAACATTGTAGCAAAATTCAAGCACTGACACTTGACATGTTCCCGCAAACTTTATCCTCTGTCTTGTGGTAACCATTTATTTGGGATTCATGTGGGAATCTTTATTTGCTTCTATTCTGTCGCATTTTTTTATATCCCAAATTGGGGACCGGATGGTAATAAATATATACCTTTGTCCTTATCACAACTTATCAAGATGGCCAAAAGATTTTCTGTTCAGAATCAAATGCAATTAAATTTGGAAGAGAGAGATGCTTTTGATGATTATGTAGAGGAAGAGGATCACATGACAATGACTTTAAAGAAAAGGTTCAGACTGAGCATAAGTTAGTTTCAAAGCAAAGATGAGACACAGAATGAGTGCATCAGCAGCCAGCTCCAGAACCAGAACAAGATTATCAGCAGCTAGCAGGTGAAGAAATATGGATGCCAAAAAATTGTGAAATTAAATGGTCTTCTTGACCAAGGAATGATCCACCCAGCATGGCTGCCAATGTGATAAGAATGCAACCAGGGCCAACGGGGATGGCAGTTTCTCGTGTGCAGGACATTAAGTCTTTTTTTAAACTTTTCGTCACAGATTCAGTTCGGAAAATTATTCTGAATTTCAATTATTTATAAGGAAGGCGTGTTTTCCGGAACAAGGGGAAATGAGATGGACCAAACCCATTCACAAGCCCACTTTGGGGTCCTTATCCTTGCTGAAGTTTTTAGGTCCAAGGGGGAATCCACAGAATCCCGGTAGAATGCAGAAACTGGCAGAGAACATTTCCATGCAACAATGTTCCTGGAAAATTTCCACATAATCTCCAGGATTGTCCACTTTGATAAATGAGATGACAGACCAGCTTGATGGCAGACAGACAATCTACTATAGCTGCCATCAGGACGGTGTGGGACAAGTGGGTGCACTGCCTCCCCCTATTTTACAACCCTGGGTCTATTATTCTATGTTGCGGCAAAAACAAAGAAAAAGTGCTGTGAAGTGTGTGGACCCAAGATGGACAGAGAAACACTATGTACATGCATCAAGAAGTACATATGCAACACATACACAATAAAACTCTGCCCCTCCTGTGTTGTATAGGATGAAAAAGCAAAGTTTTTGTAAAATGAGGTGAAATGGTTAAACTTCTAATTAAATTCATATAAATCAAAATCAATAGTTGCTTAACTTGTAAATCTGATTTTTTTTTTTCACTTTAATACATGAAGGTAAAAGGTAAATATTAACCATATACCCGGTAGCCTATATATTGCTTGTAATCAGGATGAAGTAAACATCTGTTGAGTATTTTAACATAAAATCGATTGATTGTGTTGAAATAAAAACTACACAATGCAGCGGGTCCACTGCTGAATAACAAAAATATAAACACCACACAACGGTTAAATTAAAAACGCCACTTGTGCTCGACACAAGCGTTCGGAGCCTTGGTGTCATACGTAACGTCACTAACCTGTGCAGTGGGTGGTCACTCGCTGTCCAATCAGATCGCTCGCCTGAGACGCGGCACGCTGCTGCCTGGCAACGAGCCCTTTAAAACAACGCGCACCAGCTTGGTTTAAACTGGTTTGTGAGAGCCACGAGACGACTGTCTTGAATCTTCTGTCATCCTGATTTGAACTTGTTTGTCGACTGTTTTCTGAATTTTCTGTCACCCTGAGTCTCTGACACGACTTCTTGCCATTTACTGCTAAAGAAGTGACAGAGATGTCCAGAGTGCAGGTTTCAGGAGCTGCGAGGGGGAACTTCTCCCCTCAGCGCCCGCGCAGGATCGTGCGTCGGAGTCTGTTCGGACCTGTGGATCACGGCGAGCTGGACCGGGACATCGAGGCGAAGCTGCGCGAGATCTCCGGAAAGGAAGAACAAGCGTGGAATTTTAACTTCGCCTCCGGGACGCCGCTGTTCGGAGATTACGAGTGGGAGGGAGCGGCGGCGGAGGCTACGCCGGCGTTCTACCAGGAGTCGGTAAAAGCAGGGAAGAAGAGGCCTGATGCTGTGCAGGTTCAGCCGCACACAGAGGCTCCGAACCGGAATGCAAGAACCGAGGGCACGCGCACAGGACGGAAGGCAGGCTGCACTAAGACGAGGAAAGCACGCGCACGGGTTTCTACATCCCCATGCCGCATTACAGGTGGGAGAGCAGTTTAGAGACTCAAATATAATAATAGTAATAATAATAATAATAAAAGTGCCTAAAAAACGTGTTGTTTCCTTTTTGCAGATTTTCTCGTCAAACGAAAGAAGCCAGGACCTGAGAGAGTGTCTCAGAAAGCCCTCAGCTCCCTCTCCTCTGAGGAAACGCCACGGACACGACTTCGGTGAAGGTACATAAGGAGATTTTTTTTTAAATAACCGTAATGTTTATTTTTAAATTTACCCCTTAGAGACCAGCACATTTTACTGGATTCCGTCTATATTCACATGTCTAAATGTAATTGTTTATAGAACCAAAACTATACTTCCATATTGTGATGTTTTTGATGTGTTTGATTTTTTGTGTTTGACTGACTATTTACATTTGATGTGTTTAATTTAATCCTGGATCTCAAAACAGAAAACTGAGGAAGGTTTAAGCACAAAATAATGGGCAACTTCATGTTTTTTTTAAAAAAAATTCAAAGGCGAAGTATGTGCGTTAAGACTTAAAATTATAGAATATTTTCGTTAATAGGTCTATAATTTCTGTACCAAATTAAAGGCAGACAGGCAAAAGCCCTGATTATTCAAAGCGCATTACACAACACCACCAGTAGGGGGCTGTACAGCTCCTCACAGCCACTGAATGCTGACAGATCCTTTAGACATAGATGTGGCTCAAAATAATAAAATACATTTATTAACATATATTTAATGATATGTAATAATACAAAACAACTTATATGTTTGTAAATGACTAAAAAAAAGTATTATTTTTATTGTCATTTATTGTCATGACATACGTTTTTATTGTTTCTAGTTTGGCTGGCTGTGACATTATCAGCAAGGAGACCAGACTTCGCAGGCAGTCACGTTGTGGTGCATCTGCAGGACCTGCTGGCGGGAGGAGCCGAGCTTGATGGACAGTTTGCAGCCTGAGCCGCGCCTCCGCCTGAGCCTCCCGAGTTGTTCCCGGCCTTGTCTCAGATTTGCTGGAATGGCGACCTGTACACTCCAATTTCGAGAACTCTATGTCTGCTCCACCTCCCGGGTTCAAGGACACCATGTCTGCGCCATCTCTTGGGTTTAAGGACGCCGTCTCTGCTCCACCTCCCAGGTTCAAGGACACCGTGTCTGTGCCACCTCCTGGGTTCGAGGACGCCGTCTCTGCTCCGCCTTCCGGGTTTAAAGACTCACAACATGTACACATTAACACACTGAGTAAAACAATTTGTTTTGCTGGAACACATAACAGGCTTTTAGGGATTTTCAATGTTTTGTTACCTGATGCCTTCAACCTAAAGAATTTGCCTTAAGTACCTCTGTAGATGTTAAAGTTATTTTTTTTTTAACACTTTTGTTGGTTTTTATCTACACAACTGTTACTTGATTTATTTTATGGCCACATTTTATTTAATCTTCTTTTCATCAAAGCTGGCTTAAATTTTTTTTGAAGAAGAAAAGCTGCTTCAAACATAAAGTACTATACAATTGGAAACATTGTTGGTCTTGTTACTGTTTCTGTGCACAAATCCAAATAAAAATATTTTCTTACCTGATTGTTTTTTCTTCCTTTTTTTTTTTTTACTGGACCATTACAAAGAGATGGAGGTATAGAGACATCCTAGAGACAGAAAAACACTCAACTTACTCAACCCACATTCATTTCTTTCTACTATCAGGGCATTGTTGGGATTCTACTGTACATTTTTTAATGTATCCCTGTCTGTAGTTTTGTAAAATTAGGCACTTCAACTATTACAGGATTTATTCATTTACATTAATTGTTTTGGATTACTTTGAGAGAATAAGTAATGTTCTATATTCGTTACATAAGGAATAGTACTTTATAGTTCTTTGCTGGTAAAAATAACCATTATGATATCAACTGTCTGCAACTGTGGTAATATTTTGATCATATCCACCATTCCTTTTCATAATCAACTTTAATTGTCTTTTCATTGTAGTAGCCTGGTTGGAAGTAACGTACATACATGAAATGCCTTGTTACTTATTTAGAATGATACAACATTGCTGAAATAAGATACCTGCTGATGTGAATTGAAAGCCATTAACCCAGTATCCTACTGGGGCCCTATATCGTGGCTCACCCTGTGCTCTGATCCAGCTTCTTAACAAACTGGGATATATAAAGAAAAGAGGAGGGTTTTTTTGTTCATAAAAATATTATCCACTATATGTATCACTATTAGTGATTGCTGTGATACTCAACAAGCTAACATTAGAATTGTTTTTAATTAAGCTTAGTGTCCTGACCACTGCACTTCTCATATACTGGATTATAAATGAGCACATTACATAATAATAATTGTAATAAAAAAAAATAACATAATATGCATTTAAAGGGATGGCATTCTTGTTTCTAACAGGTATCCAGGTGTCACATAACAGAATTTCTAAATGTTATAAAGGCAGTACCAAAAGTAAAGCAAATAGGAACATAATTGTTTTGTTAACTAACATAAGTTGTTTAAACTGTACATGTCAGTAGCTCTATTCAGAGGTACTACTGAACATACTTTCCATTACAAGCAGATTTTCACACCAAACGAAAGAAGCCAGGACCCAAGAGTCTGTCTCAAAAAGCCCTTAGCTCCCTTTTTTTTGAGCGAACGCCACGGATATGACTTTGGTAAAGGTACATGAGGAGATAATGTTCATTTTTAAATAAATTAAAGAGACCAGCATATTTTTGGTAAGTTCTGTCTATATTCCCTTTCAGAGGCTCCTCTTCCATCATTTTTTAAATTGGCCACAATCATCCCACTACATTTACCATGACGTGTCTAAATGATTACCGCCTTGTTGCATTAGCTCCAATACTGATGAAGTGCTTTGAGAGTTTGACAAAGGGCAACAATATCTCTTTCCTCCAACCTGCATTCGATCCACTCCAGTGCGCCAAACCGCTCAATAGCAGATGTTCTTTCCTTTGCTCTCCACATGAGCCTTGCACATCTGGAGGATAAGAATACCCGTATAAGAATGCTGTGTGTCTATTTTAGCTCAGCATTCAACACGATCTTCCACCAGGAACTGGTGAGCAAACTGTGCTCTCTTGGAATTTGTACTCCCTTGTGTAACTGACTACTTGACTTCCTCACTGACAGACAACAGTCGGTGACAGTGGGAAAAAACACCTCCAGCACTATCTGTACCCCCATAGGTTTCCCCTCAAAGTTGTGTCCTAAGTCCACTGTTGTTCACACTGATGATACATAACTGCAGCTCCATATCTGCTAAAAATCATATCATTAAGTATGCAGATGACACTACAGTGGTTTACCCCATTAAGGACAACAATTAGGTGTCCTATAGAGGGGAGGGGAAGCGAATGTTGAACTGGTGTAGTAACAACAATCTCATCCTTAACATCAAGAAAACCAAAGAGAGCAGCCCAGACACACACCGCTTGTCATTAAGTCGTAGAAATAGTCAGTAACACCAGATTCCTTGGGATACAACTAACAGGCAAATCTCATTCTAGCAACTTTCTAACATGGCACTATAGAAAGCATGCTGAGCAGTTGTATCCTGATCTAATTTGACAGACATTCGGCCTCGGATAGGAAATTGATGCAGTAGTGAAGATGGGCGAGAAGATTATTGGGGTTTCTCTTCCATCTATCCAAGAATCAGAGACTCCACACATCCTTTCAGTGGACTGTTCACTCTGCTGCCCTCTGGGAGGAGGCTCTGCAGCAATGTATACATTACAGTTTTGCTCTTTTTCGTGTAATATATTAACATCAGTCTTTCGTGCAATATATTGTCTTCAAAACAAAACACAATTTCGCTCAGAATGTGCAATACTATTGGATGTTTTTAAATGATGATAAAGTACACATTCATTCAGTTATCCATTCACCCTGATTATTCAAGGCGCAGCACACAACACATCAGGGGGCTGTACAGCTTCTCAAAGCCACTAGATGCTGACAGATTCTTTAGACAGATGTGGCTCAAAATAATTAAATTCATTTATTAATATTCATTTCATTGAATCATACAAAACAACGTATATTTTGGTAAATGACTAGAAACAGTTTATTTATTTTTTTGTCATTATATAATAAAAGGGAATCAGCTAACCACATATCACTTAACCAGAAAATGATTATCTTTTCATTTAAATGATTATCAAAACTGTGGTTGACTATGATTAATATACTGAAAACGTTTATTTAAATATTATGATTTACAGTATAGATATAATATAATGAATACTATGACATTAATGTGCATGCATTATGTTAAATAAATACATTGTTAGACCAGACCTGTGTAAGGGATTACTCCTGAAGGACACTCTGCACCTGTAGTGTGCTGTGTTTTGTACTTGGACTTGGCATGTGTATTTATTGTTTGGCTGTTTGTGACATTATCAACAAGGAGACCAGACTTCGCAGACAGCGTTGCGATCCAGCGTGATGCAGGAGACGTCGTGGAACATACGGTGGCCCCGGAACCGCAGTTGTGGTGCGTCAGCAGGAGTTCAGGGATAAAGTTGTGGAGGAGTTTAAAGCAGGGTCAGATTATATTTAAAAAATCACAAGCTTTGATCTTCTCACAGAGCACTGTTCAATCCATCATCCGAAAATAGGAAGAGTATGACTTCCCCTAAACTGACAAGCCAGGTGAGAAGTGCATTAATTAGAGAAGCAGCCAAGAAGCAGCCTTCTTTTCTTAAGAAGTCTACTAGACTTCTTATGGTTTTCTTTTAACAATGGCTTTCTTCTTGCCACTGTCCCATAAAAATCAGATTTGTGGCCTGTAGCCCAGGTGGCAGAATCTGTCTAGAGAACAACTATTAGTTGTGCACTAAAGAAATGTGCGGCAGAAAACTAACACCTTACATGGTGGTGGCAGCACCATGTTGTGGGGATGCTTTTCTTTGACAGGGACAGGAAAGCTGGTCAGAGTTGATGGAAAGATGATGCCAAATACAGGGCAATCTTAGAAGAAAACCTGTTAGAGTCTGCAAAAGACTTGAGACTGGGATGGAGATTCACCTTCCAGCAGAACAACGACCCTAAACTTACAGCTATAGCTACAATGGAATGGTTAGGATCAAAGCATATTAATGTGTTACAATGGCCCAGTCAAGGTCCAGACCTAAATTCAATTAAGTAATCTGTATCAAGATTGAAAGTTACTGTTCACAGACTCTCTCCCATCCAATCTGAGTGAGCTTGAACTATTTAGCAAAAAAATTCACTTTATAGATGTACAAAGCCGATAGAGACATACCCCAAAAGACCTGCAGCTGTATTTTCAGTGTAACTTTTAAATACAAATGCATGCCACTTTTCAGATATTTATTCGTAAAACATTTTGAAAACCATTTATCATTTTTGTTATACTTTACAATCATTTGCCACTTTGTGTTAGTCTATAAAAATAAAATCCCAATAAAATACATTTATGTTTGTGGTTGTAATGTGACAAATTGTGGAAAAGTTTGAGGGGTATGAATTTTGCAAGGCACTGTACAGACAAAAATGTTGTGGTTCCTAGTCCTCCAATGTATGAAATGTAAAGATATCATTAAAAACGAGTTGTGATCAATGTACAGACAAAACATTTAATTTATTTATATAAATAATAATATCTCAGGTCTTGATGTTTCACACAGGTGTTGCCTCACATCAGAAAACAGCTTGACTGTTGCTACTTGCCTTATTTAATTTCATATGTGTCAGTGACACTCCTTTAGATGTTAAACCCCTTCCCCTTACATGGAAAATAGATTCTTTGTAAATACTGTATTTTTTAATTGTCGATGGAACTTTAGTTCCCCCAAATCGAAAAAAGCCACCTTCTCTGCTCCAGGGCTCCTTCGGCTGCTACGATGCAAATATCCAGGTACGCAGAAATGCAAACTTAATACAAAATGACTCCTCTGGTGCTCATTTTATTGCTGTCCATATTGCACCGAGGTCCAAATAGGACTGTTCATGTTTTTCCCCTACTTTGTAGATTCGCCATTGTGATTTTTGTGTAATTCCCTTTTTTTGTCTCGACTCCATTGTCATAGGGGCCAGGAAAAACAACACCCCAAAAAAATGCAGTTCAACAATTTAACAGTCTAAAAGAGACCACCGCTTACAAACACACAACACAACACATCACAAGAAACTCGCGCCATTTTGGCGCCTTTCCAAAAGTCCCAAAGACCAATCAGAAGAGAGCGAAGGCGGGCTCCTGAGCAGAGGGTGGTCACTTACTGACCAATCCGATCGCTCTATTGTGTCGCTGCACGCTGCTGTCAGGCAACGAGCTCTTTAAAAAAATCGAGCATAGCAACGCTGCGTGTCACTTCAGCTTAGTTTGAACTGGTTTATAAGAGTCACGAATTGGCTGTTTTGAATTTACTGTCACCCTGAGGGTCTTACACGACTTCCTGACTTTATCTAATAAAGAAATGACGGAAATGTCCAGAGTTCAGGTTTCGCTTAGCAGTATTGGACCTGCAAGGGGGAACTTCTCCCCTCAGCGCCCGCGCAGGAGCGTGTGTCGAAGTCTATTCGGACCTGTGGATCACGATGAGCTGCACCGAGACATCGAGGCGAAGCTGCGCGAGATCTCCGAAAAGGATGAGCAACGGTGGAATTTTAACTTCGCCTCCGGGACGCCGCTGCTCGGAGATTACGAGTGGGAGGGAGCGGCGGTGGAGGCGACGCCGGTGTTTTATCAAGAGGCGGTACAAGTAGGGAAAAAGAGGGCTGTTGCTCTGCAGGTTCAGCCGTACACAGAGGCTCCGAACCGGGAGAACTGCGCTCAAAGCGACGCTGCAAAAACCGGAGCTGTTTCTCGCGAGGACACGCGCACAGGACGAAAGGCAGGCTGCACGAGGACGAGGAAAGCACGCGCACGGGTTACTAAATCCCCATGCCGTATTACAGGTAGAAGAGCAGTTTAGATAGTAAAATATAACAATAAACCCGAGCTTGTCGTATAAAAAAGTGTCGTCTTGTTTCCCTTTACAGATTTTTACGTCAAACGAAGGAAGCTAGGACCTGAGAGTGTGTCTCAAAAAGCCTTCAGCTCCCTCTCCTCCGAGCAAACGCCACGGAAACGACTTCGGTGAAGGTACACAAGAATATATATATTAAATGTATTTGGGCCACAAATTTTCCCGACTGCTTAGCGTGTGTTATGGCGGCAGTGGACTAGGTGTGGTGAGGAGAAAGCAGCGGTCAGTGTTTGTTGTTGCAGTAGAGGAGGGAGGAGGGGGTCAGGGTGAAGGTGGGGGAGGGGGCGTGAGCGCGCGCTGTGGCGGGAAAAACACTACACCACTAATGGCGAGGGTGGAGAATTCTTATCTTTATTTTATTTTCTTTGCCCACTTGTGGTCCTTAAAACTTTTTCTATATTCGACAAATCGATGGATTTTACTATCTTTTGCTGAACACAAACTGCCATTTTCTTTTTCAGGTTTGAACAGCTGAAGAAAACTGCTCAGAGTGAAGGAATGCAGCCCTCGTGGACACATGATGACGGATGGGCAATGTGCTACGTGCTTGAACAACACCTTAGCTCCTCATCTGAAACTTCACCCCATACTGGGAGTGTGGATGATCTGGAGGACTGCTGAAGAAGCAGCACTAATGACTGGGTGGATGTGATCTTGCTTCTCAAGAACTGATTTGTGAACCTGCCGAAGAATAGCACAAAAAGCAATTAAATGTAGCATTTGGACTGTTGGACTGTGTCCCTGACTTGTGTGTTAACACTGTTTACATAACAGCCTGGAGGTCTCTCCATATCCCCATGCTGTTTACTTGTAACACTGACCTGCATATATTCCGACTAGTCACTCCTGGACACCTTAAGCAGTTAGACATGTTTCTTAAAGAATTACAGGAAGTCTTTCTTTCCCCTGTATGCTGATTCCTCTGATGTTTTACATAGCTTTATGCTGGTGTTGTAGCTGGCAGCTAATCCCTGACTGTTTGCTTGATCCTCTATTTGGATGCATTTCTGTTAAACAGCGGCATATTTCTGTTTGTTTTTTTATTTATGTGTAAGTGCACATTTCACTGTAATGTTTAAACAGCTTGACCAGTCTGTTTCAGTCATGGGGACAATCGTGAATTTGTAAAAAGTCTTTGTTAATTCTTATCAAGATATAAATATTGAGCCTAACTTTATTAGTTTCTTTGTAGAGAAGTCACTAGTTTGTAGTGTAGCATTTTTATGTTTATGAGCCATTTTGTTTGTCACTACATTTTGAAATATAATATGTTCATCCAATACTTTGTGCGTTTGTAATGCTTTTTGTAGTTAACATTAATGACAGCAAAAACAGGTTTTGTAGAATGTCCACAATTTATAATTTTTTTTAATGTTAATGTTCAGGTATTTAATACAGCAAATCAACTAGTACAATGCCCCAAATTGTACTGATTTAAGTTGAAGGCCTCAGCTGATGCTCTGGTGTTTTTTTTTTGTTGTTGTTTGCACATAATTGGGCAAAAACTGTTCTAATGAGAAGCAATCTTACAGTTTGTGATGGTTTGATTTGTAGTTTGAGATGCTGTACATTTCTCCTTTAACATCAAATCTTAGGCTAGATGGGGCTCACCAAAAACTAGTGAAAATTAACTGAAAAAGTGGAGTAATGTGTGGGGATTGTTTTCTTGATGCACACTGGGTCCTTTAAAGAATATTTACTATGCAAATAAAGTCCTACTATCCTAAGAAAAGAAAGAAAGAAATACTCACATAAGTAAATATAAATAACATTGTAAGTATATATGATTGTCCAGGTAAAAGTCATATCATAAAAGAATAACCTAAATGCGATCTCCTATAAAAAAAAAAATTCTGAGCAGGTATAACACACCTGTCCCTCCAGAAAAGAAACCTCTGTTGTATTTAATCCTCCTGTTTGCTGCAGACAAAGCAGAGCAGACAAATCCTGTTCCCGCAAGGCAGTGTCACTTACACCTGTCCGTGTCGTCATCACAATGGGAAATGGAAATTGATGCTCGTACCACAAGAATTGACCAGGGCCAGAGTAATTGGATAATCCTCACAGGGCTGAGAATGAGACATTTTGATAGAATTATCTTTGGCTTTGTTATATAGTAGTATGTGTTGCAGGTATAGGTGCTGTACTGTTTGGAATCTAAGGGCCCTGATGTGCTAGTCTTAGCAGGTAGAGTGTCTCCATATTCTTATTTCACACACAAATATTTGCTTCTAACATTTGAATCACATGTTAATGCTTTGTAATATTGCTTTAATGGGCTTTTAGGTCACTCAGGTTAATACTTCAGTACATAGCTGGTCTTACTTATCGACTGTTTAAAAAGAACAAAGCAATGCATCTGGTTTGAATTTGGACATTTTAACTTGATGGTCTGTGGGGATTGACTTACTTTAGCAACCTAGTGGTAATTCAAGGATTGCATGTTTTGGTAGTTTAGTGTTGGACTTATTTTTAAGAACCAGAGGTAGCCGTTTGGTTTTACTTCTTAAATGTCATGGTGACTCAGACCTGTGTAAAGCAGTCATTCCTATAGTATGCTGCAATATTTTTTGACTAAAAGCCATAACTCCTGACCATCCACTAGAGGAAAAAAGGTCCCTTTAAAGAATGAAAATGGTGTCATTCCAAGCACTAACGTTGCAATTCCAAGGTACACTGAATGCAGTGATTGTTTGTCCCACAAGTGTCATATCTGCCTGTCCATTCTCACCTACATGAAAGTACTGTATAATCGCTATTTGTATGGGATCCCCATCCTAACACATAACACAAGTCTAGCAAAGTCACTCTGAGTCATGATTGTGACAATGTACATACGAACATGTTGTGCATGTGTTATTGTTGGTTGCCAGGCTGGTGAATCTAACAGATAAGTCTTTCCTGGTATAAACATTCTTTTTATGGTTTCACAAAACCATCACATTAATCTCTGCAAATATACAACTGGACCTGTCACTTACATGTAAATAGTGCACATATAATCTAGCATTAGTGTGTAACGAGACACACTTTAGCTGTGAGAGTAAAGACAGGGTGTGAGTCAAAACCCAGTACAAAACATTTGCCTCGGTCTGTTGCCATGTCATTACCAAGCCCTACCCTATACACACATAATCCTTGCAGTGAGTGACCTCATTACCACCCTTATGGTCTGAAGTAGATGCACTGGAGCATGGCTCCATGCTCATAACACATAAATGTGTGTAATTACAACCAAAGTAATTAAGACTGTGTGGTTTTACACATCATTCTTTATATGAACTCTGCAACACAAGGTTCTCATTTAAATTTATGTTTAAATTAATGTAAAACATTTAGAAGACGCCCTTATCCAGCCCAGTTCCAACATTCATGATTTTTGCTTTGAATTGCCATGAATTCAAAATCATAATGAGTTGGAATGGTAAGTTTGTGTTTTATTGGGGTGTGCCATGGTGACCTTGGTTACCGTGGCATGGTAGTTTCTGTACAGCTATCTGTGTCAATTTGTGGCCTTCAGTAATCAATCCACGGTACAGTAGCCATTAAAACGTCATGTCATATGACAGTGGTGCACCTTTGGCACATATATTGCACATTGTCACAAAAAATCTGAGCTTTACAGAACTGCATTTTAGTTTCTAACACACTAGGTCAGAAATTAAAGCTGTGTCGAGGGTTAGTACAGTCTGAAAAGTAAACACTCTAGACATGTAGGCATTAGATTAAGTGCCAATAATAAGTGTCAATAGTGTCTGGATGGCACTGTGAGGCAAGAGTTTTTGGAAAATGGTTTTCCTTTCTTACTAATTTTTTAATATTAGAGGAATTCATATCACACTGGGAATTTTTATTGTGCAGAATAATGGAACACAGCTATTAGAGTAAAAACTTTTTTTTTATTTCTATAAATAATCCCCTGCTACACTAATGGACTTACCCAGAGTTTCACTAGTGCTTCGATACCATCAAGGTAGAAAGTTTTCTCAGTACGCTAAAGCTATAATCAGACCGCCTGCATCACATCTGAAACATTAACCTTCCAGGAACTAACGATACTTGTATTGAGGTCAGGACTGTATGGGGGATGTGGCAATAAATCCCAGACGAGTTCCTTTAATGTACAAGAGGTGTTGGTAAATGATTGTGTGTACAGTTCCCATAGACAAATGCATCTTTCTCCAAGTTGACAAATTATTTATTGATTGTAAAGTATCAGGTGTTCTATATGCTGAATTTTCATGAGAACAACTGTGTGCTCAGATCCACCTTGCCCAAGATGAGATTGTAAGTCATACATGTATAACCTTATTTAAAATGTTTGCACCATACATAGAGTCTTATCATCGTGCTTTGTTTGAAGTCTTCTGTAAATGTCAGTCTGAATCAATAACCTGACCTTAGCCCTCTTTGAATTGAGAAATTAAATGACATTAATGAGAAGATGCATTGATGTCCCTGACAATAACTTCACATTAATAAATAAGATTAGCCCAGAAGCCAAAAAAAAAAAAAAAGAAAGAAATCAACACAAATGTGGGTGTTAAAATGGCAAATAAAACATGTCAGTCAGCCTATAAGGACTTATGAGTTGATGTGGAGGTTTGGAGGACCTGGTGGACCATCAGGCTTCCAGGGAAGAGGAACCAGTTGTCCTCCTGATCAGAGCAGAATATGTGTGTGTGTGAGTGTGTGGTGATTGGAGGGGGTTTCTTTCAGCAGATGTAATAGCTTCCTGAGTACTGGTGGTCACACGCTGTCTCAGTCACCTCGCAACTGTGTTGCTGTGAGCACCAGCTGGCCAACCACAGACCGTGAGGCAACCAGGTGGAGGAGCGGGTCCGGGTACGAGATCACACATACATCATCTCACATCCTTACTATTCTGTGACAGATGCACATTCAGATTAGAGATAAAATAAAAGTTTTGAACATATTACAGAAACAATTTGAAGTAGCCACAAATAAACAGAAGCAACATAAATATGTACAAAAGGAAGCCCTGAAGCTACAAGTAACAGTATCACACATAGACCGCTTTTCTTCTTTTTTTAATGCACTCATTCATTAGTAAATGTTTTGTCATCTGATGCTTATCATAAGATTTTAGCCTCATGATCTCTGCTAATGATAATACTGAGAATTATGTTTGACACATCTACCTATAGCAAGGCAAAGGGGCAAAACAGCTCATTTAAAACTGCAATAAAACACTACTAAACACTACTACATTTAGTATCTAAATCACTACTAATGGTTTAGATATCAATAAATCTTTAAATCTATTTTTCCCCATTTAAAAATTTAAATAATTTATGGTATTTATGTATTTCTGATTTAGTTGTGTGGCCAAATTACATAACACACACACACACATTGTAAGAAACTGCATTGATTTTACCACACTGCAAAACTTTTTTAAAAGCTGATTTAAACATTGTCTGTTTCTTATTTTATATTACTTATATTAATGAGTAAAAAGTAACACGGACATGTACTGTAAACCACCACCAACTGCAACAGTAAAAATAAGGAAACAATAAGCAAACATACAGTAAGTGTGTAGGTAGAACACAGGTAGAAATGAATGAATATAGTAAATTATTACAGAACAACAAAGCCGTTGAAAGAGAGAGCGGGTGTGTGCATGTGTATGCAGAAGAGAGAGAGAGGAAAAAGGGGTACCTGCATATCTATATACATTAAGCCATTTGGCAGACGTTCTTATCCAGAGCGACTTACATTTTTATCTCATTACACATCCGAGCAGTTAAGGGGCCTTGCTCAAGGGCCCAACAGTGGCAACTTGGTGGTTGTGGGGTTTAAACCTGGGATTTTCCGAACCGTAGTCTAATACCTATACCCTATATAGCTACCTATATAGCTATTCAGTCAATCAAATGGCAGCAGCACAATGCATCAAGCCATACGCACCCTGCCCAAAAGCCCAGTAAATGTCCTCTACAAACACCAGAAAGATAAGGGGCAGGTCGGCCCAATATCCCAGAATAGCCTATTCCCCCAGTCCTTTACACACGCCCTATGTGCATCTGCAGCTTACATACAGCATCTGACAGCTCGCATCAGAATGAGCAGATTGATTTGGGCTTGGCTGGCAACTCAGCTTTTTTTTTTACAACCATGTTGAGCGGAAAAGGGTACCTCAGTGTGCACCACACACCAAACCTCAGCTGGTTTGGTCATAACAGTAGAAGACCATATTAGGCTGCAGCTCCTGAAACACCCAAAACTGACCCATCTGGCATTAGCAGCATCTAGGCCAGAAAGACCATACCAGATCCCCACCCAATCATTATGCTGGGAAAGCACCCCCCCCATCCCCCCTGTCCTCCCACCCCCCAAAGCCTTGTGCCAGATCCTTTACACTTCACTGCCACTACTGTGTCCATGTCATAAGAAAACGGCTGCAAAAAAATTTAATCTCTCTAAGTAAGTAAGATAGTTTTTATTAGTCAAAAGTTGATGTTATTTCCTTGTTTCATCTTTTTCTAGCAGGATCAATTCACCCCTTTTAAAGTGACAGGGAGCATGATTGATAATTTGCTTTTAAATTTTAGAAATAGGTCAGAAGGTGTTTATTGATTTTCAGTTGCACATTATAGATTTATACTTATCTGCTCTTTGTAGTGTGTAATCATTTCTATATTACCAATAGCTGCTCTAAGATAAGTGACAAACACTATTGCATGTGACTGTACCTGATTAAAAAGCGCTATTTAATAATAGATTTAAATGTTAACAAATTTGGTGGGATATAAGAGGACAAAAACACCACTGGAAGTGGAAGTCATGTGACTCATTGAGTTTCATTGATTATTTAAAAAACAAAATCACTTACTTATCGTCTATACCGCTTTATCCAGTATACAGGGTCATGGGGGCCTGGAGGCTATGCCAGGAGACTTAGGGCACGTGACAGAATAGTCATAGTGTGTGTGTGTGTGTGTGTGTGTGTGTGTGTGTGTGTGTGTGTGTGTGTGTGTGTGTGTGATTGTGAATTAGAGGGCTGTGTAAGGACTGGCTTTAGAGATGTGAGGTGTCATGATCTTTTCACTTTGGGAGAGCACCACAGCTTTACTCGCGCCAAAGCTCACAGCTCTCTTATTCCAAAAACTGTTTTACATCCTGTGTGTTAACCAGTAGACCACACAGCCGCAAACACCCACTAATATGCACTGTTAGACATTATTTGACATTAGCACTTTCTCTAAAAGCTTAACCATTAGAAGTCAATGAATATAAAAAAGTGGCTAAGTAGTATATTAGAACATGCCTGTGAACCCTGGTGGGAAAATAGTATTTTGCCAAGTGTGGGATTCATCAGTTGGATATTTCCAATGAATAAAAAGTCTGTGGAAGAATTCAGAGCTGACCTACCTACCTACCTACCTAACCCATCCATCCATCCATCCATCTAGGCCATAATTCTGAATTATCTGGGAAAAAAGTTAAAACCTTTACTCACAAACTTGGCATGCACTTCTCTACTCTCAGATAAGCAAGTGTTGTAAAATCAACATCCAAACTTTTAGCATCAATAAAAAAGCACTATTTTAGGAGTTACACTGTATATACAATGTTCCAACTTCCCACTTCTGAGGTAAGTAGAATGGAGCATAAACTGCCAGCTGACAAATGTTACTGGTCTCAGTTCGGAGGTGTGAGGTACAGCAAAGAAGTGTAGTGGGTGATAATACCCCACATGATGGTGTGAGCTAACAGGAAGAAGTGTCATGGAGTGTGATAATACCCCACAGAGTTCCACTGGTTTTTAAACCTTTACCAGCCATAATCCTGTTCTCTGCCTGCAGGCCTTTTATAAGAAACAAAAATACAGCTAGATGTTCTAAGAACCCAAATGATCATGTTTTTTTACTCTCTAGTGCCCCTATCATTTCTGCTACCCTCCTGCAATGCAAATGACCTCATGCGTATTTAAATGAGTTGTCCTATCCATTGTTGACTGAGGTAGTGCTGAGAATGGTGGCAAGCTTCAATAAACCTTTGTTACGTTGCTCTTAACCAGTCAATGATTAATGCCAAAGAACCAGGATTTCCACCATAAAAAGCAAAAAGGAAGAATTTTGGGGATTGTAAAGTGGAAGTTGTGTCAGAGATTAAGGACACAATTACTGTTCCTGAAAACTTGACAAACAACCTAAAAGAAATCAGCAAGAATTTGTGACTGAAATACAAAACGACATTAAAGGATTTTGATAGAATTGACTTTTGCATCAGGCTCAGCTATTCACACACACATGATGCGTGATGCCCTCACGCTAGTCTCACACCCAACTATCTGAAATGAATTTGTTAGTGGGGTTCCTAGGAGGGATGGTGGGAACATGCCCTCACAATTCACTAGTCTCATTCTGTTTGGTGCAAAAGTCTTTCATCGGACTCTACCTACCAGATTACTATACTTAAAGCAGTCCAGTGGTGACCATAACTAAAGCGTCCTGAATTCTGTGTAGGTCAGGAAATTAAAGCAACTTATTTCTTGTGCAAGAAGATTTATTGTAGAGCTTGTTATAAAAAAATGCAGCTCTACAATAAATGCATGGTATGTTAATTTAACTGAAATTCTCTATATACCCACACAATGTCAACAATTCATATGTCTCTTAAATATTGTGAATGGTTCTATGTTTGGGTCAAAGTTTCAGGAAATTTATGTTCAATTTCCATCACATATTTCTTTATAAATCCAAGCTTTTGTGTGGGACACATGAGGTACACATGTTTCAAACCTATTTTTGAGGTTATGCACCGTTAATAAATGAGGACCCTGGTGTGAAAGCTTCTTGACCATCTGTTCTTGAGCTGAAATATGAAATGGCACAATGGCTGTGAAGGTTAGCTTTCACTGAAAATTAATCACACATCACTTGTCATACATTTATCACCCTCTCTTTCCTTTACACATTTACCTCCAAAATTATACTGTAATATAAATAATATATTCAACATATGAAAAATTGGACTGCTGTATAATTTAGCCTTTGAAATAAATGGGTAATTATTGTTTACCTGTCTTGTATAACAAACTAGAGATATTTTACCCCCAAATCACATACAATTCACATATATACAGTATGCATATATATGCTTCTTGGGTATTCGCTCCTCACTTGTTTAGATTAACAGCTCTTTAAATTTTTTGTCTCACTGTATCACAAGCTGTAAATACATCACATAATTTAAAAAACATAAAAAAAAATTAATTCTGTTTTAAGAGTATTTAATATTTCATGGAAATCCAACTTTTTTTAAACAGCAGATGTCTTGACATAAGTAATTGAAAGTAATGTTTTATTCATGTACAGTACGCTAGTGGCACCTAAAGTTGAAGCCTGCCATTTTACTCAGTGAGTCTGTTGGTGGGCAGCAGAAAAGTCACTCCCAATGTGCTGGCAACCTCATTCTGATAATTGCAAAAAGAAAGAAGAATTAGATATACTCTACAACATCTATAACAGTAGGAAATAAAAATAGTTATGAAATGACATTTTATAAAAATTACATCACACATTATTATAAGGCATTACATTTAGCATAATTAGTTATTTAGTTTATTTTTAAATACATATTTATGTGTAAAATTTTTATATATTGTATGTCAGTGGACATATTTTATATTGGAAGTGACAAAAATCAGAAAAGACAAAAAAGTCTTTGTAATAAAAAAATCAATTTAGGGAAAAATAAGATTACAGCAGCAAAATTACTTGAAAGCATAAATGTAAAGTAATATAAATGTCAATAAACAAACTCATTTAGAGAAACTTTGTTTTCAGGTTGGACTATTGTAATGCTGTCTGGTTGTTCAACTAGATGCATAAATAAGCTTCAGCTAGTCCAGAAAGCAGCAGCGAGAGTCCTCACTAGAACCAGAAGATACGAGCACATCACCCCTATCTTATCTTCACTGCATTGGCTTCCTGTGAAATTTCGCATTGTTTTAAAATAATACTCTTGACATACAAAGCATTAAATGGTCTTGCACCGCAGTATCTTTCTTAAAAAGCCAAAAATTATGGAATAGTCTTTCAAATAGTATTCGGGACAGTGTTTAGGTCCAGGCTAAAAACCTATTTATTTAGCCAAGCATTTTTATAAATAGATTTGCCTTAGGTAAAGGAGCAGATCTGGAGGACTCATGGACGTAGAGTATTATGGTGAACTGGTATGTTTAGATGCTGTCTTCCTCACTCTCATTGATTACTCAGGTTTGTTGATGGTGAGGTGATTGTTTGCTTTACATCTCAGGAAGCCCTCATGTCTGTGTTTCCTTCTGGCTCTCCCTTTTAGTTATGCCGGAGTCTCTGCTTGTACTCTACACTAAATATTCATTCTTATTATACATTATGTGACTGCGACCATAACTAACTGTTATCTTTCCTCTTCTGCTCTCCGCTCTCCTGTTCTCTCTCCCCTTCTCTCCTTTCCCTCTCTCCCCCTCTCTCTCTCCTTTCCTCTCTCTGTCGAGCTACACGCTTCTGGTTAGAGATCTCGTCACATGGATGCCCCATGTGTCTCTTTGGGATGCGTCTGGTGTCAGGGGGTGGTTTCACTCTACCATGAAGATGGTTCTGGCCTCGAATGGTGTTGAAAACTGTTCCCTGAGGACATGACTTGGCTGCAGTTGCTTGATAGTTCAAGACTGGAATTTCCTACAAGTCTACCTGAGTCTCCAATAACAACCTGGACTTCATATTAACATCAATTAACATCAACTATTATAGCCGAACTGCCTGCCACCTAACACATTGTATAAATGCAAATCAATTCCTGCTTTCTGTTTTACCCAAATGAGGATGGGTTCCCTGTTGAGTCTGGTTCCTCTCAAGGTTTCTTCCTATACCTAGTTTTTCCTTGCCACTGTCACCCACGGCTTGCTCACCAGGGACTATCTGATAATTCTGATTCATACGCATTTACATTGCATAGAACCTTAAATAATTCTTTTGATTGTAAAGTAATCAAAAGCTGCTTTGTGACAATGACAATTGTTAAAAGCGCTATACAAATAAAATTGAATTGAGTTGAACTAATAAAATACTTGATTAATCCCAAGGAATATATTATAATTATATTATATCATATATACAAAGTAAAAAAATATTTTACAACACTCATGCAACTGTAAATTTAGTATGTTCAGAAATCATTTATTTAAAAATATCTACATCATTATGTATTTTAGATCTGTATTTAATAATAATAATATTCATACTCATAATAATAATAATAATAATAATAATAATAATAATAATTATTATTATTATTATTATTATTATTAGCATAATGTTTTATCCCTTTTAAACTGATGGTCCATCCTTTTGCATTATAATATTTGATATCAAGGCAGAACCTTGATACAAGATACCTTGTGCACGAAAGGGTTAACGTCTTTAACGCACTTTTGTCCACTAGAGGGTGCTATCGACCTATACCATTTTAAACTGTCAACGTGAAATACAGTACGTACAGTAATACTATTCATTTGATGCTGTAATGTCATTTTTACATCCAGGTGATGTCAGTATAACATCCACCACACGGACTCCTTCTGTATTTTATTTTGTCTTATAGTTCATTTAAAAGATGGCATTAACATGAAGGCCATCAAGCCATAAATACAGATAGCAGCAAATTATCACTGATACTCACCGAGAATCCCTAAGTATCAGCCCATCCCATATGGAAATGTAATATACTGACATTTATAAATTTGAATATGTGCCATATAAATGGGATGCATACAGTATGTAGTATGTACAAACATTTGTATGTATGTAGATGTGCAAGCCTTAATTATTGCAAGTGTGTGTGTGTGTGTGGGGGGGGGGTATGCACCATATGCTTAACCACACTCAGAGAGTACGGGATGCCATCCAGCTCACGGCAGGTCTGGTTGTGTCTCCGCTCCAGGTCTCCTGGGACCATCACAGGCATCTCTGGCACTGCCTGAGGACATTAACAAAAATGAATAACCTCTACCTCTCCCTCTGGTTACAGGAGTTACAAATACTTACTGGCTTAAGGTTCCGGTGTATGGACAGCAAATCAGACATCCTATCATTGAATCCATCGGCGAAGAATGCTGGGATTAATGCCACAAAGCACTGACCCTGGAGCACAATAAAAACATTTTAAAGGGCCGGTGTACAGTACATTCTGAGTACTAGAGTGCTTTTACATTTAATACAAGAAAATGTACAAATGTAAATGTAAATACCAGGTTTGCCTTGCAGTCTGCCATTCGCCACATTCGTACATGTTTGCTATAGTTCGAACCAGAGAGAATCCCGCAGAAAACCTCCACCATTATTGCCAGGCCATAACCCTTATAACCTCCTGCCACACAGATTGTGACCACATTAATCGATATACTCTATATTAAATGCTTGAAAAAACACTCCTCCAATTCATAAACTGTTTAGGCAAACAGATGTGTAGACGGTATACAGTGCAAATAATTCACACTAAAGGGAATGCGGATTTAGGAAAATAGGAAAAACAACAGCAGGGTGGTGTGATTCAGCCACATGTAAAGTGCGCTCACTGCTGCAGCAACGAAGAAACTTATTTTTCAATATCAGCTCTTCCAAAAGTTTGTTATCTATTTTATATAAAATCAATTACTTTGTTTATAAGTGCTATAAAAAAATCATTGCCTCAACAATTTTGGGATCAGATCTTTGGGGGGTGTCTTGCTATTAATATTATTTATAGTAATTATAATTTTATAATTCATATTATTTTATTATTGTAAAGATAAAATAAATGATATAAGTAATACAGTGGAACCTTGGATTGCGAGCATAATTCGTTCCAGAAGTGGGCTCATATTCCAAAACACTTGTACGTCAAAGCAAAAAACACAGTCCAAAAAAATTGATACATAGAAATAATAAATAATAAATACAAAATATAAAGTAAAAATAAAACAAATTAATCTGCACTTTACCTTTTAAAAAAGTAAAAATAAATCCCCACAGATAAGTGTTTCTGGTTATGCATGCAGGCGCTGTGTGTTTGTGCGTGCGTGTGTTTGTGTATGTGTGTAAAGCTAAAGTAAGAGGAGAGGAGGAATCACCCCCTCCCCCTCTCCCCCTTCTCATCTTACACAGTAAACCTTTCTCCTCTCTTATTTGAGTTTCACACACACATACACACACACACACACCCACACACACACACACACACACATTACCGGAAAGACTGTTTTATCGGAAAAATTTGCAAGGAACATCGCTAATGACACTCGCGTGAGCGCACACTAACATAATCACTGCTGTAAAGTAAAACAAACAAACAAATGAACCTGCACCTTACTATTATAAAGTACCGCGACAGAGCACTGTTTCTGTGTAGAGCGGAGTGTGTGTGTGTGTGTGTTTGTGTGTGTAAGTGTAAAGCCTAGGGGAGGAGGGGGTGGGGGTGTGTGTAAAGGTGAGAGTGTGTGTGTGTGAAGGGGCACGGTGTCAAATTATGCGCACGCACACATAACGATAGGCTGATACATTCACCTTATACATTGTTAGACTGTGACCATACCTAACTGTTATTTCTCCATCTCTTTTGCTCTCTCCTTTTCTGCTCTATCCTCTCTCTCTCTCCGTCTCTCCTTTTTCCTCTACCTATCTCTCTGTCCAGCTATACATGTCGCTTCTGAGCTGCCAGTGATCCAGACCCCCTCTGCCCGCTGGACCTCTCTAACTCATCCTGGAGTCCTGCTTCTGGTTGGAGATCTCATCACATGGATGCCCCCGTGTGGTCTGCCTGGAATGCGTGTGGTGACTGGGGTTGGTTCCACTTTTCCATGAAGGTGGTCCTGTCCTCGACTGATGCAGACAGCTGTTCTCTGAGGACCTGTGACTTCAGTCACTCAATAGTTCAGGACTGGAATTTCTCACAGTCTACCTGAGCCTCCAGGAACAAACTGGACTTTAATCTTACACATCTCCTCTTATACTGAACTTCCAGTCTCGAATATTATTATGCACATCAATCCCTGCTATCTGTTTTCATCCAGATGAGGATGGGTTCCCTGTTAAGTCTGGTTCCTCTCAAGGTTTCTTCCTATTACCATCTCAGGGAGTTTTTCCTTGCCACTGTTGCCGTCGTCCTAGGCTTGCTCATCAGGGACAATCATATAATTTTGATTCATACATATTCACATTTCATACAAACTGAATTCTTTTGATTGTGTAAAGCTGCTTTGTGATGATGTAAATCGTTAAAAGCGCTATACAAATAAAATTGAATTGAATTGAATTGATAAAAAGAGAGAAAATGAATCATTAATCTCTCTAATGAGACTTTCCTTTGCTTTACATGCGCACACACACACGTGTGTCATAAAACCAGTACACGCACACTGTACACACGCTTACAGAATATACCAATGAGAGACGCACACTAAGACCCAGCAGGGAAGACGATTACCCATAATTCTGCAGCGCAAGAGAAAGAAAAACATTAGCTCAATTGTGATCACGTGACGCTCGATGTCAAAATAAGAAGCATATGCATGATACATGATAAACCAAGACTTGTACATTTTTTAAGTAAAAATGTTTTTTCCATTTTTTCTCGTCTTGCGAAACACTCGCAAACCATGTTACTTGCAATCTGAGGTTTCACTGTACTAGTAATTACAACTATTTAAAAAAAGAAAAAAATCTGCCTTTGCTGAATGCCTAAATTGTTTGGTTTATCCAATATATCATAATAAGTCTTAGTTTGGGTTATGGTTCTCTCTCTCTCTCTCTCTCTCTCTCTCTTTCTTTGTGTCAGTAAATTATTACAATTTTATGCAGCTTGTCTTGTTACAATCAAAGCAGAAAAGTATAAAGCCCTCAATCCAAAAATCTCCTCTTTTAGTTAGAACTCTTATATAGTGCTGAGACTCCTCTCAAGAAAGTTAAATAAATGTCTCCTTACAGTAATATTCACCATATGAAAGACCTTGGTTTACATTATTAGTGGTTGTAATGACAGGGGTGACTACAGGCTGCTGTAGGCATGTGATACCAAATTGGGCATGAGAGAGCCTCATGGAGCAGGAAGTGTTGGACCAGACAAAAACAGAGACCTGTCATCTCACTTCCACCCACAGGCAATAGGCCTCCTCCGGACAGCACTGCCTGGGGGTCAGAACAGGGAAGGCCATTAGCATCACAACCCCAACCCTCTGGGATTAAGCAGCTATTACGTGCATGAAGCTCCACCTGGGAGGGTGAAAGGGAAAAAGAGGACATTAAATTTTTCTGATGTTTCCAGTTATCCGCATGTGTGTTTGTGCCTACCTTTCCAATAGCAGCAGCCGAGGTTGCCATGTCCAGCACAAAACTGTCTCCATCCTTAGCAGGAGCTGCAATGCTAATAGGGTTTGTTCCCAAAGTGCACTTTACACAAAACAAAACACACACACACAATTTATTATATATACAGAAAAGAGCCATAACATTACAATGCAAAACATTATGCCCAGTACTGGGTCATTCCTCCTAACTTGGCTTGCAAAACTCCACAAGACATCTCGGGTCTCGCCCAAGGAAATTGCCAGCAGGTTCTTTGGGTGCTGTGGGTAGCAGGGGTGGGGGGTGTTAAGTTCTGTGAGTCAAACTTTGTTTGTCTGGCACATCCAGTGGATGTCTACTTAGATTGAAGTTTGGGCTCTTTGCCTGCATTTACTTTTTTATTAATTTGTACTTTTCAATTAAGCAGACAGTTTAGCCTTTGGTCCCAGTGGGCATGGGTGAGCCTTGGGTGCCCACGATCCTGTCAGCAGGTTGCTGATATATTACTGATAATCAATTTTAATGTTATGGTTGATCGATGAGTGCACATATACTATGTACGTATGTATTTATGTATTTATGTATGTATGTATGTATGTATGTACTATGTATGTATAGATGTCTATGTATAGAAACTAAGTGATATCTAAAATCATAGTTCTTGTACCTTATATTGTTTTATTTATTTTTCATATAGGAACCTATTTAACTGTAAACTAAATTCAGTTTAATTATTCATTATGTATTTCGTTTATTAAAATCACTAAATTATTCGAATATCTGTCCCATAAATTAAATGTTTAAAACATGATTCTGGTTATATGTTTGTGTTTATGTTAAATTCCTGGAACACAACTTGATGTTATAAATACAGATAAAAACTACAGGTAAATCAATTATAAAAATATAAATCTTATAATAATAGAGTTCCCTTTCAGTCAATTCACTCGGTACAACACATATTGTATGGGATATCACGCCGTCTTGTGTCCTGGCTGAAGACACCTATATTCACGCCGTAAAGGCAGGCAAACCTGTGGTGACGTAGGTGTAGCGCCTACACCTATAAACCATTATCACCACGGTTGACTTTCAGTTCTTACGCTCTTCACCTCGCTGTAAACACCTTTTCTGTAGAAGCTTTCTAGATGCTGTTAGCCAACTCTACATTTGACTTTACAAGACTGCGCTTGTAAAGCGACAACAGCCTCATTTTGGTGAGTCGTCTACCCGCGGAGCGCTGACTTTAAGATCACTGTGAGTCGGAATATTAACGACATCTCAGTTTGGTTGGCTTTTGTTTAGCTGCGTTAACAGTGCTTGCTGGCATGAGCATGGAAGCTAATGTGGCAAAGAAGAAGTTAGATGTTCGCCCCTGTACTCAGGAGTGTGGCTGCTCCTTGCATAAGAAGAACCAGCACGAAGCGTGCCCCATCTGTCTGAGAATTCTCCATGCGGAAAAATACAGTTGCTCAGCAGGACCCCCTCCTTTCCAATTAAGCAGTCCCAGCTTCACCTGTGTCTGCTGATGAGGAGTTTTCGTCAGCTTAGCTTGGCAGACCAAATAGAGTATTTCGAGGGTTCGGAGGACCGTAAGCTCTCCTACAGAGCTGGCCAGGAGCCAGGCACCAAGCAGCGTGCTTTCAAGGATGATGACGTGCTCGACATCGGCCTAGAAATGCATGGCTTGTCGGAGGACGAGCATGAAATTTTGCCGCCTGCTCAGAGCTCCGCTGCTACTGCGTTAGCGGCTTGGGAAGACACTTAATTTTTCACTCTCTACCGCCAAGCGGCCCAGAAGCTGGAGGTGGAGTGGCCCTCCCTATAGCCGGCTCAAAAACCGTCATGGTTCGCGGGTTTTTTCCCCTCCTGAACCGACAACCGTCAAAAATTGCTTGCCTGTGTTTCTCGACTTTGTCGCAAGTTAACGTCGTCATGGAGAAAGCCGCTGTCGACCCGCGTTTCAGACAGTGGGTAATTAAACGGAGCTTACAAAGCAGGACTATTAGCCTACCGCCAATGGAGCCATCTTTCACTGCTTATTTGGCACCCTCTCATAATCATGTGTCCAACTGTCCTTCCGTCCAAACACTGTAGATTCTCCTCTGCCCAGCTGGAAAAGATTTATCACGCTCAAGCGGGCACTGCTTGAGCGCTTAATTCCGTTACGCTGCTTCAAACATATCAGGCAATATGTTTGGCAGAGCTCGGCTTACTGGTGCCTCAGGAGAGCCCGTTATGTGCGCTGCTTAACGAGGTCAGGACCGCGCCAGAGTGCATTTTGCGCATGTCTCGTTGTGCTGCTTTTTTTTCTCTGGAAAGGAATGGCGAGCACAGTGGTAGCACAGAGGCATTTAAGGCTCACACTCTCTGACATCACAGATAAAGACAGGGCCGTCTACTTGGATGAACCGCTGTCTGCTGAGGGTTTGTTCGTCCAGTCACTCGATGCCATTAAGCGTTGTAAGACATCATTCCGCGACGAGAAGTGAAGCCCAAACAGGCTCGAAAAATTACCATTTCGCAGCCCCCTCATAAAAGACCCCTGCCGGCAGCTTCGCCTGGTGAAGCAACAACCTCCCGGGCAAAACCCACAGCAGTCGGCCTGGTGTATGGGCCCCCCACCGGGCCTCCCGAAGGATTCAGCGACTAGGAGGAAAAATCCTCACTCCTCCTGGCTCAGATTTTAGAGGGAGAGGAGCTCTGGCAGCAGGGAGACACGGTTTCTCCTCTCTCAATGCCGCCCAAGAGGCCGCTATGTTATGTTCAGGGAATCATTCCCAAACGGCGTTGCAGTTCTCTAACACAGTCTCCCAAGCACAATTACCCCCCTCACACTCAAGTGTATCTATTGAAGTTATGAACCCCAGTTGTGGCATGTTAAAAAATTCTCAGGAACTTACAGCAAGTGCCCTGCGCTTCTCTTTCGTAGTCAACACTGTGGTGTCGGCCGCCGGCACTGCTGTGCTTCAGGGGGGCGTGGCCTATGAGTACCTAGTATTTAGGAAGTGTGTCGAGGCAGTGCTGTCTCCTTTTCGGGAGAGAGGCATTGGCATATTGGCCTATTTATACGACTGGGCACTAATAGTGAGCTCAAGCGAGCAGGCGGAGAAAAAGACAGCACTAGTTCTGTCTCACATTCAGACTTTAGGGTTCTCAGTAAACATGCAGAAAAGCTCACTGACTCCGAGTCAACAGTTTTCATTTCTGGGTCTGAAGATATGCTCCGTTACCAGCCGAGCACGTCTTTCAGAGCACAAAATAGCCGCGTTTCAGCGCTGCCTTGCTCTGTTTCAGTTGCAACACAAACTTTGTTTCCGAGTGTTTTTACAGTTAATGGGAATGATGGCATCTATGATCGCTGTGGTGCCTCTCGGGCTTTTGAACATGCGTGCATTTCAGCGCTAAGTGGGCTCTCACTGTCTATGTGTGGCGCGCCACCTCAACAGGAGGCTGACAGTGACGCCGTCATGCATTAGCTCTTTTGCCCTGGAGGGAATCCAGGCTGTTACATCAGGGATCTCCGATAGGCAGGGTCAGGCAGGTCATTTTGTAAAGTGGTGTCAACAGATGCCTCCCTCAGCGGCTGGGGCGCTCTGTGCGACGGCTCCGCGGTCAGGGCGTCGTGATGTCACAGGAACAACACAGGATTCACATCAACTATTTGGAGCTGGTAGCAGTGTCTTCAGCCCTGAGACATTTTCGTCAGACTCTGACAGGCCATCATGTTCTGATCAAGACAGACAACACAACAGTGGTGTCATATATAAACAGACAAGGGGGGACTCGTTCACTTCCCCTGCAAAAACTATTTCATTCTCTATTGCCATGGTCCAGTGTTCATCTTCTGTCACTCAGGGCCAATCACATTCCAGGGAACCTGAATCTGGGGGTGGACCTGCTTTCCAGAGGGGGCCTGCTTGTGAAGGAATAGAAGTTACACTCATGAGTGGTAGCTCAGGTCTGGGAGCACTTCGGAAGGGTAGCAGTGGATCTCTTTGAATCCAAAGAGAATGCTCACTGCCCACTATTCTTCTGAATAACAGATCGCAATGTCCCTCTGGGGAACGATTTGCTGGCACACTCATGGCCCCCAGCTCTTTTGTATGCTTTTTCTTTGGTAGAACTGATTCTGCCTGTCATAGAGAGGGTATAGCGAAGTTGTGGTATGCAAAGATAGTTAGCCTGCTAGCAGCAAAGCCATGGAAACTTCCTCTCCTCAGGGACCTTCTGTCTCAGATAGGGAAGAGGTAGTGCACCCGCGTCCCGAGCTGTGGAACTTGCACGCTTACCTGTTGAAAGGTCCAATCTGCTAGCTAAAGGGCTTCCCCCGAATGTGATTGAGATTATTCAAAGTGCTCAGGCCTCTTCTACGAGTGGCTTATATGCTTACAAGTGGCGAGCTTTTGAGCAATGGTGTAGAGAACGTAATGTTCTTCCATTTCAGTGCTCCATTATGGAGATTTTATCTTTTCTACAAGAACTATTAGAAAAAGGCCTTTCCTTCTTTACTATTAAAGGATATCCTTCTCGGTGGCTCATTCTGTCCTCTCTGCAGGGTCCATGATGCAGTAGCTATCAAGGTTCTTGTGGCTGACTTTAGTAGATGCTCGGTGGGGCGTGAATATATGTCCCATGCAATATGTGTTGTACCGAGTGAGTTGACTGAAAGGGAATGAATGGTTATGACTAGTGATGCGGTTTAAAAGAAATTGACATTAAAAAAGTGTCTTCATTAAAAGAAAAAAAGGTCAGGCTGCTAAATCTAATGTTTTAGCAATTCTTTTTTGCACAGCAAACGTAAATGATAAATGAAAAAAAAAATGTCAGTGGTTATTTAGCGCAGGCTGTAAACTGTAGGCCTGCCCTATACAAATCTAAAATAAAACATTGTTTAGCTCAGATTACAAACGCTGCTTTGTAAATGTTTAAAATGTGAATCATTATCTTGTTATTAATATGACCTGATTTATTGTTTATATTCATAATTATATGTCGTTGCCAGTTTACAGGGTAATGTTTCTTAGCACTTTCAGGCTGAAATAAAGGCTGTTTTCATTTGAATTACAATGCCTAGTATGTCTATTTAATGGTCGCGGGGCGGGGCGGGTTGTAAAAATAGATACACAGGTGTGGTTCGGGCTGGGGCGGGCCAAATAATTTCATAAAAGCGGGACCCACGGGTTGGAAAAATACCCGACCCGCGCATCACTAGTTATGACTATAACCTCTGTTCCCTAAAGGAGAGGAACAAGGTACAACACATTGCTGCCCCGGCTCACAGTTACGCTCGGCAAAGAGCGGCTGTTGAACGGAAAGTCAACCGTGGTGACGATGGTTTATAGGTGTGGGCGGGGCTACACCTACGTCACCACAGGTTGCCTGCCTTTATGGTGTGAATATAGGTGGCTTTAGCCAGGACATACAATATGTGTTGTACCTCGTTCCTCTCCTTTAGGGAACAGAGGTTATAGTCATAACCATTTGTTTTGGGACTTCCAATATTGTTTACAAGCATGCTGGCAGCAAATTGTCACATGGTTTGTGACAAGAACTTTCTAATTTTTATTATTTTCTAATTTTTTAATTCTGTAAAGCTGCTTTGCGAAAATGACCATTGTTTAAAGCACTATGCAATATATACACTCTATAAATAAAATTGAATTTAATTGAATTTTGCACAACTTCTTAGCAGACTTTATTAGCTTGCTTAGGCTGAAAATGTAATCAGTATTTGATCTGAGATCAGGTGTATGTTAAAAGTAGAATTGGTGTGTTGCCATAACGAAGCCCTATGTGTTGTGTGAACTCATCATGTCTAGGCTATGTTGTAATAAAAGAGTACCTACAGTGAAAATATAAATAATTAAAAACTGTAAAGTGATTAATACTGACCTCTTTAGCTCGTGTTGGAACCACTAAAGGAGAGGAATTAGTGTAGCACATCCCCTGTGCACAACAAGTAAGAAATTTCATTTAGTAACAATGTTACTAAGTCATGAGATTCAGGTAACATTTACGTGAATTTTCAGAATGGAGAAACATGTAATGCCATGGACTTTAATCATGGCATAGTTGTTGGTACTAGATGGACTCGCTAGAATTTTTCAGAAACTGCAGATCTACTGTGATCTGATGTACACCTATTTTTACACACAGCTTTGGGGAATACCTCGTGATGTAACAAGGGGACCGGGCAAAGACGTCAGAGAATCCTCTGTGAACCCGGAAGTGAAAGTGCACGAATTATCCTCGGTTGTAGCGAGGAGCGCGGGTGGCGCAACCAAAAGCTATGCTGATTCCTGACGTGGGTCCGCTTTGCGATAGAGGAGAGAAGAGCAGAGAGCTTCGACTAACTTCCTTTAGGAGTACAAGCGCGGTGTGCGTCGCGGTAGGTCCTCCGAAAATGCAGTGACGGGAGCGCGTCACTAATTGTGTAATGGAGAGCTTGAATTAGCGTCTTTTGCCAGGTAAGGGTGAACGAACAAATCCAAAGGGGCGAGTCTGGAACCAGATTCCTAACACAGGCAGGGTCATACACAAAAGTCAGTCCAAGAATCAGGAGAGGTAAACAGGGGAGAAAATGAAAGGAAAATCCGAAGGGGAGCTGGGTTGGCAACGAGTCAAAATCCAGGGATCAATAATACACAGCGGCACAGGTACTTGATCCTCTGTAACATCCGGTTCCAGGAATGGGGTTCCTTTGTGATCATGCACCAAATGGTCGCTTTTAGGTTCTGGTTGGCTCGCTCCGCCTGGCCGATTGTCTGTGAGTGATAGCTGGAAGATAGGCTGGGGATAGCGCCAATTAACTTACAGAAGGCGGACCAGAACCGAGCGGTAAACTGGGAACCCCGATCCGATGTAATGTCTGTGGGGAGTCCATGAAGTCGGAAAATGTGCATGATTAAGAGCTCGGCAGTTTGTTTTGCTGTAGGTAGTCCAGATAGTGGAATAAAGTGAGCAGACTTGGAAAAGCGATCCACCACCGTGAACACACAGGTGTTACCCCCGAGTCTGGGAGTCCTGTGACAAAATCAAGGGCAATGTGGGACCAGGGCCTGCGAGGAATCGGGAGAGGTTTAAGGAAGCCAGCGGGGGTTTATTGCTGGTCTTGCTTCTGGCGCAAAAGTCGCAGGCGTTTACAAAGCGGTGAGTGTCCTTTCTCATGGTGGGCCACCAAAACCGTTGGTAAACCAGAGCCAGTGTGCGTGCCGCACCGGGGTGGCAGGCCAGTTTCAAGCTATGTCCCCATTCCAGAACATGGGACCATTTTGCCTCCAGAACAAAAGAGTTTGCCTTCTGGTGTCTGTGAGGGGCCCGGCTGTTGATGAAGCGCATTCTTGACCCGCGATTTAACTTCTAGTAGCGCCGCACCCATGAGGAAGCAAGATGGTGGCTTTAGGTGCCCGATCGTTGGCTGGAGAGAACTGGCGAGAGGGAGCATCCTGCTTTGTGTCCTTAGATCTTGGGTGGTAGAACAGGGAGAAATTAAAACGTGAGAAAAACAGGGACCTGCTTGACAAGAGTTTAGGCGTTTGGCTGTCTGGAGATATTCCAAATTCCTATGGTCCATCCAAACCAGGAATGGGATTTCACTGCCCTCTAGCCAGTGCTTTCACTCTTTCAAAGCGAGTTTGACTGCCAGTAGCTCCCAGTCACCAATGCTGTAGTTCCTCTCGGCAGGGTAAAGTTGGTGGGAGAGAAAACAGCACGGATGCAGTTTGTTGTCTTTGAGGGACCTTTGGGACAGAGCTGCTCCAGCACCTGAGTCGGAGGCATCTACTTCGACCACAAACTGAAGGGATGGGTCCGGTTGAAGTAGAACAGGAACCCAGGTGAACCGCCTCTTTAAAATCCCGAAAGGACCTGGCCGCTTGCATCGACCAAATGAATGGGGTCTTGGCTGAAGTTGGGGAGATGAGTGGGACGGCTGCCAAACTATAATTGCAAATGAATCGCCTGTAAAAATTTGCGAACCCCAGGAAGCGCTGAAGTTCCTTGCGTGTTGTTGGGGCAGGCCAGTCAGCGACTGCCCTCAGCTTGGTGGGGTCCATTTGTATCCTAGACGGGGTGACAATGAAGCCCAGGAAAGAGACGGTGCTGCTGTGAAACTCACATTTTTCAGTCAGCTGGTTCTCAAGCAGCCTCAGCCGGGGCGTTGGCCAACTCAAACTGCATGGCCAGATACTCATAATGCCCCGATGGGGTGTTAAAGGCAATCTTCCACTCGTCCCCTTCTCTAATCCTGACCAGGTGATAGATGCTGCAAGGTCCAATTTTGTGAAGAATTGGGCCCCCGGCAGGAGGTTGAAGGCTGTGGACATTAGGGGCAGCGGGTACCTATTCAGGAAGGTATCATAAAGTGACTGAGTGTCCCACTGAGCAGTGGCTGCCAGGGTTCGGAACTCAATAGCGTAGTCATAAGCGGATTGGGAACCCTGACAGAGCTCCAAAAGCTGCTTTGAACAATGCATTAAAATGCTTTAAAACAATGCAATCACTTCACATTATTGTATTTTTAGCTATAATCTTATAATTGATGGATAAGCATTAAAAGGGAAATGTTCTCAGAGTTAAGCCATGTTTTATCTAGACTGGATAAGTGTTAAATTTTGTGTTACTTGATCTCTACAAATTTTAGCCGAATATGGTTGATATATAGTATACAGTGGCCTAAATATGACTTACAGTTTAGTAGTTTTTACTAACATGTTTTATCAGGAGCTTTCTTGAACCAAAGCCTCTGTGAATTGCCTTAATTACCTGTTATCAATGTCTATAACCTAGTCTGGACACTAGGTTATAGGTCTAAAATATTATGCAGATTAAAGTGACCTGTTGTGTTAAGTCGGGTATTAAAGACGCACAGGTTAATTTGGACTATAACCAAAAGAGTGCAGTAGGTGAAATGTATTAAGTTCGCAATTTCAACAAAAATTAGTTGACAGATACCTTATCTTCCTAATTTCTAAAAACAATTGAGAAAGTTGTAATGCTAAACTATTCTAAACCTACAATATACATACAATAACTTGTTATTAAAATAGATCTTATTGGTCTAAAAAATATGCATACCTCAAATCACTAAAAATTTAACTTACAGTAATAGGCATCCATACAACACCCACACAAACAACGATGTCCACAGAAAAGTAACACACAGACAGACACCAACATTCACACACAGACTTAATCATGCACACCACTGTGTTTGTTTCTCCTATTTCTTTCACACATACACAAATAACATCACTGTAAAACTCACAATCATGTTTTTTTTTCAGTGCTTGGAGTGAATAGTAGCCAGCAATGCCATAATGGTTGGAGCCTAAACAAAGACAAATGGAAAAATAAAAATTAGATGATCTGATCTTTGTGGTGACCTCTGTTTACAAATGTTTTACTTTCCAGATTCTCATTTACAGACAAGCACTTGTACTGTGTATCTACAGTGTAAAAATTTAATTCAAAATATGTTCTGAATTTGTTGGACTTGTTGGACTTCCCGTGAGCGACCACCCAGCCTATGCCCACTTCTTGTGCTTTCTTCAGAGCTAAATTCATGCAGTAGTTTCCCACAACTGGACCAAGTAGGTTCATCCCATTCACAAGCGCTGTAGCCGCTGACTCCTTTTCCACCACTGGCTCGCCTTCCTTTGCACAGATTCCTGCCTGAGTCTCCTTTACATACAAAACTGCAAAACAACCCATTAGTAATAGATCGTAGATAGTAATAACTAGAGTATATAGTTACATTTCGTTAGTATGTGCTATTTAGAGGGTAATATATAACAAATACAAGACTAGTAAACCTATTTCCAGTTTAGTTTTTACTGATTTTAACTTTTAAATAGTCTTGTTTAATTATGCCAAGTTTTAACATTAATTTCTGTAAAGAACAAATAATCAGCAATACAATAAAAACACTGTAAACCTTGAAATTAGTAGAAATATCTAGAACTATGTCTAACAACTTTATATTTCAGTTCATTATATTTATAGTTCATTATAATCCTAATAAAAGGAAATACCAGTTCAAAAATATATTTACAAAATTACAAAAATATATTTACGATATTTAAAATAGTGTCCATTTTTATGACAACTTAGTTGTACATTTATTAGTTTTAAAAGGACTAAAAAAAAATTTACAAGAAAATTAAGTAAATATTAACAAAAAGTAAATTGCTTTGCACATTTATAGCATTACACACAAATGCTCAGACATATTATAAATATAAATTGCTGATGAATTCCTGTGGTATAAGAGAAACAAAATACTTCAGGATATGCAAAATAAATGAAAACTTCTCAACATTGTGTAATGACACACACATAAAGCATGACACAAAATGATGTTTAACAGAACATAAAGTTCATACACACCCATGCGATTAAGTCCATGGCTGTAGTGGCCGCGCAAGTCTCCCTCCACTAGCACATCTGCTAGGCTGTTGGCATGGCTGGCTTTAGTACCCACAGCAAGCATGCACTGTTTTATAAACTCCTTAACCTCTGAAGGTTTCAGCAGGCATCTGTAGGAGTCACATGTAACATAAAACCTACTTACAGCAAGAATAAAATATACAGGCTCTTTTACCAATTAATTAATTCATAAAAGAGAATAAATGAGGCTTGCTGTAAGTAGATTTTTGTACATATAAAAAAAGTTATTCATGAAAATCCCAACATATTTTTGGGTTATTAAATTAAAAATAAATAAATAAATAAATAAATGTAAGAATTTATAGAAAACATTCATCACTGCATATAAATTCAACACTGGATCAACTATGTCAAACTCCATAGGACACCTTAAACCACATCCAGGCTGGTTCATTTAGTTTATATTATATATTATTCACATTGTTGATTTTAATGGAACATCTTTTGTCCCATCAGCAAATATTGACTTTCATAACAGCATATTCATGGCACGATTATAAAAAAGGTGGTTGATCTACCTGCTATATCTGTTAACCCTAGAACTAACATCATGTCATTTTAATAATTTTTGTTTATTTCAGTAAAGCTAAATTTTATGCTTTTAATATCCATTTAACAGTTTATTGTCTTTGTATAAGCATACAACTGGGGAACAACTTTTGAAACATAGTGACAAAGACATATCTAGTGTGAGCAGAGAGTGCAGGTTTTTCAGTTTGCAAGTAAAAAGTTGTTCTGCATCTACATAACAGACCTTATATACCACCACATAAAGACGTCTCCAGGTGTGGTAGCTATTCCTACTAAAACACCAAACACCAAAAATGCATGTGAGATAGAGCTGGCATACAGTAGTTTACATAACACACATTCACATAGTGAAATAGATCACATAGAGTGTGATCTTGAGCTTGGCTAGTGTTTTTCCTTAGTGTTTGACACGCATTAGGAAGTGGACAGAGGAAACAGACACATCGAATCTGTTACACGTAGAATATGTTTTAAAAGGATATTTATTTTATTCCTTGACTGCTTATGTACAGTTCATGTTATAAATAGGCACAGAGGTTTATACAATCAACTATCCAGAATATTGTATTAAATATTTTTGATGCAGCCATGACAAAGTGATAGCTTAATATTGAGGAACAAGACATGTTATGTAAACTTTTGATGTTCAGCTTGACAAAAGATCTTGCTTTTCCATTCAACAATCAATAAAGTGAACTGGTAAAGTGCCAATAATTTGGAAACTAAAGTTTTGCAGAAACAACTTGCCATTTAGATTTGAAATTTATGTTTTTACGTACCTAAGTATGAAACGTATGGGCTTATATTAGCTCATTGAAGCCTTTTTTTATATTACAAAATTCTCTCTCTCTCTCTCTCTCTCTCTCTCTCTCTCTTTTAAACTTTTAGATGTCTGGTCTTGTTATAGTCTGTGTGAAAACTTTATACCATTTTAAAAGGACACCTAAACCTCTCACTTTCATGGCCTATACACTGGTAAAACATAGTACTAAATTTGGTGGTAAATGTTGACATATGCCAGCAACATATCATCTATGTTCTTACAAGTTATTATTGGAACTGGGTGGGATCTGAAAATCACCCAACAAGTTTCATTTGATGAGTTGAACCATTTATCATTACCAGCACAAATCCCCTATCCATTTAGTCGAGAAGATTATACCTTAAGCTTAAAACATCACCGAGGTCTGCTCTGTAGTCATGTACCGTAGATGTTAATTTGAGATCGAGCATGTACAGGGACTGTGTGATCCACCCAAATACTCTAAAGCACCAACAGTGCGGTGAAATGACTTGCCTACTAATCCACATTTGCAAAAGTATCCTAATCAGTGCACTAAATTAACATGTATGCCTAAATACTTCATTGTTTATCACATAAAAAACAGCTTTTTTTCTTTTTTAAATCTATTAAACCGGGCCTAGCATAAAGCAATAGCTCAATAACATTTTAAGTAAAAAAAGAAACCTATATTAACTTTCAAAATATTAATCTTATTTTTCAGTACAGATACTCCTCAGCAGGATGAGAAATTAATTTTCAATATGTTTTAAAACCTACCTGTTGAGGCTCATGATGCACACACAGTGGTACCACGTGTCAGTTCTCTATCTTTATTACTGTAGTTCTGTTTTAATTTCTTATAGTCAAAAGCCAACCGTAATAATGTAAATGTGCTGTTTTGATTGGCTGGAATCTTTTAATTGTGTCTTGTGATCATGAGCATGTCAACCAAACACAGTGGGTCAGATTAATAAACTGAATAAAGGGTTGGGGCAATGGAAAACACTCCCATCTCCATCTACGTAGTCAGACAGGTGCACTTATGCGCTGTGCTTTGAGTTTCTAGGCCTGGTAGCACTGTAGAATAATCCCAGAGGTGGTACAACCTATAGAGGAAAGCATGTTCTGTGTCTTGCCAAGCTTGCCAACCTAACCACTGACATAAAAGCACATCTCTGAGTTAACTGTTACTTCTTTACAATTCATTCATGAGATGAACAAAGCACATTTACTGTAGGCCATGAAAAAATATAATTCATAATTGGGTTATGAACAAACTATGAAACCAGTGCAGTTTTTGTGTAGGCATACTGTATATTTTACACTCGTGAACAAATTGGATGCTATGTAATTATCCTACACAAAATTTAAATTGTGCCACTATGCTGCTTGTTGTGCTGTTAGTCTGTTTAGTGTGCTGTTAGTTTTTAAAAATACCAGCAACATTTTTTGGGATGTTTAGCATTTGACTAACACTATGTACAATATAAAATGCAGAATATTTTATGTTACTATTATTATATCATTATATCGCACTTTTTTACTCTGGCCCTTAGAGTCAAAGCACTCCAAATTAAACATGAATTTGAAATGCTTACAAAAACCATAACACAAATCCAGCTCATTGCTCCCCCACCATGTCTGTGCACTTTCAATAAAGCAAACCTCTGTTTTGTGCCATTATTTTTTTCATGTGCTTTGGATTTTGTATGTGCTTTGTCTTTACGAGCAGTAGTGGTCAAAACGCCTAGAGCAATTGTACCTAAGTATGAAACGTATGGGCTTATATTAGCTTATTGAAGCCTTTTTTTATATAACAAAATTCTCTCTCTCTCTCTCTCTCGCTCTCTCTCTCTCTCTCTTCCCCACCCAGCTTTTTTTGTCACTCTCTACAATCCGCACAAATACATTTTTATGCCTCATAAACCATGCTTTATTGTGGGAGTGGTGTTCTCAGGGTAAAGAGCACTACTGGGTTTTCACCAAATTAGTTTTTTATTTATTATTATTATTATTTAAATAAAATGTTTTAAGAATGCTCTGCAGGATGTTTAAAGATTGGATTTTTTTTTGTTCACCTAAACCTGACTGATACATTTGGAGTGCTTTCCCTTTATCTCATTAAACACATGAGCAGTTTAAGTAGTTAATGGCCTTGTGGTACGTTGAAGGTTCTGGGGTTTGTACCTGTGATTTTCTGATCAGTAGTTCAGCATCTTACTACTTAAATATAAAAAGTCTTCGAGAATTGTTTTTGGCAGCTCCTGGGTCTTCATGATGTGTATTTACATGTGTTTCTAAATTCAAGATTGAAAGAACTTTATTAATCTCAGAGGGAAATTTCTCTCTAACAAACTGAGGCGTTCTAAGAAACAAATGTATTGTGGTCACATGACACTTAACACAGGTCAGACAACCCCCTGCTACTCCTACCGCAATATTATAGAATACTGATGGTCCGTGGCGTACAATGAGTTCCAGGCTGTAACAAATTTCAAACATTACGAAAAAAACAAAAGTTTAACTATAATGAACTTATTCCAGACACTGTCTGAACTTTATTCATATTAACTCATGTTGATTTATGGCAAATCATGTAAGGAACCGACTACAAAGAGAAAATGCATCCTTTCCTGAGACCAGCTTAGTAATAAAGTATATACGTGTATTTCAGGATAAAGAAGGACTGGGTATATGTGTTGTCTTCTCTTTAATCAGTCCTTCCACATCTGTCTCCACTCTTAGGGAGCAGAAATAGAGCAGGCAGTGAGCACTGGCAGGCAGGTCTGTCATTTAGATCATATAAATACCAACAGAGCGAAGAGTGGTCAGCAGAGGAACCCAATGGGGCAGGGCAGCCCACAGCACATACACACACACCGCAGTATTATAGAGGAGACACCAAACTTGGAAAGAGTCACCAAAGCACCATGTTCACCTTTCAGGAAAAACAAAACTGAAGATGGAATCGTACCTTAACTAAATAAGGGTGGAAAAAACAACACTGTCCTAGTAATCCTTCTGTGCTGATGTACTTTACACTTATCATTATATTTTCCGTGATTACACTCTCTCTCTCTCTCTCTCTCTCTCTCTCTCTCACACACACACACACACACACACACCTAAACGACCCCACAAGAGGCTAGACTTTGTGGGGTCATTGCACTTGTTAGAGATTCTCACTATAAATTATCATTAGGGTTCAACCAAAAGAGTGACAAGATAAAAGTTATTCCTGACATTAAATAGTTTATTCCAGTATTTTTTTCTTAAATAAAGAGTGATGAGATAAAAGTATTGAATATTTATTATTTACCATTCAAGAGTCTTAAAGCAAATTTTAGATTAATATTAATAACAATAATACAATAAGTCACTAGAAAGAAGATTAAAAATAAGTTGCTAGGACACAAAGGGTGATAAGTCCATGGGTAACTATTGTTCTTTGGTGGATTTTGTTGTCGGTCTTTGTTGTGGTCGCCAGCTGTTTTCTTCGCTTTCTACCTGCTAAAGAGCTTCATAAAATTCTTGAAGCCGTCTTCTCCGAAGAAGTCGAAACTTCCCTGCAAGCTGCCGAGGTGGACGAGAAGCAGCCCGAGAAGCCCGAGAAAAAGCAGAGGCACCAGGAGGTTCCAGCCGGACGCAAGGATGTTGTACCATTTAGCCTTGTCTGAGCACTCCTGAGCAGCACGCAGGTCTCCCAGGGTCTTCTGGTCTCGTGCCTGTGGGTGGTGAGGAGCACACACACACACACACACACACACACACACACACACACACACACAAACAGGATCAATGCAATATTATGGTTCTCTGGTTTGCCCTTTGCAGAATAAAGCTTTGGTCAGACAGACTAAAAAGAGAAACAAAAACAACAGTGACACAAAACTAGACAAGCAAGGAGAGAGAGAGAGAGAGAGAGAGAGAGAGACTCCAGTAGTGTCTGTAATCCTAAAGAATGGCTATATTACTAGCTACCCACTAATTACATTCCATTTATACACATGAATGTCTCTAATTTTAGAAGAACAGAGGAAGTGTGCCAGGCTACTGCCTCCTCTTTCTCTCTCTCTCTCTCTCTCTCTCTCTCTTTTTATCAAACCCATTCTATTCTTTTCTTGCCCTCAGTGCAAAATGTTCTTGCTCTGTCCTTAAATCAAAGCAACAACCCACGTCACTCAGTTGAATCAACACCCAACCAAGGGGAAAAAAACATACACCACACAAATTCCCAGTTTTTAAATAATTAACGAAAGGTAATACTAAATAAAAGCAGTTATTCTGATATTTGTCTTCTTACTTTACTTTAAAAGTCTGCAGAAATTGAGACAGGATGGAATTCAAAATATTTGAAGATATTTCACCTTGATGGAGTAAATGAGGGCCATGAAGCCGAGGCAGCAGAAGTTGACGTACAGGGTGTTGCAGAGGGACCAGACCAAGTAGTCACTGACAGGTTTCTTTGGCACAGAGCCCATGTTGACCACCGTGGAGCCGACAGGCTTGCGTGAGGACTTACAGTTCGTGAGTGGGGTGCAGTCAGATGAATAGCTGTACGTAGCGTTGTCCATCCTGCTTTTGGTCTGAGAGGAACTGATGCTGCTGTAGCGCTAATTCCACTGAGACTCTGGAACCTGTGATGCAAACTTTTATCCTCACCATGAAGGGGTGGTGACTTAGCGGGTACACATTTCTGTGTGTGTGTGTGTGTGTGTGTGTGTGTGTGTGTGTGTGTGTGTGTGAGAGAGAGAGATCTGTTATTATGTCTGATGGATGCTAGGAAGGAGCCATAACCTCCCTATCTACTGTGGCTACACAAACATACACAGCTGCATACCTCTATATTTTTTTCTGCTATATTTATCAGTGGTACCTACCCTGCTGAAAAAATAACATTTAAATATAGACTTATAGGGGCATGTTAACTTATTGGTTCGTACTGTAACCTCACAATTCCAGGGTTGAGGGTTCGAATCTGGTCTGTGTGTATGGAGTGTGCAAGTTCTCTTCGTGCTTGGTGAGTTTCTTTTGGGTACTCTGGTTTCCTCCTACAGTCCATAGACATGAATTGTATGATGGTTGATGCTTCCAACTATCCAGTTTATATATATATGTGTGTGTGTGTGTGTGTGTGTGTGTGTGTGTGTGTGTGTGTGTGTGTGTAAACTTTGTTTCCCGGAATAGCTCCAGGCCACCTGCAACCCTACACAAAATAAGCAGTATGGAAAATTGATGGCTGGATAGTCTTCTGTTAGGAAGTATGAACGTGAGTGGCTACTGCCCTCTAGCGAATAAAGTGCAATTTTCAACTTTTCATGATTATCAAATAAACGGCCAGGGCTGTTGAACCTTGTTATTATTCAGGTAAACCACCAGAATTCCATTCATTCATTTTTTATACCGCTTATGCTATGTAGGAGGCTTGGAGCCTATCCCAGGGGACTTCGGGTATGAGGCGGGGTACATCCTATTCTATTACCCTATTAATTTGCATTTCTTTGGATGACAGGAAGCCAAAGTACCCTGAGAAAACACATGCATACTCCACTCAAACCCCCAATCCTGGCAGTAATATTCCGCAGTGCTAACTCCTATGGCACTATGTTATCACTAGACCAGTGCTGAGTGCAACAGTGACACAGACAATGTGGTACTTAAGTACAACTGGTACTGAAACATTCTTGTATGAAAGCGTTAAGGAGAACTGCAGGCTCCTCTACAGGTAGGTTCTTGCATTTTATGGTTTCAGTTCTAACATCAGCAATATCAGCTGAGCCATATCTGACACTAGTTCACCACATACAGAGACGCCCAACTCCATAAAAGTGTACAACTTTTACAACTAGCTTTAATACTTAAATCAGAATTCACTAGATGTCTGCCAATCAAGCATGATCTGAAGGTATTGGCAAACAGAATGTACATTATGCATTTGGTCAACAGTTTCCTCTCTAACTGAGAGTTAAAACTGAGGCACTGAGTACTGATGCTTGTACTCAGTAAACACACTAAGCTCACTATCATTGGTTTGCTGTTCTTTCCTTTAAATGCTGGTGGTGAAGGTTGACATGTTGGGTTGAAGCCCAACTCAGCATCTTTGACTGTACTATGCAGCACACAGACATAAACTGAAGTTCGCAGAGTCATTATTAAATATTTATACAGAAGAAAATCATTTATATTAATTGTTTTAACAGTACATCACAGATACTTTCATATGCAGTTGGCAGATTTTTAGATGTTCTGAAAATGAGGAGATAATGGCACAGAGCTAAGCAGAAAGTGCAACATGGAGCATGAAAATTCTAATAGCTGAAGCTGAAAAGTAAAACCAAAAATAACACCAACTTAAGTCTTGTTATGCATTATAATATCTAGTAGTCCAAAAATATAGTTTTCTAAAATTTTCACGTCCGACTTTTCAATCATCGATACAAGATCTTGCAGAGAGATTAATGCAGCTCTGGGTGTACACACACACTATATATATACTGTATATATATATATATATATATATATAAATGCATGTTAATGAAATAAAATATTGTAGCGTTTTTCACCGCTAAGAATGAACTTGGAGAGACGAGTAAGCTTCCTTGCTGCCCAATGCAAATGGCTGGGAGTAATTTAATCAGCAATGGCACGAAATAGCATACACGACACATTCAACATTAATAAAGACACACTTCTAACTCACACACACACCCTGGCCAAAGCCACTAACCCAAACACCTTTCCTCGACAGGGTGAACACCTAACACCCCCTCCCGCAAAGCATGATGGTTACTAGTGCAAAACCCTGCCCACGCCACAATATTAATGAAAAATGTATTTATGGCAGTAATATCTCATAAAACTAGATAATTACTAAAGACCATTAAAAAAATCAGAAATTAGGACTTCTGAAAAATATGAACATGTCCAGCGCTCAATACTTGGTCGGGGCTCTCTTTGCATGAATTACTGTGGCACTGCTGAGGTTTTATGGAAGTGCAGATTGCTCTGATAGCAGCCTTCAGCTCCTTGTACATTGTTGGGTTTGGTGTCTCGCTTCTTTCTTTTCATAATACCCCACAGATTCTCTATGGGGTTTAGTTTGTGCACGTTTGCCGGCCAATCAAGCACAGAGATACCCTAGTCTTTAAACCAGGTATTAGTACTTTTGCCAGTGTGGGCAGGTGCCAAGTCCTGCTGGAAAATGAAATCAGTATCTCCATAAAGCTGCGCTGTATCACTACAATGACAATAAAGTCTCTTTATCTTCATCTTTAAATGAAATAAAAAAATTTCCTTTCATGTAAAGAATAGAATGTTGGCCCACTGCAACAGTTGTAGCTCATGTCCTGAATAAGTCTGTGTGTGGTGGCTCTTGAAGCACTGACTCCAGCTGCAGTCCACTCCTTGTGAATCGTCCCCAAATTCTTGCTTTGTTTTACAATCCTCTCAAGACTGCAGTTATCCCTGTTGCTTGTGCACCTTTTCCTCCAACATTTCTTCCTTCCATTCAACTTTCCATTAATGTGCTTGGATACAGCACTCTGTGAACATTTAAAGCAATTACTTTTTGAGTCTTACCCTCATGTGTATCAATTAATGTCTTCTGGTCATCTGTCAAGTCAGCAGTCTTCCCCATGATGAAACCATGAGTCTCCACTATTGAACTTTTACACAATATTCCAATTTTATGAGATACTGAATTTTGTGTTTTTATTAGCTGTGAGCCATAATCATCAAAAATCATCAATTAAATAAATATTAAAAATCACTTGAAATATATCAGTCTGTGCGTAATTCAATTTAATTTTTTTTTTTTTTAATATAGCGTTTTTAACAAGGGTCATTGTCTTAATGGAGCTTCACAAAATGAAAAGAAAATGTATGGTAGTGTGTATGATGTAATGAATTTATATATATAATGAATTTTTATAATTAATAAATCTATTGGAGTGAGGCCATGACTGTGGGGGAGTACAGCATGTTGTAGTAGAGTTCCTGTAACTGTAAAGACAGTTCGCACAGACAGATGTGTCTCTTACACAATTTGGTGTCCAGTTATCAGCCGATTTTTAAAGATCAGGTGTTCCACTTGCTGGATGTTTACCACATTCCTGAGCCACCAAAGCCGGGATTATTCACGTTATTCACACAAATACGTCGTTCCTTAAAAGAGTTGGATCATTCAAATGCTTTGCTGTGGCTAAGATGTTAATGCCTTTATTCACAAGAAACTTCTTCATAGTTTGAATTAACCTATCATATTTTTAATAATACGATAAATACTGCATAAATTCATGCATTCAAAAACTCAGGCCATGGAAGCAGACTTTAAATTACATAATATTACCAACAACAACAAAAAATCATGTTACAGTACATTTGTTTTCATCCTACTCTGAGCAATATTCTGTATTCTGTCCTTCATGTAAAAGTGTTGTCACTCCCTTGTAAATGTTTCAGGGAGGCAGTGAAGGCACTTCTTTGTGCTTTGGAGTCTTTTTGTGTTTCATTAGGGTTGTGGTTTTGTCACATAGCCATGTTGACTTTTCATTTGTGTCACATTTTGCTTCGTTGGTGTTTACAAGAGTTAAATGGCTCAAAACAACACTTGATTCCCTTTCTGCCATTGCGTGACTGACTAACGGGGCAGATTGCTTCTCTCTCTGCCTCACTACTGCCTTTCTGTAAACTATAGAGAGCAGAGTTAAGCATTTCACTGCATATCGTACTGTGTATGACCGTGTACGTGACAAATAAAATTTGAATTTGAATTTGAATTAGAAGGCAGTATGAAAAGTAACCAGCGGTTTTAAAATCACAACATAAAGACAGCTGAGGAGCGATTTTCACTACTAAGCTATCAGAAATAAAAGATTACAAGGATGCTGATCTGTACTTCATTTAGCATTAATTTTTCTAATTGCAAGCAGTTAGACAGAAATAGATATGCATATGTGATTGCACACATAGTACATCTTACATATAGTCAGGAGACACAGTGCAATGTGAGGACTGTCCAGAAGTTACTAGTGCAATGCTACATATGTATATAGAAGCATATAAATAAAGCATATACAGTAAATAGTTTTTGTTCTTTTTTTAAAGAACTAATAAGTGAAATGAAGTTAATTGCAGTGCAACCTTGATGTGCAATTTTATGTGTGAAAAAGTGACAACAGTGCAAATAGTGGTAATAACCGCTTCCCCATCACGTTCGCTTACTGGACTTCATTATGAAATGTACAAGACATATAATTTTAAGTTGGCCTTTATATATTTATGCCATTGTGTCTTACTTTTCTCTTAAGCTATTATCATATTAAATTGTAAGGTAACCTCAAGTGTTTTAAAAGGCGTTGTTAAATTTTTTAATTATTATTATTATTATTATTTGTAGAAGTAGTAGTAGAAAACCTTACAGTCAATTAAATAACCTTGAGTGTTTTCTGCAAAGGCGACTATGACAGGATATGGTGAAACCACAGTTATACCTTCCTTCTATGATTTCACTTGCAGCAAGTAAAACAAATGACCTGTTAGTCGTTGAAACTAATCTTTGTAGACTGATGATTTTCCACTAAACTTTTTTCAGGCAGCTTCTTTTAAGGATACAGCAGAACCATGGCTAAGAGATCTTTTATCTAGCTTTTACATAGTGAGTTACATACTTTATATCTAATTTACTGTAACAGAGTAAAGCTTGCATCTGAGGATGCTTGGGACCAAGGGGACCAACATGTAAATGCCAGATTTGTTATTTTTAAAATAGCTAAAAACAATATTTTTAACAAATTTGCAGACAAAAAAATGAATCATATTTTTGCTTTGTGCTGAGTTATTTATTTATTTATTTATTTATTTATTATAAGTCAGATGAGACATAGTTTTAGTGTCCTCTGTGACCTCTGCAACAACTTCATATTTTACCATCACAAAGAACACTATGATGAGGATGATTTGGATAATGATAAGCGCAAGCGTACACCCGTTGGTAATACACGCCTTGGAACCATACAACCTAGCTCCCGTCGTGTCCCCCACCAGCATACGGTCTCTAGACTGAAACACACACACACACACACACACACACACACAGGAACAATGAAAAAATTATAACCTTACACAATCAAACTGCATCATATTAAGCTTGTAGTTGTGTTTAATTTATTCTTATCTAAATATCTATAATGCTGTTCCAGATGTGTTGTAGATGCTCTTGGTTTCCAATAGAGAAAGACCCTGTTTTAGAAATGCATTCTTTATAGAGTAAACATTTCGGTAACAAAACATAAACACACTCACACACACATACATTTATTCATATACACAAGCTTTACGTCATGTTCACTCCTAAATCCCTACCCTGTCCATTTCACCTTACCTTGATGGAGTAATAAAAGGCGAGCAGACCCAGACAGCACGGGTTTCCATAAAAGATGTTGGCAACTGACCACACTATGTAATCAGGTGGATGCTCAGGCATGGACACCACCACTGCCCCTGCTACTCTGCCATCATCAGGCTGGGCGTTCAGTGGAATCATAGTGCTCTGCATCTCGCTAAGTGTCAGACCTCACTGCACTGCATGTGAACCGTCAGGCTTCAGATTCAGCTGTTCAAGTTTGAGGTTAGGGGCAAGTCCTCATTGACATATTCTAACCACACTGTGTCAATAGAGCAGAATTTAGATTGTTTTTTAGCAAAGATATATATATATATATATTTGCACACATATTTTCCATTTAGAGAATTAGAAAGGGAGCACTAACAAAACTTTAAACACAGTCTTGCATAGTAAATCATGATTTATTCAGTTTACAGAACACATCACACACACAAGAAAGAGAGAGAGCAGGAGAGAGATTGGCCATATTAAAACTCCTAAATCCGGTTCTGAGTGTGAGTTTCTTACTCTGAAATCTGGGGTCAAGGGCTATTAACACTGATTCATATAAATTGAGATAAATTCAATCCTAATAATTATTGAGGCATTTGTCATTTGTGTAAACAGTAATGTGGGGAAGATCGTGCACAAGATATTTGCAAGATTGCTTGACTTCTAAACTTCCTTACCAGGCACAACATCCTGAATAGATATCAGATTGGATTTTGAACGCCTCATATGTGTAAGCATGGTTCAAGTCAAACCAGGACTAAGTGTTCCCTTTATTTTTTTTGCGCAGTATATTGTCTTATTTTTATAAAATGTTTCATACAAAGTGGTGTGATGGACTGGCAGGGTGTACCCTGCTCCTAAGTCTCCTGGGATAGGCTCCAGGCCCCCCGTGACCCTGTACACATGATATATATATATATATATATATATATATATATATATATATACAAAAGTGTTCAAAATAATAGCAGTCCAACATCAGTAAACAGATCAATATTTATTTTTGGGAGAAATTATAATTCTTTATGGTAAATATTTTACTTGTAGGTGTAGTGGAGTAATAGAAAACAATAGACCCAACAGTCATGACTTGCATGTACCTGATTTAGTGTAATTGAATTATTAATTGAAATTGGGCCATGTTCAAAATAATAGCAGTGTGGAGTTCAATTAGAAGGATAAATTATTCTGTAAAAAACAGGTGTCAAATAGGTTCAAGGTAAAAAAAATTCAAGGATTGTCATGTGCATTTCTCTCTGAAAATAAAATGGTTCGTTCCAGACATTGTTCAGAAGAACAGCGTACTTTGATTCAAAAGTTGATTGGAGATGGGAAAAAAAACATACAAAATGATATCAAATGCTTTACAATGCAGAACAAAACCAGAAAGCTATCAGCAAGAAGCCCCCGCAAAGTCCAATTGTTAAAAAAAAAGACATGTGCTGAAGAGGTTACAGTTCGCCAAAGGACACATTGACTGGCCTAAAGAGAAATAGTGCAATATTTTGTGAACTGATGAAAGCAAGATTGCTTTTTTTGAATCTAGAGGTCTCAGACACAGAAATCAAGCCACAGTACACTGTGAAGCCAGTGAAGCATGGAGGGACGAGCATCATGATATGGGGATGCTTCTCGTACTATGGTGTTGGGCCTATTTATTACATTTCAGGGATCATGGATCAATTTGAGTACATCAGAATACTTAAAGACCTTATGCCGAAGAGGAAATGCCCTTGAAATGGGTGTTTTAAAGGGGTCATACGGTCCTACATGCACTTTTTCAAGCTGTTTGGACTGAAATGTGTGTTAGGAGAGTGTGTACACAACCACTCTACGATGATAAAGAGCCGCCCAGTGGTTTTATTTTCATTTATTACAACAACATGCCCCTTCTAAAATCAGGCCAATCTCAAATGCCTGTCGATGTGACGCCACACCAACAGAGGCCGCTCCTACACTAGTTGATTGACACTGGTGTTTTAGCAAAAACCCGCCCCGAGTGAGAAGAAGCTGTCGGCCATTGTTTTTTCGCCGCTGGAGCAAAATGTCGCCTAAGCGAGTGTGGTCTACAGTTGTTGGGTGTCATAGCGAACACAGCAGTCGTTGTTCACTACCGACATCTGAGCTGCTGAGGACGCAGTGGCTGAATTTTGTTCTTAAAGCTAACGTCCCCGCTGATCTACCCAAATGTGTTCATGTGTGTGCTAATCATTTTTCACCAGACTGCTTTATAAACACGGGTCAATATAAAGCAGGTTTTGCTAGGAAGCAGCTCCCAAAAAATGGATCTGTACTAACGCTTCGTGTTCCTGCTTCATCTTCACCAGGCTCAGTGAGTAATTTATTTTTCTATGACTCTTTGCAGATCGCCTTTTTTAATAATCACGATGAATGCGGAGTGTAAGTTAACTTATACTCTCATAGAACATGGTTATGGCTTCTTCTCTGTGTACATCCGTCTCTATATAATCCCTAATCGCCCGTTTATAATAAACGATGCATTAAGGTTATTGTCTAGTTGCAAACTGTGTACGTAGTCGGAAAACTATATTATGCTTTCCTTTGTAACGCTAGATGGTTTATAACGATGTCTGTCGAAGATTAAGAAGTCATATCAGTAAACACATCGTGTTTGTATATCCCTCAGTAAGCTTCTCCGCTTTTGTTGTTGTTGCTCGCGGGAGCGTAACAGCCCGTTAATTCATGCCCATGCAGTGATGAGAAAGACAAATCGAGTCGATGCATGTCCATTCTTTTAATTTATGCATTGTCAGGCGATATTACAAACTTCCAGTTGGGTTCCATTCTTAAATCAAACCAAAAACTACTTAAGAAAACAGGCTCAGGCTCTATATTCCAGCGTTTTCCAGTTTGGACTGCATTACCCACAAAGCATTGGCCGCACTGGACTACACTCCCGTGGCTATACCCCACGTGTGTTGTGAAGACACGCCCCACAAAACTGGGTGGCGGGCTCAGCAGAGATCATAAGCATTTAAAGGAGCAGGTACTGAAACAGGTTGCTGAGAACAGAGCTAGTTTTTACCAGTTAAAAGTAGTGTTTTTTTACACAACCATTGAGAATTTTCAATTAAAGTATATTACAAATTTTTCATTAGGACCCTAAAGAATCATATTAACATTTACTGAAAAATGGGACTGGATGACCCCTTTAACAAGACAACGACCCCAAACACACCAGTAAGTGAGCAGCATCTTGGTTCCAGACCAACAAGATTAACGTTATAGTGTGGCCAGCCCAATCCCCAGACCCTAATCCAGTAGAAAACTTGTGGCATTAAAAATGCTGTTTCTTGGGCTGGAATACCTGTTTAAAGGTGCCAGAAGTTGGGATGTGAAGCAGTTCTCAGAAAGCATGGTTATACAACTAAATATTAGTTCAGAGATGCACAAGAAAGATTGAACTTCAAGCCTTTTTGTTTAAACGGTAAATTTATCACTTTGTAAAGATGAGTGATGACACTGCTATTTTTTTGAACAGACTAATATTAGTTTTTCTTCACTTATATTAAACTAATAATCCATTTAGCACATTTTTCTTCATGTTGTGATTCAGAATAGAATGTGCAGGGTGTCCAATGCATTTGTGTGATTTAAATTAAAAGTTATTATATGGACATGGAGCTTTACTCACTTATTTCAACACACTGCTATTATTTTGAACACAACTGTATGTGCATCAATGATGTGACCTTGTTGTCCCTAATACTGTATTTGTACTCCTTAGGATTTCAAAGTTGGGAGAACAGAGGAAGGTTTACCTCCTTTAAAAAACTGCTTCTTTTTAAACGATCTAAAATTACAATGAGCTTGCATGTTCGTTTTGGGTTGATCTATTCTAGAAGAATAAATATTGACCTATTATTTCAGTTTTTAAGTGCTTTTGGGCCACTATGCGTCCAGCACTGCACACAATTTATTACCTAAATTTATGGACATTAAAACATTATACCTTTTATTTCTTAATTTATAGATAATTGTTACAAGCAGGCCTGGGCTTAGTGAAAACCAAGCACCCTAAACATTTCAGCATTTTCTTTTAATAAAAATTTAATAGGTTTGGAAAGAACGTCCATCTTACCAATGATACAAAAGCTACACAAAATACAAACAAATATTGGCTATACTACAGTACTTCACTTAAAATTATAGTACTGTTGTAACTACTATATTAACGTGGACAGTGATAATTACTAATGTGACAATGCATTAATTTAATAAAGATTTAAACTGCATCACATGTATAAGGGGAAGCTCAACCGTTGCTCCTGTGCCTACATAGTTTCTTAAGTTTCCACCTACCTTCCCCCAAAAAATCCTGGTAGGGCAAATGGTTACAACAATGACTGCATGAATGTTTTTAGACGTATCACACATGGACACAGATGTGACAAATTATTGGACTGCATCACACAGTGAAGAAACAGTGGAATTACAGGAATTGAATTCAGAAATCTCAAACACATTATTAAAACCTGGATGGATCATTAACTTTGAAGAAGAAACTTCGACAAACATTCATGATAGGAGACACAAAAAAAAATCATAGAAATCATAACTATGTTTAATAGTAAAAGCAAGATTATTTCCACCTGGGACAAGAGCTCTCAGGATTGGGACATTAGCTGTAAGGACATAACTTACATAACACAATTAAAGCTGAACACAAACTAAATCAGATAAAGTTGCAACATTCCATAGGGCAGGCAGTGTAGTACAGCTCTAACCTGTACGTAAAAATATGGAGTCATGCAGTTAAACCTTTTTCTTTTGGCATAACAGATACTGACATAAATGCCCTGTGACCCTCAACTCATCCATGCATCAGTTCTGTCAGCATATTGGCCATTTAACTATGCTAAAATGGTACTGTCCTTGTTATGTCTCCTATTTGTCTTGCTTATAAATACCATCTGAACTGCTTGAATAGACCTGCACCGCTGATTATAAAAAATAAAGCCATGATGTACCACCGGAAGGAGGGGTAATAAAAAGAATAATTATACTAAAGCCAAGATGATTTTGGTCATTAAAACAACAGGAAAGCAACAAGCTTTTTAGAGCACATAATGCTATAAATAAAATGCTTCAGTACTGTTGGAACTACTATAGTGGCTCATACATGGTGGTATCTGATAAATAATAGCACCAGACATGTTCACTTATGCTTTAAATTGCACCCCATTTTATAGCATGAACAGAGGCCGGTCTTGGGTTTATTTACGCCTTCCAGAAACCTGCTACTAGAGGATTTGTTTAATCGGCCCCCAGATGTGAACACCTACATGAGTGTGTGTGAATGGTGCCTGCAATGAAATCGTGCAACTTTTAGTCCTGCCTCTGCAAACATGTAAATAAATGACTCAAGATTCTGTATGGCAGAGGTTTCTAAACGTTTTAAGCCAACAAGCTCATAGAGATATTACGAGTATTCTGCAACCGCAAACCTTAAGCTCTCTTTTTTTATTCCACATTTACAATATACTGTAGGAATACCGCAACATTTGCACATTTTATTAAAATAGTAACATACATGTGCCTGTAATTAAAAAAAGGATTAAAAACATTTTCTTGCTGAATTATAAAAATGTTAGGCAGATATATGCAAAGTAAAAAAAAAGAAAAGAAATTGCCACTTTGACCAAAAGATAGCTGGACACGTGTATTGGTGCCTTCAGGTAATCAGAAGGAAGATAAAAGGTTACTTCCTGTTGGCTGTGGCAGTTCCAATAACACAGTCATTCACCTGCAACAGTACACAAAGAGTCAATAACTGTAAATTTAAAAAATGAAATAATTAAGTATTTTTTATCACAATAACATTACATAAGCTATGGGAAGAGAAATACTAACCTTGCTGGCGAAACGCAGGGAATTTAGTGATTCACCGAAACTGTCCTCTTCAGGTGAAATGTTGACAAACATCAAACTAAACATAAAGAACAAACCTAATTACAAATCAATAAACTTGGATGTAGCCTATATCTATCACAGGTAAACAAACAGGATACCTGTACAGATAATATTGCAATGACTCTTATTTCCTGAATTATTGCAACGTCAGCTTCAGAGCCTTAAGTATTATCCTTACTTACTTATTACATATCTTTCTGATTACATATTAAACATTCTTAATTTGCACCTAATGTTCAATTTCAATCCTGGAACAGACCACATACAGTAGATGGTAAAGCTAGTTTACCTTTATTAACATCCCTATTGTTTTTTTTTAAAGGATTAATAATCATAAATTTAACTGCTTAAGGAAATCAGGGCTATCGGGCAGCCAAGAACATCATCTGACTAAGAAGGGAAAGCCGATTTATTAGTCATATGGAGAATTATACACATTCTGATACAGATGAGGAGGCCAGTCATGAGACTAACCTGGATTTAATCTTGAAATGAGATAAGAGAATTTATGAAAGATGCGATACATTAAATAGTAATAATCATAATGAAATTCATATAAGGCAATTTTTTTATGTTAATTTCAGACCCAAAGTATTTCGTTTTCACAGGAGCAATTTTGATGTTAGTTTTCATTCAACCGTAATACATCAAAACATTAATACTCAAGAGATAAGAAAATACCTGAGAGAATAAAACAACTAATGGGGGAGCTAGGACTCTAGCACTGCTCTATGACCGAGCGTCTCTGTCAGCAACCTGGAATCTTTTTCTTTTTCTGTGGCTTTAACAAGGAACCTCCCTACCACTACTTGCTTTTGCCTCCTTTTGTGAATTTCATAGAACATTAATGTTGCATTGTCATTAAACAGATTCATTTCCCGCACTGCTACAACCTTATTAACCTTTTTCTTCATGGGGGCCGTTGTTGGAATACAGCTACTGAAGAACGGTCACTACATTCATACACCAAATTTTTTTAAATGCTTTACTTGCAGACGTGGTCAAAATGCTGTAGTAAACAATACCCGTGCACACGGATGTTGACTATATAAGTGGCGCATGCACACTGAGACTGACAATTACTTACAGCATGAAAGGTTGAACAACCATTGGGTCAGTTGTGATTATATGACGCTCAGGAGACAAAGCGTATACATATTACTCGTATTTTGTAAAATCTTGCTTGTTTATGAAGTTAAAATGTGTTTTAAAAAATTTGCCCATTTTGCAAAACACTTGCAGACCAAGGTATTTGCAATCCAAGGTTTAACTGTAATTATATGCGCCTTGCACAGAAGAGGATGGAAAAGAAAATTGAATATGGAAATTACCATCTGATTTTGATCCAGGGTTACAAAATCTTTACCCCTATCTTGGCAAAAAGAATTCAAGTAATCCTCCCCAAAATTAAACAGCTTTCATTCCAGGAATACAGATATAAATTAATATCTGCAGGCCACTACATGTGATGGATCATACAGTGATAAACAGCACTAACGAGCCTAGAAAGAGGAACATGGCTGTCCAATGAGCCCAGTACTGTTTGCAAGATTCATTGATACACTAAGCCAGAGTATTACCCAAGATTACAGTATTGCAGGAATAAAGATGCACAGTGAGGAAAAAACATTCTAAAGAAACAAGAAAGTTCTCTTAGTACACCAGAGCCATGATCGGACTGTATGCATGTCTGAAATGCTGACCTCCAGGGAACTCAATATTGTAGTGTTTAAAAACATGTACAGTACATGCAACAGCTCATTTTGATTTAATGTAAAGTACAAAAACATTTGACTGATTTTGTCAATAGATTATTATTGTTATTACTGTTATCACATAGATCCAAGGTGGGAATCAAACCGTTGACGCTAGAGGTGTGTGGTCACAGTGCTAACCATTACGACACATTTAAATCAGAAATATAAAATCTTAGCCATTAACAGTAAACTCATCCATCGACACAATACTTTTAAACTTCCCATTTAAGATGGGAAGTTTAAACGAATTAAAAGTTTAAAAGTATACCCAACTTACGTTTTGCTGTTGCCACCCAGACACGACTGAAGAAGGTACGTAAGCTTGGAGTTGCGATATGGAACAAAGTTCTCCTAAACACAACAGTGGATGGAAAAGTCAACCATATACTACAACAACTGATAGATTTACAAAATTCATACAAAGTATACTAGTTTTTTTCTTACATACCTTGTTGGCTAAAGCAGTGATGACAAGTCCCAAATTGGTGAGCGAAGAGTTAATGGAAGTCATTTCCTTAAACCTTTCTCCTTGAGACTGGCTTTTCTGGATCCGCTCACTACCAGCCAAGTCCACCAAACAAAGTGAAGCTGGAAAAATAACAGAATGAAAATAAAAAAAATAAAAAAACAATGGTGAAAATATTAGTAATGGTAAAGGTACTTGGGGGGGACTGGAGGAGGACAGTTGTATAGTTGCGAGGTATCTGTGTGTGACTGGTAATAGCATAATTTAACCATTAACCATTTAAATGTCTCAGAAATCAAGACTCATCAGACCAGACAACATTTTTCCAGACTTCAACTGTCAAATTTTGATGAGCTCGTGCAAATTGTAGCCTCTTTTTCCTATTTGTATAGATAAGTGGTACCCGGTGGGGTCTTCTGCTGTTGTAGCCCATCTGCCTCAAGGTTGTGCGTGTTGTGGCTTCACAAATGCTTTGCTGCACACCTCGGTTGTAACGAGTGGTTAATTCAGTCAAAGTCACATTGCATTTTCGCCCACAGGACTGCCGCATACTGGATGTTTTTCCCTTTTCACACCGTTCTTTGTAAACCCTAGAAATGGTCGTGCGTGAAAATCCCAGTAACTGAGCAGGGAAATACTCAGACCGGCGCGTCTGGCACCAACAACCATGCCACGCTCATAATTGCTAAAATCACCTTTCTTTTCCATTCTGACATTCAGTTTGGAGTACAGGAGATTGTCTTAACCAGGATCACACCCCTAAATGCATTGAAGCAACTGCCATGTGATTGGTTGATTAGATAATTGCATTAATGAGAAATTGAACAGGTGTTCCTAATCCTTTAGGTAAGTGTATATACACATATATAATTCTAAAGTATTACTTCTTTATCCAGGCTCATGAGAATTTTCAAGGAAGCACAGTGGTTAGGGGACGGGCAGCTCATGCAGATAAGGCTCTAGGTTGTTAATTTGAGAATCTGAGGATCCGGCTTTGTTGCTCATGTTAGGTATAAACAGGACACCACAGACAGATTAAAGGCAATTTAGAACGACTTGGCATTTACTAATGGGACCAAGTGTTGTTTAAAATGACAAAGTTATCATACGTGCTTTCTTGCTGAAAGTTCTTCTGTGACTTGTTTTCAGGTAAAGACCCCCCGTAAAAAAAAAGACGACACCAAGGACCCATGCTGGTGACTGACAGTTAGAGTAATTTATGATCATCTGTGCCGTGGAGTGATGCATATAGTTTAACGTCCTACTTCTTTTATGCTCTGCATCACCACTTATGAAATGCCTTTCTTCCAATCTGTTTCAGTTCTGACAGTAGTGTTTCATAACACTGTACAAAAGAGTTGATTCAAAATTTTGTAACGTTTCAAAATTAAGTTGAGTAGTAGTCCATTTACCACAATTCCCAACACGCCTTTGAAATCAGTTACATTACTTTCAAAATAGAAATAAAGTAATGCAATATACTGTAGTTTGGTTATTATATATGGGTAAAATGACTTTTAATAAAGCATTTAAATTATTTCATTAATCCTTCTGAACGGAGAATAAATAAATAAAAATATTTTTCCCCATTCAGCTTTGCAATATTTACAGTACTTACATTTGCACTTGGTTCCTCTGCCAGGATTCTCTCCTTCAATGTCAAGCTGGAAAATGGAATGGGAACGAGATGAATGATCGTTCATGTTTGTTCGGGCAGTGGACCTGTTCTGGTTTGCCAAGATGATTAACTTGCAAACCTAAAATAAAAATAAATACATAAATAAGTTTAGTTTAAACACAAAAAAAAAAAAAAAAATCCTAAATTAAAATAGTCATGTACAAGAGCTAGGCAACATAATATCCAAGTTAGACAGTAAACATTTTTCTTTAGAACAATTAACAGACAATAGCTTGTTTAATCTAGAAAAGGCGACACTGCTCCTGATTTTACTGTCATCTGGAAGTTCGGATTTTAATCATTAAGATGATGCAAGAGCATTTATCACTTCCAAATCCAAAAGTAGTTTAGGCACGATTTCCAAATAAACAAGTACGCGTCAAATTAAGGGAGGTCAGATGTGTCTTGGATAGCAATCAACCTATGTAGTTGCCATATAATATAAGAACCACCCACTCCCACAATACAGATACATTTAAAAATATTGATTAAATACCTCTTCCTCAGTGGTGACTTTCTGATATCTTAAATTGGTAACTGTGATCGTGTTATTTGCGCTCTTTTTTATTTCGTGGTCTGGCCTCTTGTTTGGATTACCCATATACAGCAAGTCCCGGAGGGTTTCATTATAAATTTCCACAAAACTGGCTGTAAATGTGTACTGTGGAAGGAAAAATAGAACAATTTAAAATAAAAATATCATTTTGACTTCAAAAGCATCTTACATGAGCATTTCTTTACACAGGCACAATTTTGGGGACATTTTTGATATAGACATCGAGATGAAAGGAGTCGCAGAAGTAGAAAACAAGGATTAGGTACTCGATACATTATTCACCGCAATAATTCATCCTAAAAAGTTGAACTATTTACCTCCCAGCCTTGCTCACGAAGCGAGTTCGAAGTCTTAAAAATCTGCTCCACTGCTCGTGGAATGACTCCTCTCATGTCGTCCATATCAGCACCTTCCATGGTGAAAGTCTTGCCACTTCCGGTCTGTCCATATGCAAAACAGCAGACGTTGTAGCCATCCAGAGCTGACTGCACCAGGAGAGAGATCTCCTCAAATACCTCGCTCTGGCAGCTGCGCGGCCCAAAAACGCGATCAAAGCTGAAGATGTAATTCTTTTGAGTTTCCGCAGTACGACCCACATGCGACTGAGGAAGCAAGAACGAAAGAGTAAAACACACAGCCGCACTATATTTCTCTAGACCACAGGACCCCAAATCCTGGCCCTGGAATACCCTTTTTACTTTTTAATAGGTTAATTAACAGTAGTTGTGAAAAAGGAGCTAACGTGTTACCTCTTCTGTTTTTGCAAGTATAATAGCCTTGTTGTCCTGATTAGGCAGTTGAATATGTGGGACAGTTACATCCTTGTCGGACAAAAGCGGACGTACCCTGCAGAAAACTCTGATGTTACCCTAAAAGGCAGAAGAAGGGGGGGGACGTGTGAGTATCCACTTAAATTCACTCAAGTTACAGATTGCCAAGGATTCTTTAACCAGATGCTTCATGCACAATTAACTCATCAACAAAGTAAAATTATGTAAGTACTAACGCAAGCTTATATTATAATCCTCCATTAAAACAAAGTAAACCAAGAAAAAAATTGTTCTATTCATTGTATTATGTTGTCAAAAGTATGTGGACTCCCACAATTCATTTACATATATGCATTTGGCAGATGCTCTTATCCAAAAATGTGCTTTGAAGTTTCCATCATTGGACAGATCCTTACACTGGGTTAATAGGTTACTAAGTGCCACAGTTGGGAAGGGGGTTTTATTTAATTTACCCAGTACTGAAAGGAGAGCAACCTGCCAAAAGCCACATTCAAATCTAGTCAGTCAAATCAGACACACTTTCAGCAAGAACACTTCAGATAATGTTATCTCCTTAATAACTTCTATGTCATGCTTCCAAGTCGTTCCAAATCGCCCATGACCCGTCTGTGTTCTTGTATTTCTACAAAGCTTACTCTCCCCTAACACAAAGCCCAAATCGTTTAGGTTAAGACGCTCAGACCATTTCCAAATTAACCCAGCAAGCAGGGGTACAGCATTTACCCACATTAACAATGACCTTGCAGCCATCCACAAAGACGCTTTTACTACCAGTAGCTACGACTAGAAAATGAAAAGGTTAACAAATTATCTATCAAAGAAAATGTCAATATTATGATATTCTGCAATGCCTTCAATTGTATTCCAGGATATCCCTAAACTCTACGTCTATACCAGCTAATTAAGCTCACCTTGAGCTCCTGGATCGTGTTATGGAGCTTCCTGCGCTCCATCTCTCCATAATGGACCTCATCTTTCAGCTTGGCCACCATTTCCTCAGACTGTTTCAACTGATCCTGACAAACCTGAAGATTCTCCTGACAAACCTGCAGATTTCCTTGACAAACCTGCAGATTTCCTTGACACTGCACCAGAGCAGCAGTCTGAATAGACAATTGGCTCTGAAATAGAAATGGAAAAGGGTAAACGTGGTGAAATTAAAACATTACAGCAGGTAAGATGTACAAGTTTCGAATGAATCACAAAGCTGAGCTTATGAACAGATCTGTGCAGACATGCCTGTATATTGCAGAGTTGAGAACTCAAGTCATCGCCTCTCTTTATCAAAACCACATTTTCTTCCTTTACTCTGTTCACTTCTTTCTTAATCTCATCCTTTTCTTTAACGGTGCTCTCCAGCTCCTCTTGCAGGGTCACTTGCTTCTCTTGAAGGGTCCTACAAAAACATGTGTAAAAAACAAAAGCTGATCATACAACCCAAAGCACTGTATTACAATTCAAATATAGTTTGTGCTCCAGTTTACCCAATACGATGTTTTAACTGTTTGATCTCCTCTTGGGCTGCTGTTTTGTTTTTCTGTATTTCTGCGTTTGAGGCTTTGAGGTCCTCGTTTTCTTGGTTGTAAGACTTCAGACGGCTCTGGTAACTGTGGACTTTATTTTCCAGATCAGAAACTTTGCCCTTTAAGTCCCATCCAGGTCTCTTGGATGCTCCTACACAGGCACATGTTTAAACGAAGAACTTAGACGCCACAGAAATAACAAACATTGGGCCTTTAAGTCTCTCAGAGACAGAAGGGTTTGGCAAGACGGGTTACAATACCAAAGTTACAAGAAAATTAGTTTATCTTCCTACCTTTAGCAACTGGTGCATGTACAGGTAGCTTTTTTGCATCCCCTAAAAAGAAAATTAAATAATAATTAATTAATTAATTAATAAGTAATCTGGTAATTTACACATTTTTTAACTTTATACAGCCATGACCACAGGACACTTAGTCAGTGTTTTAAAAGCCATAGCTATTTACTTAGGAAGGAAATAACACTGGTGATAGTGATGTGCTCTTTATTAGTATTCATGTGCTTCCTAAATGAGCAGACATACTGCAGATTATTACCACACTAATATACATCATATATTACTCATTAATACAACAAGTGGGAAATATTTTTGGAGCTGTGCAGTCTTGAATTTTTATTACATCAAAACATGTTTTATTACATCAAAACACGTTTCATGGAGTTCACCCTTAATAATCCTGCTTGTTATGAATTATTGTTATATATTAAATAAGGTCAAACGCGCTTATAAATAGCAGAATATGGCAACTGCCATGACTCTACTTAGCCAGATCCCACTTCAAAACTCATACGTGCAAGAATAAATCCTTACCTCTCGCAGGAGCTCCTGCTACAGTCACTGCTCTTGCTGGAGGAACAGCTTTACCTATAAAACAGATCAACACAACAAATCATGCTCTACCTCTTTAAAAAGAAATAAAGTAAGGACAGTAGTTAACGTTCATGTAGGCTTTATTGTCACTTTAATCATATACAGTTAGTACACAGTGAAACAAAACAACGTTCCTCCAGGACCAAGGTGCTACATGCAACATAAACTTACAACATAAATTAACAGAGAAGCTAAACTAGCTAACTAAGAGGCCTAGTTAGCTGGCTAGCAGAGACAAGACAGATAGTCCTAACATAAATTACAACATAAATTAACAAAAACTTACTAAAACTAACTAACTAAGGAAGACTATCTACAGTAGTCCAATAATAAACAAATGCTCCTAAGAAGTACTTCAAGTGATCATTTTAAAGATTATCTCCTGCAAGTGTCAACACATTGAATATTATACAACACCAACAATAATAATAATAATAATAATAATAATAATAATAATAATAATAATTATTATTATTATTATAGCACATTTCCATCACTTACTGGTTGCTCTGACTGGCCCAGAGTGTTTAGGAGGAACCACGCTGGCAGCAGGTTTGAACCTTTGGACACCTGTCTCGACTTTGCGTATCTTTTTCTGGATATAATATAAAATGAGGTCAGAAGTTATAACAAAAACTAATAAATGGGCTGATTACATAAACAGTCTGAGTAATAATTTTATTTACTTATTTATGTATTTATTTTTACACACCCGTGCTGGCTGTTGAAGCTCTCCATCAGGTTGTTGGTGTTCTCCATCATTGACGCTGGAGAGAGGCCTCTTCGATATGATCGGTAAACGGGACATGGCACTCTGCCAGAGGATCAACAATGGACAGTTAATAGATACTTAAGATAGCAGACTTTTTGAAGTCAGGTAGCCTACAAGGCCAGAAACTACACTACTACATTTCTTAAACTGTAAAAACTATAGATATCTAAACTCAAGAGAAAATCTTTCACTGCTTGTGATGAATGCTTTTGCATTTATACACATCCTATCCAACAGGACAATCACATGACAGCTTTATGATGCTGACCTGATTTGCACTGATCAGCCAAAACATTAAAATTGAATTATATACCAGTAAAGTCATGGGCACCCAAACCTATTCTACACCTTCTACACCTAGCAAAGGCTAGCCTGTCTGAAAAGAAAGAAAAAGTAATGTAACACAAATAGCTGAAAAAAAAGTCAATGCTGACTATGACAGAAAGGATTCAGAGGACTCAGCACATCACAGGATGATGCATACAAGGTTTAGTAGGCAAACATGCCTGATCCATGACAATCCCTATGCAAATTTAAGCCTAATGCTTTAATTTCTTAAATATTATGGCTGATTGGTGTCTATATAAAGGTGGCCAGAAGTATAGAGACAAGAGAAATTTAATGTGTTAAGGACAATCTCAATATTTTTTAAACAATGACAATCAAGATAATTTGCTATTTTACATTACTGTCTGTACTTTGTATAAAAGTCGTTCATTCTTAAAAACCTGTTAGATCTGGCTGGCATAGTGTCAAAATGACGTCAATACTTTTGTGTCAATCATTTAATCCATGTCTGTTTGATTACTTCCTGAAGATTATGGACAGAAGGCGGTCTCTTGAATGCTACTGCCTTCATCACTATTGTCCAACAGTTTTCTATCAGGTTTAGGTCTGGAGATGACCCAGGCCATGGCTACAGAAGCTGAATACCATTGTCATATAACCATCTTTCAGTTAATCTGTACAACTCTTCAGCCAGATGGAGGCTAGAACTAAGTAGTGCAATCACAAGCTTCGTGAACAGGAAGAACTAAACAAAACACATGATGTCTGAGTATTTTTAAACACACAGGATTCTTCAGTGCCTAAATATCCACACGGCTGTTTGATGGACCTCAAAAACAACAAAGCCACATTTTCTGTCTTCACTCCTTGATGTTTGAAGCTTTCGACCTTTAATTGTTGAACTTTATGCATTACACTGGGGACGTGTAACTAGTTTAGTATCTAACAACATGAACCAATCTAGCACAATGTGATTAATTTACCATAACAGACTAATCTCTGCGCCAGACCTAATACTAACAAATGAACATAATTATACATTTATTACATGTATTGTGATTATTTTAGGTAAAATATAACCTTATGCCGGAATGCATATTTAACGAGATCCTACCAAGAGCCGTTAGTGTTTAAAAAAAAAAGAATGCAGCGCAGAACCACAATATATTTTCTCGTCTATTTTAGGAAGATGTTATATACACACTCCTGTCCTCCATTCCCTCTTACTCTTCTGGTTAACTCTTATAACACACAGATTGTACAAGCGGAATAAAACGGATTACCTGCGACGCGAACCGAGAGCGGAGCACCGAACTGCGCGCGTGAAGTGTTTTCAAACCCGTTTGAATTCAAACTTTCTTCTTGATGTTTTATTTCCAGTTGGCAAACAACATAATAGCATGAGCGCCCCCTCTTGGACCGGAGAGCAAATCAGGACTACTAAAATATTATTATTAGGAATTCCCCAGTTATTATTCCCCTTCCTGCTGCCACATTTTATTACTCAGCTCAAATAGCATTATATGATTCACTTAGGTCGTTTATCATAAACATTACATAACATTATTAATTCTTGCCTGTTGAAGACATAAAAATAAAAATTCTCTATGGTAACATAAAGTCAGCTCAGACGATTCCGCTAATCATCATTTACAGAAATCCAGGGCCAGACTCTCTCACACCTTGTCGTTTTCGTAGACAAAGCGCTAATTGCTGGAGATTTTAATATTCATTTTAAGAATCCAGAAGACCCTCTGAGAAAAGCATTTATGTGTATACTGGATTCAGTAGGAGTAAATCAGTGTGTAGTAGGACCCACTCATAAAGTAGGTCACACTTTGGACTTAATATTATCCTTCGGATTAAGTATAAGAAACATAATTACAATTCCACAGTCTAAAGTTATATCAGACCACTGTCTTGTCTCGATTAAAGTATCTCATAGTAATAATGTACGCTCAGCACTGCGCTACCACCTTAAACGTACGTTCCTATTAAATACCACACTATATAATACCAGCTTTATACCACACTATATAATACCAGCTTTATCGATAATCTCCCACAATTATCAACTTTAATTGAATTGCCATCTGACTCCACAGAACTCGATCATGCGACTGAATATCTAGAGTCAACACTTTGTTATAGCTTAGATAATGTAGCTCCAGTTAAAAGAAAAATTATTAGAGATAAGAAACTCGCTCCTTGGTATAATGACCACACGCGCACTCTAAAACAAACCGCTTGGAAATTAGAACGCAAATGGCGTGAAACTAAATTGTTAGTATTTCAAATAGCATGGAAGGAGAGCATCCTGAACTATAGAAGAGATCTCAGTGCTGCTAGGTCAATGTATCTTTCTACTCTTATAGAGAATAACAAAAATAATCCTAGATTTTTATTTAATACCATAGCTAAATTAACTAAAAACAAGACCACTGCAGAAATCTCCACAACAACAACATACAGTAGTGAGGATTTTATGAACAATAACAAAATCATAAATATTAAGCAAAAAATTCAGGCTCTGAAACCAGACAATTTAAGTGATACAGATGATATATTAATCACATCACATCAGAACCTAGAATACTTTACTCCCCTTGAAGCGAGAGAACTAATTTCACTCATCTTCTCTTCAAAATCGTCAACCTGTGAATTAGATCCTATACCGACACATTTTCTCAATCAGATAGTTCCAGCAATAACAGAACCCCTGTTGAAAGTAATTAACTGTTCACTCAGCAGTGGGTATGTTCCTAAATCCCTTAAATTAGCAGTTATTAAACCACTAATCAAGAAACCTGACCTTGACCCCTGTCAGCTTTTCAATTACAGGCCGATATCAAACCTCCCCTTTATCTCTAAAATTCTGGAAAAGGTAGTATCACAGCAGCTATGTTCATATCTACATAGGAATAGCATAAACGAACTGTATCAGTCAGGATTTAGGCCTCATCACAGCACAGAGACAGCACTCGTTAAAGTAGTAAATGACCTCCTAGTGGCCTCTGATCAGGGTTGTGTCACTATACTTGTGTTACTCAACCTTAGTGCAGCTTTTAACACTATTGATCATAGTATTCTCCGTCACAGATTAGAAAATGTAGTAGGAATTAAGGGAACGACCCTCTTATGGCTCAGATACTATTTGCCTGATCATTAACGTTCTGTTTTAGGCCCAACTGCTTTTTTCCTTTTACATGCTTCCTCTGGGCAACATAATTTGTAAACATGGTATTAGTTTTCATTGTTATGCTGATGACACACAAGTATACGTTTCAGCAAAACCAGATGAGAAAAACCAGCTTACTAAAGTTGAGCAATGTGTGCAGGACATAAGAGATTGGATGTTAATTAATTTCCTTCTGCTTAATCCTGTGATTTTAAATGGCCTTTCTGTTCCATCAGGTGCAACAGTAAAAGACCTCGTGTGATTATAGATTCCAGCCTTTCATTTAAAGCACATGTGGTAAATATTACCAGGATAGCATTCTCTTACCTCAGAAATATTGCCAAGATAAGAAATATATTGTCACCAAATGATGCAGAAAAACTAGTTCATGCTTTTATCACGTCTAGGTTGGATTATTGTAACGCCTTACTGTCTGGTTGTTCAACAAGGTGCTTAAACAAGCTTCAATTAGTCCAGAATGCAGCAGCGAGAGTCCTCACTAGAACCAGAAGATACGAGCACATCACCCCTATCTTATCCACATTGCATTGGCTTCCTGTGAAACTTCGCATTGATTTTAAAATACATGGACGTAGAATATTAGGTGAACTGGTTTAGATGCTGTCTTCCCCACTCTCATTGATCACTCAGGTTTGTTGACGGTGAGGTGATTGGTTGCTTTACATCTCAGGAAGCCTTTATGTCTGTGTTTCCTTCTGGCTCTCCCTTTGTAGTTATGCTGTCATAGTTAGTCTTGCCAGAGTCCCTGCTTGCACTCTGCACTAAATATACATTCACCTTATACATTGTTCGACTGTGACCATACCTAACTTGCATCTCTCCATCTCTTTTGCTCTCTCCTCCTCTGCTCTCTCCCCTCTCTCTCTCCCTCTCTCCTTTTTCCTCTACCTATCTCTCTGTCAAGCTATACATGTCGCTCCTGAGCTGCCAGTGATGCAGACCTCTTGTCCTGATGTAGACCTGTCTAACTCGTCCTGGAGTCCTGCTTCTGGTTGGAGATCTCATCACATGGATGCCCCAGTGGTCTGCCTGGGATGCGTGTGGTGACTAGGGATGGTGTATGGAGTTAATTATGTGCCAAAATTTAACAAACAAACACAATCTGCTTTGCAAAGAAAAAAATCAACCTTCTCACAAATGCCGCATTTTGCAAACAAACTGCTTTGCAAAGAAAAAAACGACTTTCTCACAAATGCAGCGTTTTGCAAACAAACACAATCTGCTTTGCACAAAAAAAAGACTTTCTCAAAAATGCGCCCTATTTTTTATATACTTACACTGGATTACTAGCTTACTAACTAAGTGCCAAGTGCCATCAGTCAAAAAAAATCATCTGCTATAAAATCAACATGCTCTTTACAAACTTGTTAAATCCTACCTCCCACTTACAAATAATAAACAGATTGCACAGTTACACATCACCTAATCTCCACACGAGACACATGTTGTTTGAACTACACACACATCTTATAATGCATACTGTGTATTATACGAATAGGCATAGATAACTTCTTATCATATGTGATGATATTTACACAAGCATGCACAGTCGCTTTTTATGCACATTGCTGATCTTTTTATATATGCCATTGTTTTACTGTTGTTGTTGTGTATTGTTGACATATTTACTCTGTATTGTGCTTAAATGATGTGTATTTCATGTGTATACTGTATTGTCAATATCGTAATTGTTATTTACTGTAGGTCTGTACTTGCCAAACCAAATTTATTGTGTGTGTTAATATAATAACAATTAATCTGATTTTGTTTCTGATTTTTCATTGCAGATTACAGATTAATTACTGATAATTCATTATTCTAATTGCAGACATTATTCAGAAGCTTGCTGTGTGAATGGTCTTAAAATTTTTATAGTGCCTAGTTCAAAGACCTGGAGATTTTGAACAAGATTTTGAGGTAGCTAAATGGGACAGTACAGGACGTAGTTGTGTATGACAACTTTTTCACAATTCTGCAAAAATGTAAGGGCCAAATTATTTTACACTAAAATGTCTGTAGAAACACTAAAGGTGCAAAGCAACAGTGGTTACTACTAAGCTACCATGCCGCCAATCAGAGTACTTTGAAGAATCAAAAATATTAACCAAATTTTTGGTTATTTAACACATATTTATTGACTCCATTATTCCATTTTTGTTCTGTCATAATTTTAATGTCTTAATATATTACAAGTATTAATAGAAAATGTTGAGGGCAGAAGCACTCAGGTTGACTACATCTTGTGTTGACGTTGTAATCTGAAAGAGAAAGTGACTGCAAAGTGTTGGTAGGGGAGAGTGTAGTCAGACAACACAGAATGGTGGTATGTAAAATAACCCTGGTGGTGAGGAAGGCGAAGAGGACAAAGGCAGAGCAGAGGACAAAGTGCTGGAAGCTGAGAAAGGAAGAATGTTGTGAAGTCTTTAGGGAGGAGTTGAGACCGGCTATGGGTGGTCAGGAGGGGCTTTCAGTTGACTGGACAACTACAGCCAATGTGATCAGGGAGACAGGTAGGAGGGTACTTGGTGTATCATCAGGTAAGGGGAAAGTGGACAAGGAGACTTGGTGGTGGAATGAGGAAGTCCAGGAGTGTATACAGGGAAAGAGGCTAGCTAAGAAGAAGTGGGACACTGAGAGGGCTGAAGAGAGTAGACAGGAGTATAGGGAGATGCAGAGTAAGGTGAAGGTAGAGGTGGCAAAGGCCAAACAAAGAGCATATGAGGACTTGTATGCTAGGCTAGACAGTAAGGAGGGAGAGGTGGATCTGTACAGGTTGGCAAGGCAGAGAGATAGAGATGGGAAGGATGTGCAGCAGGTTAGAGTGATTAAAGATAGAAATGGAAATGTACTGACAGATGCCAGAAGGGTGATGGGAAGATGGAAGGAGTACTTTAAGGAGTTGATGAATGAGGAAAACGAAAGAGAACAAAGAGTAGAAGAGGTCACTGTTGTGGAACAGGAAGTAGCAAATATTAGTAGAAGTGAGGTGAGAAGGGCGTTGAAGAGGATGAAGAGTGGAAAGGCTGTTGGTCCTGATGACATACCTGTGGAGGTATGGAAGTGCTTAGGAGAGGTGGCAGTAGAGTTTCTGACAAGTTTGTTTAACAAGATCTTGGAGAGTGAGAGGATTCCAGAGGAATGGAGGAGAAGTGTATTGGTGACAATTTTTAAGAACAAGGGAGATGTGCAAAGCTGTGGCAATTATAGAGGTATAAAGCTAATGAGCCAGACAATGAAGCTGTGGGAAAGAGTAGTGGAAGCTAGGTTAAGGGCAGAGGTGAGCATTTGTGAGCAGCAATATGGTTTTATGCCTAGAAAGAGTACATCAGATGCAGTATTTGCTTTGAGGATGCTGGCGGAGAAGTACAGAAAAGGTAACAGGGAGTTGCATTGTGTCTTTTTAGATTTAGAGAAAGCATATGACAGGGTGCCAAGAGAGGAGCTGTGGTATTGTATGAGAAGGTCTGGAGTGGTAGAGAAGTATGTTAGAGTAGTGCAGGACATGTATGAGAGCTGTAGGACAGTGGTAAGATGTGCTGTAGGTGTGACAGAAGAGTTCAAGGTGGGGGTGGGTCTGCATCAAGGATCGGCTCTAAGCCCCTTTTTGTTTGCTCTGGTGATGGACAGGATGACAGATGAGTAAGACAGGAGTCCCCATGGACTATGATGTTTGCAAATGACATTGTGCTCTGTAGCGAGAGCAGGGAACAGGTGGAGGAAAATTTGGAGAGGTGGAGGTATGCTCTGGAAAGCAGAGGAATGAAGGTTAGCCGCAGCAAGACAGAATACATGTGTGTAAATGAGAGGGACCCAGGAGGATCGGTGAGGCTACAGGGAGCAGAGGTAAAGAAGGTGCAGGATTTTAAGTACTTGGGGTCAACGGTCCAGAGCAACGGAGAGTGTGGAAAGGAGGTGAAGAGGCGGGTACAGGCAGGTTGGAATGGGTGGAGAAAAGTGTCAGGTGTGTTGTGCGATAAAAGAGTATCAGCGAGAATGAAAGGAAAGGTGTACAGGACAGTGGTGAGACCAGCAATGCTCTACGGCTTAGAGACAGTGGCGCTGAAGAATAGACAGGAGGCAGAGATGGAGGTAGCAGAGCTGAAGATGTTGAGGTTCTCTTTGGGAGTGACAAGGATGGATAGGATTAAGAATGAGTTTATCAGAGGGACAACCCACGTTAGATGTTTTGGAGATAAAGTCAGAGAGGCCAGATTGAGGTGGTTTGGGCATGTTCAGAGGAGAGATTGTGAATATATCGGCAGAAGGATGCTGAGGTTGGAACTGCCAGGCAGGAGGTCTAGAGGAAGACCAAAGAGGAGATTTATGGATGCAGTGAGAGAGGACATGAAGTTAGTTGGTGTGAGAGAAGAGGATGCAGAGGATAGGGTTAGATGGAGGCAGATGATTCGCTGTGGCGACCCCTGAAAGGGAACAGCCGAAAGACAAAGAAGAAGACCAAAAGTTGAAAGTGAAACACCACCAGTGTGGTTTTCAGGTTGTATGACCTACTTTTTGATTGCATAGTTAATGTATAGGACACACCAGGTTTATTTGAACAAATAAGTTATAATATAGAATGAAGTGAAAACCAGAAAACAATTTTATGCAGTGTTTATACATATGTACAGGCTTTTTCTTTATATAGACACTACCGTTTAAAGGTTTAAGAACACTTTCTAACTCCATGATGGTTCCTGATTTTTATTTCTTTCTACATTGTAAAGGAATGCTGAAGGCGTTCAAAAATGCATTAATCTCCTTTAAACAGTTGATATTAAGATGTGTCTGCTACTTATGCTCTGTAAAGACTTCATAACGCCTCTAATCTGAGGTGCTGTTAATTGGTCATTTTTCAGGCTGATAACCCTAAATGAACTTCTCGTCTGTGGCAGAGGTAGGTTTTGGTCTCGCCCTCCTGGGATGGTCTTTAAGAGCCAGTTTCATTATGGTGCTTGACGGATTTTGCAAATGCACTTGACAATACTGTTATTGCAAGAACTATTACAGGACGGCTGACCTCTGTGTCTTAAAATAACAACTAACTGTTGTTTTTCTCAAACTCTTGTTTACCAAGAAATTACAAGTTTTATAGACAATTACCTCAGTCTAGCATGTGTCTTCAACCTATCTCTGTCAGTTCTCACAGACCAAGATGCTTTTACTCACACAGCAGAGGCAGATCTCCCAGAAACCTCATCTACCCTCCAGTACTGTCTCATTGCCCTGCACTGGTGGTAGGTGGGCTCTGGAACTGCCAATCTGCTGTAAAGAAAGCAGATTTTATCTCTGCCCTAGCTACCCATTACTCTTTTGACTTTCTGGCACTAACTGAGACCTGGATATCTCCTCAGAACTCAGCTACACCGGCTGCCCTATCCTCTGCCTATGTATTCTCTCACACTCCACGAGAAACTGGCAGAGGTGGTGGTATGGGTCTCCTGTTGTCCAAGAGATGGTCCTTCTCGCCTATCCCCCTGTCTCATCTCAGTTTTTCATCATTTGAATTTCATGCAGTTAAGGTAACCTCTCCAATTAACCTCCACATCTTAGTTATTTACCGTCCTCCTGGCTCTCTAGGAAACTTTCTAGACGAAATGGACATGCTTCTTAGTTTTTTTTCCTTCTGCTAACACTCCTCTCACTGTTCTAGGAGATTTCAATCTTCCATCTGATAAACTCCAATCCTCTTTCCTTCTGCCTCTCCTTAACTCCTACTCTTCAACTCTAAACAGCTGCCCTCCTACACACAAGGCAGGAAATTCTCTCGACCTTGTTTTTTGCCGCTCTTCCCCAGTCACAGATATCACTACTATTCCTCTTCATTAATCTGATCATTACCTGGTATCCTTCACCATAACCCTTCCTATTCTATGTAAACCTAACCACCAAAATGTCTCTTTTACCCGCAGAAACCTTCACTCTGTCTCCCCTTCCTCTGTGTCTTCATGCACCCTATCATTCCTCCCAGACCCAGACTCCTTCTCCTCTCTGCCACTAGAGACTGCGACTGAAACTTTCCTCTCCTCTCTCTCCTCATCCATAGACCTCCTTTGCCCGCTGTCATCTAAACCAAGGAAGATGTCTTGTCCTGCTCCTTGGCTATCTGATGTACTGCGCAACAACAGGAGAGAATTAAGAACTGCGGAGAGAAGATGGAAGAAATCAAAACTTGATGCAGAATTTATCTCTTACCAGACTCTTCTCTCCAAATTCTCATGTGACGTGACTTCTGCCAAAACCACCTTCTTCAGACAAAAGTTAGAAGCCTCTGCACATGATCCTGGCAAACTCCACAAAATCTTCTCCTCACTACTCAACCCACCAACTCCTCCTGCCCCTTCCTCTCTGACTGCTGACAATTTTGCCACATTCTACGATGGAAAGACTGCAGCAATCCGCCAGTCCTTCGCTCTCAACCAAACTCCTACGGCAGAACCTCAGGACCTTCCCCTCCCTCCCTTAGCAGAATTCTCCAACCTGTCATCTGATGAGATTCAACAGATCATCTCGTCATCTAACCCCACCACCTGTTCATTAGACCCAATCCCTTCCACAATGCTCCAGGCCATCTCACGAGACCTCCTTACCTTTACCACAGCCATCATCAACCATTCCCATCTCATTTGGTCATGTTCCTGCTGCTTTTAAGAAGGCGAGGGTTATTCCCATCCTCAAGAAACCCTGCCTGGACCCATCAGAAGTTAACAACTATCGCCCGGTATCACTGCTCTCTTTTATTTCCAAAATTCTTGAAAGAGCTGTTTATGACCAAATGTCTCTTTATCTCTCACAGAACAACCTTAATGATCCCAACCAATCTGGATTCAAAGTGGCACATTCCACAGAGACTGCCCTTCTGTCAGTCACTGAGAAGCTCCATGCTGCTAGATCTGCTAAACTGTCATCTGTCCTCATCCTCCTGGACCTGTCAGCTGCATTTGTGAACCACAAGATTCTATTATCTATTTTTACAAGCTTTGGAATTTGTGGAACAGCGTGGCAATGGTTTGCTTCTTACCTAGAAGATAGGTCATATGAGGTAACATGGAGGGGATCTACATCTGCCCCACATAGACTCTCTACTGGTGTCCCGCAGGGCTCAGTACTTGGTCCTCTTCTGTTCTTCCTCTATACCCGGTCTCTTGGTAAGGTCATATCATCGCATGGATTTTTATACCATTGTTATGCAGATGACACCCAACTTGTTCTCTCCTTTCCTCCCGCTGACACTCAGGTTTCCACCCGGATCTCAGCATGTCTGGCAGACATCTCATTCTGAATGGCTGCTCATCAGCTAAAGCTCAATCTCAGTAAAACCGAACTGTTGTTTATCCCTTGTGACTCATCCCCAGGTCAAGACCTTGTGATATCCCTGGACAACAACCAAATCACTCCTTCAGCCACCGCCCGCAATCTTGGGGTAACCGTGGACAATCATTTGTCATTTTCCCCACACATCGCTAACCTTACTCACTCTTGTCAATTTCTTCTTTACAATATCAGAAGAATTCGCCCATTTCTTTCTTCACAGGCTACTCAGGTGCTTGTTCAGTCCCTTGTTATTTCAAGACTGGACTACTGCAACTCACTCCTGGCAGGCCTGCCTCTGTCCACGATTCGTCCTCTACAACTGATCCAGAATGCAGCAGCATGTCTTGTTTTTAACCTTCCCAAGTTCTCCCACACCACCCCACTCCTCCGCTCCTTGCACTGGCTTCCTGTAGCTGCCCGCATCAAATTTAAAACACTGATGCTTGCCTACGAAGCTAAAAATGGCCCAGCACCCACTTACCTCTCTGCGCTAATTACACCACGCACTGCACCACGTTCCCTCCGATCCTCCAGCACTGCTCGCCTCATCCCACCATCTCTTAGGGATCGAGGGCGGCATTTATCCAGGCTCTTTTCTGTTCTGGCACCTAGGTGGTGGAATGAACTTCCTCTAGATGTCCGTACAGCAGAGACTTTGACTATCTTTAAACCACGACTTATCTGTTTCTCCAGTACTTGGACTAAATCCCCCCCCCCCCCCCCAAAAAAAACAAACAAACCACAACCTCTTCCCAATTGTGTTGGACTAATAGCACTTAGTTATTAACCTAGTTAACCCAGTGTAAGTATGTATCCAATGATGTAAACATTAAAGCACTTTTTGTAAGTCGCTCTGGATAAGAGCGTCTGCCAAATGCCTAAATGTAAATGTAAATGTCTCTTGAGCCATCTAAACCAGACAACACGTTACAAATTAGGTTTTCATAGAATATTGCTGCTGACATCTACATAAGAAATAAATGAAAAAAAAAACTTTAAATTATAATAATAATAACCCTTGAATTTGCATCTGGAGAGTATAAGAATCCTCACAGACATTGCAATGTATGTCACTAATAAAATATACCATATACAGACCCAGATTGTACAGTCAAATTATTTTTAATATAATTAAATACACAACATAAGTCAATAGTTTGATCACTAAGAGTCTTTTATTACTAATTTTACAGATATATGATTTTGTGCTTATTAATTGGACATTAACAACACATTTTTTCTTCTGAGAAATCACATGAGGGTTTTAGTAGTTTCCATAGGTTCTTCCTCTGCTGTAATAGTTACTGATGCTGGAAACTGCAGAAACAGTCTTTACCATTATCACTATGAAAAGTATGATAAATATGGCGAAAAGCACAAGTGCAATGATATTGAAAAGGCGTGCCTTGGAGCCATAAGATTTCCCTCCAATCATGTCACCCACCATCTTCTGGTCTCTGGACTGAAACACACACAAGCACGAAATCTTTTAAAAACATTACAATTCATAAGTGAAAATGAAGCACCAGTCAAGATCAGGATGCTCTTTGTTGTGCTCAAATGTTTGTACTGTTTATTATACAAAAGTGTGTTAAAGGGCTGATTGACTAAGCCTTTGATTATCATTTATATGAATATTCATGTAAATTTCTGACTTGCAAAATCAGTACTCACAATCAGTATACAGTGGAACCTGGAATTGCGAGTAACCCGGCTTGCGAGCGTTCCAAAAGTTTTTTTTATAAATTTTGCCTTGTTAAACAAGCAAGTAAATATCATGTGGCACGCATGCTCTTCTTGTTTTGACGCTGAGCCAATGGTTCCTCTCTGTTTTGCACTGCGGAATTGTGAGTAATCATCTTCCATGCTCGGTCTCAGTGAGCGTGCGCCACTTGTATAGTCAACATCCATGCATGTGTACTTTTTACTATAACACCGTGTGTGCGCAAAAAGCATCTTTTATTTTTGTGTGTGTATGTATCGTCCTTTTACACACGTCAAAGTTTGCAAACGTAAAGTAAAAGCAAGTGTCAGAGAGGTTTCTTGATAAAGATCCTGTTTTTCTCTTGAAAAGCACTGATTCCGTTCTTGTGTGTGTATGCGAGTGTGCCCCCGCTTTCTTCTCTCGCCTTCACACACACACACACACACACACATACAGACACTCTAATGGAAACACTGTTCTGCCCCATTACTTTTTAAAGATAAAGTGCGGGTTAATTTGTTTCATTTTAACTTTACACCAGTGATTGCATTACTGTGTGTGCACGCACTCGAGTGTCATTAAAAATGTTCATCTGAATTATGCTCGCAATCCAAGGTTCCACTATATACAGTACTGTGTAAAGTCTTAGGTATTCTTATTAAATTTTATCCTTATGAAAAAATATCTGTAGGCCAGAAAAGAAAGCAGATGTAAGAAATTATTTAGGAGGAGTGTGGCTTCTTCTGCAGGATGTTCAGTAAAACTAAGCAGAGGGACGTCACACCAGTTATTGACTGCTTTAATATTATTTTTTGAATGTAGAAAGAACTTTTGAAGACATCCTTGCTCTACAACAACTACAGTGAAACCTTGTATCTTGTACCATGGTCTGCAAAAATTTTAACCTGGTGTGTGTGTGTGTGTGTGTGTGTGAGTGTGAGAAAGTCAATCTATACAGTAGTCCCATTTCTCCTCCTCTCCTCTCTCTGGCTTTGTCACAGCCGTTTCTTTTCAAATGTAAAATTCAGGTAAATTTGTTTGATTTTTGTATTAATTACTTTTTCTGTTTATTAATATTTTTGGGTTGTGGAACGAATCATCTGAGATTTTGGAGGAGAAATTTTAAAATGACTATGTAAATTATCTCTCTTTTCTTGTACATTATCATCTTATTAGATTATATAAATTATCTCCATATATACATTTTATTTATGACTCACCTTCATGGAGAAAATCAAAGCGACCAGGCCCAGACAGCACGGGTTGCCATAGAAGAAGGTGGCAATAGACCACACTGTATAATCAGGTGGATGCTCCGGCATGGACACCACGACTGTCCCTGCTCCTCTGCCATCGCTCAGAGGAACGTTGAGTGGGACCATAGGGCTCTGCATCCTGCTCAGTGTCAGATCTCACTGCGCTGTTTAAGAACCTTCAGGCTTCAGGTTTGTCCATTTATGGTTAATGTTAGGGGGCAAGTCATTTACAGTCTGTTACCAAAAGTTGAAAGTGAAACACCACCAGTGTGGTTTTCAGGTTGTATGACCTACTTTCTGATTGCATAGTTAATGTATAGTACACACCAGGTTTATTTAAACAAATAAGTTATAATATAGAATGAAGTGAAAACCAGAAAACAATATTATGCAGTGTTTATACATATGTACAGGCTTTTTCTTTATATAGACACTACCTTTTTCTTTATATAGACACTACACTACTACTACTAAGGTTTAAGAACACTTTCTAACTCCATGATGGTTCCTAATTTTTATTTCTTTCTACATTGTAAAGGAATGCTAAAGGCGTCCAAAAAATGCATTAATCTCCTTTAAACAGTTGATATTGAGATGTGTCTGCTACTTATGCTCTGTAAAGACTTCATAACGCCTCTAATCAGAGGTGCTGTTAATTGGTCATTTTTCAGGCTGATAACTCTAAATGAACTTCTCGTCTGTGGCAGAGGTAGGTTTTGGTCTCGCCCTCCTGTTCTTTAAGAGCCAGTTTCATTATGGTGCTTGACGGATTTTGCAAATGCACTTGACAATACTGTTATTGCAAGAACTATTACAGGACGGCTGACCTCTGTGTCTTAAAATAACAACTAATTGTTGTTTTTCTTGTTGTTGTGTTATTTTATAGTTTTGAAATCCCCAGTATTGTTGTAGAATGTAAAAAAATAAATCACTAAACAAAAAAAAAAAAGAAATTTGCAAGTGTTCTAAAACTTTTGAATGGTAGTGTTTGTGTGTATATTGAATTGTTTTTACACAGAAATTCACTTCATTGTGCAACAAATGCTTGTATATAAAGTTTCCCACAATTTAAATACAACATCTAATCTATTCTTTATTTAAAATGTTATTTGTCCTAATTATCTAGCCTAACAGAAAATAATGGGACAAATTATCTCATTATTCTTTTAAATTCATGTTTGCCAATATGTATTACCTAAAAATACTTTTGTGATTTAATAATTGCAGAGGTCCATATTGTGATTAAAATTTTTAGGCAATTAATTGTGCAGCACTGACTTAAATGTACAAATATTTGAACTGCATTTTTCAGTACAATCCTTAAAATACATCTGATCATGGTTTAGTTTTAAGTAATAAAAAGGTTGACTTCTTTAAGGCACAGTCATTACACATTGGAACAGTCACATCTTTTGGATCTTTGTTCTCATTTTCAATTAAATTGTTTTACAGCTTATCAAAGTATCTACAAATGTAATTTTGATATTTAATTATGGTAAATGTTGATAAAAATTAATTAGTTTAGTATTAATTAGTCATAGTAGACTTAGTGTCTGTTGTACTTTACTGTAACACTATTATAAAAATTAACATCTATTAACATCACAAATATGTATATATTACCTGGATAAAATTGCAGCCTTTTGCAATTCAATCCTAGCACAAGTACATTTTGTGTTTTCAAATTAATTGTGCAGCATAAACTAAAATGTTTGAATATTTCAACTGCATTTTCAGTACAATCCTTAAAATACATCTTATCATGGTTTACATATTAAATAACATCTTTATTCTCATTTTAAATTAGTATGTTGTCCCAGAGATTGTCTCTTGATCCATCTAAACCATAAAACACGTTACAAATTGGGTTTTCATAGAATTTTGCTGCTGACATCTATAAGAAATAAAAAAAAAAAAACTTTAAATTATAATAATAACAGCCCTTGAATTTGCATCTGGAGAGTATAAGGATCCTCACAGATATTGCAATGTATGTCACTAATAAATTATACCATATACAGACCCAGATTGTACAGTTCGTACAGTCAAATTATTTTTAATATAATTAAATACACAACATAAGTCAATAGTTTGATCACTGAGAGTCTTTTATTACTAATTTTACAGATATATGATTCAAAGTGTATTTTGTATAGTGCTTATTAATTGGACATTAACAACACATTTTTTCTTCTGAGAAATCACATGAGGGTTTTAGTAGTTTCCATAGGTTCTTCCTCTGCTGTAATAGTTACTGATGCTGGAAACTGCAGAAACGGTCTTTACCATTATCACTATGAAAAGTATGATAAATATGGCGAAAAGCACAAGTGCAATGATATTGAAAAGGCGTGCCTTGGAGCCATAAGATTTCCCTCCAATCATGTCACCCACCATCTTCTGGTCCCTGGACTGAAACACACACAAGCACGAAATCTTTTAAAAACATTACAATTCATAAGTGAAAATGAAGCACCAGTCAAGATCAGGATGCTCTTTGTTGTGCTCAAATGTTTGTACTGTTTATTATACAAAAGTGTGTTAAAGGGCTGATTGACTAAGCCTTTGATTATCATTTATATGAATATTCATGTAAATTTCTGACTTGCAAAATCAGTACTCACAATCAGTATACAGTGGAACCTGGAATTGCGAGTAACCCAGCTTGCGAGCGTTCCAAAAGTTTTTAAAAAAATTTTGCCTTGTTAAACAAGCAAGTAAATATCATGTGGCACGCATGCTCTTCTTGTTTTGACGCTGAGCCAATGGTTCCTCTCTGTTGTGCACTGCGGAATTGTGAGTAATCATCTTCCATGCTCGGTCTCAGTGAGTGTGCGCCACTTGTATAGTCAACATCCATGCATGTGTACTTTTTACTATAACACCGTGTGTGCGCAAAAGCATCTTTTATTTTTGTGTGTGTATATATCGTCCTTTTACACACGTCAAAGTTTGCAAACGTAAAGTAAAAGCAAGTGTCAGAGAGGTTTCTTAATAAAGATTCTGTTTTTCTCTTGAAAAGCACTGATTCCGTTCTTGTGTGTGTATGCAAGTGTGCCCCCGCTTTCTTCTCTCGCCTTCACACACACACACACACACACACACACACACACACATACAGACACTCTAATGGAAACACTGTCCTGTTACAATTCTTTTAAAAAATAAAGTGCGGGTTAATTTGTTTCATTTTAACTTTACACCAGTGATTCCGTTACTGTGTGTGCACGCACTGGAGTGTCATTAAAAATGTTCATCTGAATTATGCTCGCAATCCAAGGTTCCACTATATACAGTACTGTGTAAAGTCTTAGGTATTCTTATTAAATTTTATCCTTATGAAAAAATATCTGTAGGCCAGAAAAGAAAGCAGATGTAAGAAATTATTTAGGAGGAGTGTGGCTTCTTCTGCAGGATGTTCAGTAAAACTAAGCAGAAGGACGTCACACCAGTTAATGACTGCTTTAATATTATTTTTTGAATGTAGAAAGAACTTTTGAAGACATCCTTGCTCTACAACAACTACAGTGAAACCTTGTATCTTGTACCATGGTCTGCCAAAATTTTAACCTGGTGTGTGTGTGTGTGAGAAAGTCAATCTATACAGTAGTCCCATTTCTCCTCCTCTCCTCTCTCTGGCTTTGTCACAGCCGTTTCTTTTCAAATGTAAAATTCAGGTAAATTTGTTTGATTTTTACTTTACATTTTGTATTAATTACTTTTTCTGTTTATTAATATTTTTGGGTTGTGGAACAAATCATCTGAGATTTTGGTGGAGAAATTTAAAAATGACTATGTAAATTATCTCTCTTTTCTTTTATATTATCATCTTATTAGATGATATAAATTATCTCCATATATCCATTTTATTTATGCCTTACCTTCATGGAGAAAATCAAGGCGACCAGGCCCAGACAGCACGGGTTGCCATAGAAGAAGGTGGCAATAGACCACACTGTATAATCAGGTGGATGCTCCGGCATGGACACCACGACTGTCCCTGCTCCTCTGCCATCACTCAGAGGAACGTTTAGTGGGACCATAGGGCTCTGCATCCTGCTCAGTGTCAGATCTCACTGCGCTGTTTAAGAACCTTCAGGCTTCAGGTTTGTCCATTTATGGTTGATGTTAGGGGGCAAGTCATTTACAGCCCAAAAGTTGAAAGTGAAACACCACCAGTGTGGTTTTCAGGTTGTATGACCTACTTTTTGATTGCATAGTTAATGTATAGTACACACCAGGTTTATTTAAACAAATAAGTTATAATATAGAATGAAGTGAAAACCTAAAACAATATCCTTTATTCAACCAGAGAACAATATTATGCAGTGTTTATACATATGTACAGGCTTTTTGTTATATATATATATATATATATATAATTTGAGAGTTCCATTGCAATTAAAAATGACTGTGATTTTTGTCTATCTCTAGACTACTTGTTTTAGACTCTTACATTAGATTAATTAATATATATATATATATATATACATAGACACATGTCTTACATAGACATCGGAAAAATAAGACCTGTGAAAAAATATTTAAGACCTAGAACAGCGAATTAAAAACTTTTTAAAGCCTAAAAATTCTTTTTTTTAAATTTTAGACTTTTTAAGACTTTTAGGACTCCGCGGAAACCCTGAAAAAACGAGCGTTGTTGTCGTTTACGAGCACCGAGTATCATTTATAAAGCATGCGTTCTAGTTTTGACACCGAACGTCGCGTTATCACAACTTAGCCAACGGTTTTTCTCTCTCTTGCGCTGCGGGTATTCATCCTCCTTGCTGGGTCTTAGTGCTCGTCTCTTTGGTATAATCAACATCCTTGTGTGTGTGTGTGTGTGTGTTTTTCTTTCTCTTACGCACACACAAACATGCTCTCTTTCTCTCTCGCCTTTACTGTGTGTCAGTGTTTGAGTGTGTGTGTTATGTGTGTGTGTTTTTTTCTCTTGCGCTGCAGAGTGTGTGTGTTATGTGTGTGTGTGCGCGTGCATAATTTGTCACCGTGCCGGTTCACTCTCTCTCTCTCTCTCTCTCTCGCCTTTAATGTGTGTGTGTGTGTGTGTGTGTGAAAGAGAGGGGGTGCTTTACTTACACACAACTGGCACGGTGTCAAATTACGCTCGCGCACACACATAACACACACTCAGCAGCGCCTGTGCGCATAAATGGAAACACTTATCTGTGAGGATTTATTTTTACTTTTTTTAAGGTAACATGCAGGTTAATTTGTTTTATTTTTAGTTTATATTTTTTGTTAATTATTTTTATGTATTTATTTATTTGGGCTGTGGAACGAATAATTTTATTTTCCATTATTTCTTATGGGAAAATGATTTACGAGTGTTTTGGAATACGAGCCCGCTTCCGAAAACTTGAATTGTTTTCACACAGAAATTCACTTCATTGTGCAACAAATGCTTGTATATTGTCATGCACACTTAATCGGCGACCGGCACTAGGACCCGGAAAAAGCGGGTCGCGAATCAGGAAGTATAAGAGGAGTAAACAAACCACGATTCAGCGCTCAGTCATTGACTTCAGCCCATGTCGGTTCTGGTTGTCCATCATCGATTCGTGAGTACTCACTTTATTTGGGTTTCGCTTTCTGATCTTGAGTGTGTGTTTATAGGACGCGGGTTAAATTTGTGTTTTTCCCTTGCTCCCCTTTTGTGAGAGTCCTTAGACTAAAACGCGTGGTTATCCTACCTACTCGCTTTCTTCCGCGTTTGGGTTCACCATCTACGCTACATTGGGCTAATGGCTAAAGCTAAGTCATCTGGTCGCCTAGGTTAGTTCATCCTGACATATATAAAGTTTCCCACAATTTAAATACAACATCTAATCTATTCTTTATTCAAAATGTTATTTGTCCTAATTAACCTAATTGTCCTAAATAAAAAAATTAACAAAACTGACTTCAGGGGCACCGTAAGTACGCCATATTTGAAACCACAATAATGTTTGCACATTCATACACACAAATCTACCGCTACTACAGTACTTCCTGTATATCTTGAGTGACAGATGTCTCGTCCAATTAGCAGTAAGCCTTTCATTCGCAAACTATACCTACCTTTTCCGGTTTGTATCGGACTGGCCGAGAAGTGCAATACAAATTAACAAAACGGAAAACAAAATAACTAATATCTGACTGGCCGAGAAGTGGATTACAAATTAACAAATCCGAAAACAAAATAACAAAAACAAAAACAAAAACAACAAAACTCCCCCCTCCAAAAAAAAATAGTTTCGGGTTTTGTTATATGGTTTTTAATTTGTTTTCTGTTTGTAATTTGCATTGCACTTCCCGGCCAGTCAGATATTAGTTATTTTGTTTTCCGTTTTGTTAATTTGGTTTAGAATTTGTTATTTTGTTTTGGGTTTTGTTATTTTGTTTTCAGTTTTGGTAATTTGTTTTGCACTTCAGGGCCACCGTATAAAATACATCTGATCATGGTTTTAAGTAATAAAAAGGTTGACTTCTTTAAAGCACAGTCATTGCACATTGGAAGAGTCACATCTTTTTGATCTTTGTTCTGATTTTCAACTAAATTGTTTTACAGCTTAGTAAAGTGCTAAAAATGTATCTTTGATATTTAGTTATGGTAATTGTTGATAAAATTAACTAGTTTAGTATTAATTAGTCATAGGAGACTTGGTGTCTGTTGTACTTTACTGTAACACTATTATAAAAATTTACGTTTACATTTACATTTAGGCATTTGGCAGACGCTCTTATCCAGAGTGACTTACAAAAAGTGCTTTAATGTTTACATCATTGGATACATACTTACACTGGGTTAACTAGGTTAATAACGAAGTGCCATTAGTCCAACACAACTGGGAAGAGGGTTTTTTTTGGTGGGGGGAATTAGTCCAAGTACTGGAGAAACAGATGCGTCTTGAGTCGTCATTTAAAGATAGTCAAAGTCTCTGATGTACGGACATCTAGAGGAAGTTCATTCCCCCACCTAGGTGCTAGAACAGAAAAGAGCCTGGATGAATGCCGCCCTCGATCCCTGAGAGATGGTGGGATGAGGCGAGCAGTGCTGGAGGATCGGAGGGAACGTGGTGCGCAGAGAGGTAAGTGGGTGCTGGACCATTTTTAGCTTTGTAGGCAAGCATCAGTGTTTTGAATTTGATGCGGGCAGCTACAGGAAGCCAGTGCAAGGAGCGGAGGAGTGGGGTAGTGTGGGAGAACTTGGGAAGGTTAAAAACGAGACATGATGCTGCATTCTGGATCAGTTGCAGAGGACGAATCATGGACAGAGGCAGGCCTGCCAGGAGTGAGTTGCAGTAGTCCAGTCTTGAAATAACAAGGGACTGAACAAGCACCTGAGTAGCCTGTGAAGAAAGAAATAGGCGAATTTTTCTGATATTGTAAAGAAGAAATCGGCAAGAGCGAGTAAGGTTAGCGATGTGTGGGGAAAATGACAAATGATGGTGGCTGAAGGAGTGATTTGGTTGTTGTCCAGGGATATCACAAGGTCTTGACCTGGGGATGAGTCACAAGGGATAAACAACAGTTCTGTTTTACTGAGAATGAGCTTCAGCTGATGAGCAGCCATCCAGAATGAGATGTCTGCCAGACATGCTGAGATCCGGGTGGAAACCTGAGTGTCAGAGAGAGGAAAGGAGAGAACAAGTTGGGTGTCGTCTGCATAACAGTGGTATGAAAATCCATGCGATGATATGACCTTACCAAGAGACCGGGTATAGAGGGAGAACAGAAGTGACCAAGTACTGAGCCCTGCGGGACACCAGTAGAGAGTCTACGTGGGGCAGATGTAGATCCCCTCCATGTTACCTCATATGACCTATCTTTTATTAACACCTTTTAATAATCTCTTCTCTATTAACATCACAACCATGTATATATTACCTGGATTAAATTGTAGCCTTTTGCAATTGAATCTTAGCACAAGTACATTTTGTGTTTTCAAATTAATTGTGCAGCATAAACTAAAATGTTTAAATATTTCAACTGCATTTTCAGTACAATCATTAAAATACATCCTAATATGGTTTACATATTAAGTAATATCTTTATTATCATTTTAAACTGTAAATTGTTTTATAGTTTATCAAAAAGCTAAAAACCTTTCTTTAATATTTAATTATGGTAAATGCTTATACAATTTAAAAGTCAGAGTTAATTAGACATACTAGACGTAGTGTCTGTTGTACTTGATTGTAACACTATTATAAATAATATTACAGCAGGCACAGATCTATGGTGTGTCCAGTTAATTCTACTGCTAACAATAAAAAAAAATCATCAGTGAATGGTAACTCACACATTTATTGTTCAGTGTTTTTATGATTATAACTTGCAAGACCATACTACTGTATAGGTAGCATTGCTATGACAAGTGACAAGTAAACAGTAAAACCACAGCAACCACTGCAGTTCTGACAAACATCCTGAGAAAATAAAAGGTTAGTCAACCTCACAAGCAGTACTTATTTAACAAAACATAACTCAGTTACACAAAACAAAATCTTTCCAAGTCTTTAAGGCTGATCAAATTAGAATTTTATTTTATTTATTTTGGAGTTATGACATTTGTCTGAAGTTCATTTTTGATGGAAATGAGGATTGCTGAACAGAGAATGTGTTAGAATTATTTTATATATAAAGGAGTAATTTCCACTCTCTTGCTCTCTTCCTCATAGATCTGATATTAACGTGTTAAATCTTTCCTGTTGCTATCTTCCTGTCTCCTCTTGCATCTGCTCCCTAAGGTGTGAACGCTCCCACGCTCACCTTCCCATTCTCTCTTCATGTCTCTCTCCCCCTCTCTCTCTCTCCCCCTCTGTCTCCTTCCCCCTCTCCCCCTAACTCGAGCCAACATCTTGTGATCTGTCTCTGGACGGACACCTCTCTATCTTCCTCTCCTTTGATTCTTCAGGATCTCACCAGGACATTTACAATGGCTCATGTTCTTTGTAATAACATATGTCTATGGCACAGGCGTTTGATCAAACATATATAAATACCATCTTTTGATGTTAATAAACAGAGACCTTTCTGACAGACCATGTGTGTGTGTGTTTGACTGTCTCTCCTGGCGCCAGAGAAGCTTACCAAAGCACAGCAGACAGACTGAGCAACTCGCCTCTCCTACTACGTAACTTTAGAAAAACTTTACAATCTGGGGGCTCGTCTAACCTTTTCTCTCCAGGAAGGTAAGTTAAACATTATTTTTGCTCTTGTACTTCCTTCCTTGGTCAGAAAAGTTTTTGGACCAATAGTTCATTTTACGTAGTAAATTGGCGTATATTTGGGGTATATTTTGGAAAAAAGATACTTTATGCGTGTTAATTTGTTTTTGGCTTGCGTTGTTTTTGGCATTACTCACGTTGATTTATTGATTAAAATCACAGCGGCTGTAGCGATTGTGGTTAATTGAAAGATATAGATAAAACTAGGTGTTTAACTGAAACTGAACCGGTGTTGTTAGCAATAAGCTAAAAACATACACAGCGCTGTCGTCGCGAGTACCTACGTCATCAAACCGCGTCCCGTTAGAGGAGACGCGCTACTTCGGGTGTGTTTTAAAAAGTTCTACGTTCACTAACTTTTGTTGTTGACGTAATTTATGCATTACAATATTAGTAATTTAGTGAGGCATTTGTAGCGTGCACTTTGTGTATAAGCTGGCCCTGGCGTAGAGGCGCGTGGTTAGAAAATAAATAAATTAATTGGTTATAGCCATATTCCTTAGAGTGTTCTTTGGAACAGGGAACGGCGTGCAGTTGCAGTTATACACGTGGGATGTGCATGAGTTTTATTGTCTCCCTGACGTAGAGGCGTGTGGACTCAGCCCGGCGCACCTGAGGTTCATTTTTCTGAGAGTGTTCTCAGAAACAGGGTAGATTGGCCGAATGCCTTATTAATTCACTGTATTGGTATTTGATAAATGTGTGAATACTCTCCAAAGGTGTAGAGGCACGTGAGATTTGAAATAGAATCCATATTCCTGGTAGTGTTATCAGGAACGCGGAGATATTGCACATTTTGATAATACACTTATAAATTACAGTATTCTTCAGTTTTAAATAGATTCTGATACACTCTGTTTGAATGTCACACCACCCATAATAATAATAATAATTTAAAAAAAAGCGCTTAAAGTGTCCGCTTAACTTCGATAAGCTTGGTTTGTTTACTAACTGTAACTTACCAAAATGGGTAATGGTCGTTCCAAACAGTCTCTTACTCCTAATGATTGGATGTATAATCAAGGATTTGGAATTTTTGTTCAACCTTTTATTAACAATTTGGCTGGATGGACGGAGGGTTCTTTTCAGTGGAGACATTATCCAAGAGAAGGTTCATTTGACAATGCTGACATTATCACTGCTGATCTTTTAATTAATCAAGGTTATGGTGATCCACAGTGGGACAGTCAATATATGAAAAAAGCACTTACTACATGGCGTAATTTAAAACCGAAGTGGGATGGTGAGTGCTCTAAAAATGTGATAGCTAAAAATGATAAAGATAATATTCGTAAGTGTAAACTGACCACCAACTCCAAACCACTCATACATGCTTTTCCTGTTCTCACTACTAAGGTGGAATCACCCATTGTCTCTGCTCCCCCTAGCTATTCTTCAACCACGGAGACACATAGCTCTCAAGGTGGGGGGAATGGTATGGTAAAATCAAAAGGTGTTGCCTCTAATGTGGCAGATAAGTCATTAAAAATTCCAAAGAACACTGATAGTACACCTAATTATGCATATCCCTTTGTTACATGTGGAGAAAAGAGATGGAATATTTCACCTCCAACTCTATCTGATATCCACAGCATTGTTTTTTAGCCTTCCCAAACCATCTGATGTTCACTTATTTTGTGACCAACTTAAAAGCACAACACGTTATTCACAGCTGACTGGTCCTGATTTTAGGTGCATCTTAACACGTGTTCTAGGAGCAGAGGTGACGGATTCCTCACTACAGGAAGACGTGCCCTCTCTTCATCACAAACATGATATACCTATAGATGATGAGGTTGATGCTAATGGGGACACATGGAGTGCCTATTATGCATGGGCAGATTACAAACATGTTGATAACATGTTCAGTGAACTTAAAGCTTTTCTTGTAAAGAAATATCACTCTTCATGTGATCTCCTACAAGTGGCATCTATCAGACAAGAACCAGGTGAATCAGCAACTGCCTTTTTTAACAGGTTTAAAACTGCATGGTCTGAACACGGAGGACTTCCCTTGTACTAATATACCTCCACATTTATTAACAAATGACATAATATTCCTCCACATTTCACACAGCTATTTCAAACTACGTTTGTTAATAATATGAACACTGATTCTGCCAAAACTCTCAAAATTTTTCTAGCAGGAACCGGAAATGAACCTGACATTCAAATCCTGGGACGGATGGTGCGCGATCTGGATGCTGCAGGTGCCTTTATCGCCACCTGCAGCGGAAACTCTAATCAAACTCTTGCCGCTGTCTATGATCATGGTTCACGACAACATGTCAGGTGCAAACGCTGTAATAAACTAGGGCACTGGGAACGGCAATGCAAACAAACAATATGCAATTATTGCAAGGCAGAAGGACATTGGGCACGTGACCGTAGACAAAAAACGATATGGAAAATGGGTATGTTTCTTCTACTTCACAGGCTCACCAAATGCATCAGACCACCCCATCAGGTACTATGGGCCGAACCAGGCCTACACATGTTAAAACACAATGGGAATTTTGCCCATAGGGCTGCCCAGAGAGCAAGAACCCCACAGTAAGTATGTTGACCTTGGTACTCAATAAGGATCCACAAAACCTACCTATTTTAATGTTAAATGTTAATGGTACTCCTTATCCTTTTATGGTAGTAACTGGAGCTACATGCTCTTCTTTTAGTGGTTCTCAGTACCGTGGACCTGTTTCAGCATCGACTATCAGCTCTGTAGGGATTGATGGGGTCCCAATTTCATGCCCTAAAACTTTTCAACTTCCTGTAACTAGCCCAGATGATCCAAATTTGCATTTCCGTCATCGATTTGTTGTGATACCCTCATCTCCGTTCAATTTACTAGGCAGAGATGTACAGTCTAAATTAGGCTGTTCTATATCTTTTGCAGAGGGCAAAACTGTTGTAAAGACCCCTAATAATCTGACTATGTTCTCTGATGTGATCCCACAGGTTGATTCTACTAGTAAATCTTTTGTCATCCCATCCTACTTGTCGTCTGTACCTCTGAGGTTGTGATCTACTCATGCTAATGAAGTGGGCACAGTTTGCACTACACCATACACAGCAAAACACTGACACCTGTGTATTGTAAACAATACCCTCTTTCACCAGATAAAGAGGCTGGCATTGAGAAAGTGATTTTGTCATTAATACAACAAGGTGTCCTAGTTCCTACCCAATCTCCATACAATACACCTGTTAATCCTATACATAAGGCAGGTGGAAAAGGATGGAGATTTACCCAAGATTTGCGCAAAATTAATGATATTGTAATTTCTGCCAGTCCTATTGTTCCAGACGTCCCATCCATCTTGATGTCAATACCTCCAAATCATTCATATTTTACAGTAGTTGATTTGTGTTCCGCCTTTTTCAGTGTCCCTGTCAGTAAGCAGACGCAGCCTATATTCGCTTTCACCTTCAAAAACCAACAACTGACCTGGAATCGTCTTCCTCAAGGGTTCATAGACTCTCCAGCTGTGTTCTCCTCTGTTGTAAGAGATGCCATGGCTTCCCTGACCCTGCCTGAGAAAGTCCGCCTCTGTTATACACGGACGACATCCTCCTCTCAGCTAACACTGAGGACTTATGTCGCAAACATTCACTGCGCATGCTGATACATCTGACTGATGTTGGATTCAAGGCTTCTCTCACTAAGCTTCAATTTTGCTTACTGCAGGTCTCCTATCTGGGATTTACAATCGCCCAGGGACAAAGAACATTATCTGCTGATCGCATTCAATCTGTTGTCGAGATTCGTCCACCTGCCACGAAGCAAACAATGATGAGCTTTCTTGGACTTATACACTATTGTAGGCAGTTCATTCCTGACTGTTCCTACTATGACAAAATATTGCGACAGTCATGCTCCTCCACTCAACCAGACAAAATCACATGGACATCTGAGATGAAGGTCTCTTTTTGTTACCTCAAGCAATCTCTAAGTTCAGCTCCGGCATTGGGTCTACCTGATTATGGCAAGCCATTTCACCTATATGTCTCTGAAGCCGGGGGGGTCGCAGCGGGGGTCTTAGCCCAAGATCACGGTGGGTCTTATCGGCCAGTTGCATACTTATCTAAAACCCTTTCGGGTCTTTCAACATCAGACACCCTCACCCAGGCGACCCAACCAGAGTTGATCAGACTCCGGCCTGTGTCCCAGCAGCATTCATCCACGGGTCAGCCCTCTTAATCTAAAGCCATCTTGTGGCTCTTTCTGCGGCTTCAGTTGCAGACCTAATGGCTTTCCTCTTTGCCTCACTAGTGAGGCCTAGCATGGTGAGCACTTTGCAGAGGGACCGCCCTGCAAATCCTCGGCATCCCACCTCCAGGGGTTCACAGTAGGTCTTTCAGCCTTGGCTCCTGCACTCCTTCACTAGCTCCTGGTACTTGGCACGCTTCCTCTCATTTGCCTCCTCCATGCGTTCTTCCCAAGGAACTGTGAGTTCCAGAATGATTAACTGCTTGGTAGAATCAGAAACAATGATCATATCTGGTCGGAGCCGTGTAGATGTTATCCTTGATGGGATCTTCAGCTGTTTGCCCAGATCCACTTCCAGCTGCCTTGACTATGCTCTCCTCAACCGCCTTTAGCACCTGGTCGTGGCGCCAGCGATAACGCCCCTCTCCAAGGGCTTTTGGGCAGCTGCTGAGGAGGTGTTCCAGGGACCCCCGTCCTGGACACTGAGTGCAGGATGGTGTCTCTACTTTGCTCCAGACATGGAGGTTGGATGGAGTTGGTAGGACGTCATAAACAGCTTGGACTAGGAACCTGATGTTGAGGGAGTCTGCTCTCCAAATGTTGGGCCAGCTGATCTTCCGCTGAAGAACATTCTCCCATTTAGTCCATGCTCCTTGTTGCCCCATTCCCGTCACCCTGCTGGCTCGTTCTTCCTCCACATCTGCCCTCACTTCCTCCTAAATGAGGCGCTGCCGCTGTTTACCTTGGGCTTTGTCCACTGTGGTTGATGGAAAATATCCAATTCCTGCGCGCCCTGAGGCTATGGACCCGACAAGTACCTTCTGCCTCAGTCGCGACTCGGCCACTTCCAGAGCCTCATCGGCCCTCCATTTCCGACCTGTCTTCACCTGGATGCCAGCCGATGCCACTTTTCCATCCCTGGAAAATGACAAAGAAATTTAAGTACAATGTTTTATCCCCCTCACCCATGGTATTTTACATAAACACAGAAAAATTCTTTTTAATAAGTTTTTAATACAAATAATATTTCTATAAATAATACAAATTATTTGTACATAAAAAGGAATTAATTAGAATAAATACAACTTTAAACATTAATAACTTCCACAGGGTTTATAACATTAACAAGACTCTTATCTAATGGGATATGGGATAAACAAAACAAGTCAGCGATTTAGCACTACAGGGTCTGCACAATTTGATTTAAAAAAATCGCAATGCGATTATTTTTGACACATCATGATTGATTGTGATATGTAACTATTAAACATTTTGAATTTAAAATATTATTTGTCCTAATTACTGTATCTAGGATAACAGCCAATAATGGCACAAATCTCAATTATTCTTTTAAATTAATTTGCCAATGTTTATTTATCATCTAAAAACATATACAAATACTTAATATTTTTTACCAAAACAATTTTGACAAACTCTACATTCTATGTATATTCAAAACTATGTATATATTACCTGGATTAAATTGCAGCCTTTTGCAATTTAATCTAAGCACAAGTACATTTTGTGTTTTCAAATTAATTGTGCAGCACAAACTAAAATGTTTAAATATTTCAACTGCATTTTCAGTACAATCCTTAAAATACATCTTATTATCATGGTTTACATATTAAGTAACATATTTATTCTTGTTTTAAACTGTAAATTGTTTTACAGTTTATCAAAGAGCTGAAAATCTTTCTTTGATATTTAATTATGGTAAATGTTGATACAAGTTAAAAGTCAAGTTAATTAGACATACTAGACTTAGTGTCTGTTGTATTTGATTGTAACACTATTATAAAGATTCTAGGGTGTGTCCAGTTAAAGAGGTCCTATTATGCTTTTTCAAATATTTTCTTTCATGCAGTGTGTCATGTAGCTGTATGTGAACATAAACTATCTGCACTATCTGTGACGCTGACAGTTTTTGTCTATTAAAAAAAAGAACCGGCTCACATTCGCCTAAACGAGTCATTAGCAAATCTATTTTTACTCTGTTACGGATCCACGTCACTACGTAACATATTTTCATAATGTCCGCCCACGTTATACGTCACAAATAACTTGCCTGCCCACGGTCTACGTCACAAACAACTTGCCCGCCATCTTACAATTAACGTTACCACACTCTTGTTAATGTGACTGAGCATTCATGCCAGGTTCGCTTAAACACTTTGTAATATAAAAAAAACTATAAAAACGAGAGCACACAAAATCCATTTTGACTGTTTATTCTCCACCATTCACCAAAACTAAACTTTAACACTCGCGAAGTGCGCATACCTATCTACGGCAAGCCTCGAGGGAAAAAATGTAGAAAAGTAAGGGAACAGAGCATGCACACTTCGCGCATCACACACACGCGCGCGAAGAGTATGGGCACGGAGCATGTGCACTTCGCATACACGTGAAGAGTAAGGGAACGGAGCATGCGCACTTTGCGCATCACACACACACACACAAAATGCATGAGTAGTAATGGTGAACTAGTGCTGGCGTTTGGACAAGAGAAGGAGAGATCATTTTCAGAACATAACTCAGTGTACATTAAATAAAATCTTTCCAAGTCTTAAAGGCTGATTAGGCCTCCGAGTGGCGCAGTGGTAAAGCGCTCGCCCTATCATCCGGAGATCGCTGGTTCGAACCCCGGGTGATGCTGTTTTCCTCTCACAGCCGGAGGCACAGAAAGAGCTGATTGGCCGAGCTCTCTCAGGGGGGAGGGATGAGAGGTACTTGTGCTCCCACATTAATCACGGCTCTACAGCCAATCAGGGGCGTCTGTGAGCTCGCGCACACGGAAGGAGCGGCTAGCGCTTTCCTCCGAGTGTGTTATTTATGCCTTTTTTTTTTTTTACGCCCCTAACGGTGCGTGAGCGAGCAGTTCGAAAAGATGCGGTCGGCTCGCGTCACGTGGTTCGGAGGAAACACAGGATAGCTTTCGTCCTCCCGACTGAGTGGTTGTAGTAGCCTTGATGTGTGTGGGAGCCTCCTAGCGACGGGGAGTAATTGGCCACGACTAGATTGGGGAAAAAATCGGGGGAAAAGAATTGGACAGGACTATATAAAAAAAAAAGGCTGATTAAATGAAGATGGTAATACTATTTTGCAGTTATAACATTTGCCACCAAGGCACTGAAGGTTATTTTTGATGGCAATGAGGATTGCTGAACAAAGACTGTAATAAAAAAAAAAATCTTTTTTGTAAGATAGTTTGACAGAAACTTCTCAGAAATAATCTGCTGCTTCACTGCACACGCTAATCTCTAATTTAGCTCATAGCTTCTTGTTGACACAAAAAGCATGCTAGTATGCTTTGCCATGTTTTGCACGGGTCATGCATTTTTTCGCACCCGATTCGATAAGAGAACTAACACGACCCACTAGTGATGGGAAGTTTGAATCATTTTAGTGTCTCGGTTCTTTGAGTCTCGCTAATCAAAATTAAACTAATCTTTTTTTTAGTCATTTCGTTTATTTCGTTTTTTTGATCAAAAATTTAATAAAATGTTTCAATTTCAATAAAAAGAACTCCAATATGCCTACATACACAAATTTGGCTAAAGTTCTAGTCTTCTTTGTCTTTCGGCTGTTCCCTTTCAGGGGTCGCCACAGCGAATCATCTGCCTCCATCTAACCCTATCCTCTGCATCCTCTTCTCTCACACCAACTAACTTCATGTCCTCTCTCACTGCATCCATAAATCTCCTCTTTGGTCTTCCTCTAGACCTCCTGCCTGGCAGTTCCAACCTCAGCATCCTTCTACCGATATATTCACAATCTCTCCTCCGAACATGCCCAAACCACCTCAATCTGGCCTCTCTGACTTTATCTCCAAAACATCTAACGTGGGTTGTCCCTCTGATAAACTCATTCTTAATCCTATCCATCCTTGTCACTCCCAAAGAGAACCTCAACATCTTTAGCTCTGCTACCTCCAACTCTGCCTCCTGTCTTTTCTTTAGCGCCATTGTCTCTAAGCCGTAGAGCATCCTGTACACCTTTCCTTTCATTCTCGCTGATACTCTTTTATCGCACAACACACCTGACACTTTTCTCCACCCATTCCAACCTGCCTGTACTCGCTTCTTCACCTCCTTTCCACACTCCCCGTTGCTCTGGACCGTTGACCCCAAGTACTTAAAATCCTGCACCTTCTTTACCTCTGCTCCCTGTAGCCTCACTGATCCTCCTGGGTCACTCTCATTTACACACATGTATTCCGTCTTGCTGCGGCTAACCTTCATTCCTCTGCTTTCCAGAGCATACCTCCACCGCTCCAAATTTTCCTTCACCTGTTCCCTGCTCTCGCTACAGAGCACAATGTCATCTGCAAACATCATAGTCCATGGGGACTCCTGTCTTACCTCATCTGTCATCCTGTCCATCACCAGAGCAAACAAAAAGGGGCTTAGAGCTGATCCTTGATGCAGACCCACCTCCACCTTAAACTCTTCTGTCACACCTACAGCACATCTTACCACTGTCTTACAGCTCTCATACATGTCCTGCACTACTCTAACATACTTCTCTGCCACTCCAGACTTCCTCATACAATACCACAGCTCCTCTCTTGGCACCCTGTCATACGCTTTCTCTAAATCTAAAAAGACACAATGCAACTCCCTGTTACCTTCTCTGTACTTCTCCGCCAGCATCCTCAAAGCAAATACTGCATCTGATGTACTCTTTCTAGGCATAAAACCATATTGCTGCTCACAAATGCTCACCTCTGCCCTTAACCTAGCTTCCACTACTCTTTCCCACAGCTTCATTGTCTGGCTAAAGTTCTAGTAATGAAAATATTACAATGCAGCTAAGGACATACAGTGGAACCTTGGGTTACAAGCATAATTCATTCCGGAAGGCTTGTATTCCAAAACACTCGTAAAACATATTTAATTTTTCATAAGAAATAATGGAAACTTAAATTATTTGTTCTACAGCCAAAAAAAAATACATAAAATAATTAATACAAAATATAAAGTAAATATAAAACAAATTAACCTGCACTTTACCTTTCAAAATAGTAAAATAAATCCCTGAAAATAAGTGTTTCTATTTATGCACACAGGCGCTGTGTGTGTGTGTGTGTCTGTGTGTGTGAGGCTAGTGGAGACTCTTGCTTTCAGCACCATCCTGCTGTTCACCATTAAACACACGCCGCCTCCCCTTGACTTCCCCGAGTCCCGTGTCCTGTCCATGCGGTGAACCGAGAAGAACTCGGCCGGCTGGATGGCGTGGTCCGGCACCACTGGGTTCAGCCATGTCTCGGTTAAGCAGAGGAGATTGCAGTCCTGAATGTCTCTCTGGAACTTTATCCTGGCCCTGAGGTCATCGAGCTTGTTCTCCAGTGACTGGACGTTGGCGAGCAGGATGCTAGGCAGAGCTGTGCTGTGTGCACGGGCTCTCAGCCTGTTCCTGACGCCGGCTCGTTTTCCTCGGGGCTGCCGCTTCACGTCGCGTCCTTTGTTCTCCCTCAGGATCTTACTTGGCCAGCTCGGATCCGAAGTTAAAAACTTCGAACTGTGAGTACATTGTATACCAATAGAAACAAGAGTGTCTCTATCATACCTAATGTACTCAATGGTGGTAATTTTGCCGATTTAAAAACGCTGAAAACTAACTTAAAAAACAAAAACAAAGAAAAGGTGGTCGGAGCAGTCGTGACGGCAGCCGACCTCACTGGCATCATCTTGTATATTCGATACCCCACGTGTGTTGTGAAGACACGCCCCACAGAACTGGGGGGCGGGCTCAGCAGAGATCATAAGCATTTAAGGAAGCATGTACTGAAACAGGTTACCCACAATGCATCTCCCACACTGGACTACACTTCCGTAAACAGCTGTCATAAATCAACCTCTCTCTTCCGCTTAAACTTTTTTGTCTGCAAAAGTAGCTCGTGTGAGCGCATACTAATGGAATCACCAAATAAAATATGTTTTACACACACACACATGGTCACAGTGTTATAGTAAACAGTACACACGTGCATGGATGTTGATTATACTAGTAAGGGACGAGCACTAAGACCCAGCAGGGGAGACGATTACCAAACAATTCTGCAGTGCAAGGGAGAGAAAAACCGTTGGCTCAGTTGTGATCACATAACACTCGGCGTGAAAAACAAGAAGCGCATGCGTGATACGTACATGATACTCTGTGCTCTTAAACCAAGACAATGCTCGTTTTTCAAGTTAAATTGTATTAAAAATCTTTGCTCGTCTTGCGTAACAATTGTAGGGAGTGAAATTTAAGATTAAAAGAAATGTTCTATGACTTTAAATAAGATGTAGAGGTAATATCGCGAGAACAGAGATCCGTGTTTTGGACTCGCGGGAGAACCGCTTGGTTCAGTTGTTGAAAGCGGAGAGAGAGAGAGACATGACGTGCACTTTGTAATTAGATGTGGCTAAACTATGATGTTCACCTCTTCATGTTTAATAAATCAAGTGTTATGACTGCCAGTGCTCCTTGTTGGTGTCCTCCTTGCAACCAAGCCAAGAACTCACGAGCCTGCGCGCGGTAAGAACTGTAAAGCTCACACATAGAAATAACGTGCGTTACACAATCGCAAACCGTGTTACTCGTAATCCGAGGTTCCACCGTATTATATTAAACAGATATATGATGTGTAGCTCACTTCATATCTTCTAGTATCACTTCATATCTTCTTCTTGTGTTGTTCTGAGTAGAAAAGTAATTGAGAAAGAAACGTTCAATTCTGTTTCCTGTGTACTGCACTGCATAGCGTCTATGGGAGTCACGTGACAAAAGAACGAACGACTTAGGACTGAAAAGACTCAAAGGCAACTACTCATTTTTGTTTCCTGTATAACACATACAAAGGTTTTGCGATGCTTTGCGCATGCGCGACCAATAGAAAATGAACAAATCACTCTCCAAGACTACTCGTTTATCTGTATCTAAGATGTTAAAGATTTGTTTAAAAAGAACGTATCGTTCATGAACGACCCATCACTACGACCAACCTGACCCGCTCTAATATACGCAAGTCATGCACCGCACTGGCACCCACAACCCTTAAAAAACATGATAAACATTATTAGCAGTGGACTGATAAATCGGACAGAGTAGTGCACTGAAAGCAGACAGCGAGGGAACGAGGGAGAAATTTACTCTCTGTCCCCCGCTCTCAGACGTACAGAATCACATTGCATTCACAAAAGAAAAAAAAATCAATCTGAAATTATTTCATAATTATGACTTGATATCTCATATGTATGACTAAATGTTATATAATTATGCTTAAGAGAGGGGATCTAATAAATGAAAACTAAACAAATGTTCAATTTTTTCATTCCAATGTTTCATTCCAAGGTGTAATTCACAGGGTGCTACTACCTACTTCTACTCACTGCTCCGTTTGCAGTCAACTTCGGTGAAGGAATCTTTCCTCGACTAAACTCCACCATTCGGAACACCCTGCGAAGTCACCAGCGCAGACGTCACTTCCTCTGTGCGTTACCATGGTAACATAAGCCCGTCGGATACCTGCTGGGGAAATTTAATACTACGGACGTTAAATATTGAATATTGATCCAAATAAAAACAGATACAATTATAAACTATACTATTGAATTGTGTATATCTTGTAAATCAATTATTGATTAATAATAATGATAATTGATTAAAGTAACTTCGGGTTAGCCAGGTTGCTAGTGCCCAAATCACAGCCGGACGTGTCGATAGCACACACCAGGGGGGCGGAACTTCCGGTGGTCGCGCCATGTAAAACATCCAGTGGCAACCCAGCAGTGCGGGGTTGAGTCAGACACAGACCGACACTTTTTTTTTTTTTTCCTTTATTAAGTTAAATATGAAGAATAAACAATACAGCAACAAATAATGGCATTGACACCAACAAAAAGAATATTGTACATAGTTATACTGAATTAATGCTACACAGCATACGTGGCAATAATCCTATACATAGATTTATGCCACATAAAAAAAAAATAATTAAAAAAAAAGGGGAAATACTTTATAGGTACTTACATAACATAGAAACAAAGCCAAACAGGTGAGGTTATATCTTCTAAAACAATTACAGTCAACTTATATGAGTATGTCCTTATATTCCTTGTAAATCAGCCACTTTTCCCAGTCCCTTCCAAAATTACCTTTCTTCATCTTTAACGTATATGCAAGTTCTTCCATCACCTGGATTTCTTCGATAATTTCAAACCACTGTTTACAATTTAGTGTGGTGTCTTTACGCCAATTCCTTGTTATAACCTTTTTACATGCCACACGGAGAATCTTACATAAATATTGATCGTTTTTGGGTACTGTGCCTTTAATATTTCCCATAAGTAAAAATAGAGAGGATCTGGGTATGTTATATCCAAGTACTTCAGACATAACTACCTGAACATTATCCCAAAAGGATTGGATTTTCTTACAGCTCCAAAAAATGTGTGTGTGGTCTGCTGCTATCTTTCCACACTGTCTCCAACATTACTTTTGCTTGGAGGCTTTTTTGCTTTTAATCTTAGGCGTTATAAAAAAACGGATAAGACATTTCCAGGAAAACTCCCTCCATATTTGTGAGCTAGTGGTAGTTTGATGTAATATCCACATATCATACCAATCTGTTTCTGGTATTACAATCTTTAATTCTCTATCCCATTTAGATTTTATATATAATGTGGAGGTGGGGCTGCAATTCATTAACACCTCATACAGGGAAGAAATTAATCTAGGTAACATATGGCTATAGGCATCCATCATCATTTTGGTAAGAGGATGGATATTATTTACTCTAATTTTCCTTTTTTTATTATAGTAATCCCTTAACTGAAAATATCTAAATAAGTCCTGATTTCTTAGTCCAAAATTATCTTTTAGGTCCTGGAAGCTTTTAATTTCACCCTTAGTAACTACACAGCACAATGCCGTTATTCCCCTCTCCTTCCATTGATGAAATATTGGATCTTCCCTTCCTGGCTTAAATTCTTCATGTATAATCCACCTAAGTATTCCAATTTCTTTCTTCAATTTGAAATGTTTTACAATTGAATGCCAGACCTTTAGTGTAAATGTCACTATTGGGCCCAGTTTGTCTTTAGTATGATCATGAATTTCGCTCTCCCCTATAAAAGAATGGACTTGAAGATCTTGTATATTTGTTTCTATGTATTTCCATTTGGCTAAATAGCTAGAAGTACACCAATAAAAAATAGGACGTATTTGTGCTGCATAGAAATAATTTTAAAGATTTGGAAGAGCCATACCACCTTTTTCTTTAGGTAATTGGAGTGTTGAATAGCGCACTCGGGGTCTTTTACCCTCCCATATATACCTCCCATATATAACTTTTTCTCTACTTCTAACTGTAATAAACTGTTAATTTCCTTTCTCAATTTTCCAATTTGAGTCATCACCTCTTTATTAGCATTGCATTTATGTTTACGCTCCAATTGTTTCAATTCTGAAGTAAGTTTTTCATAATTAGCTAGCCTTTCTTTTTTAAGGGTGCTTGTAATATTACACTATTTTAATAGTAATATTAATAGTACTATTAATTTTCCTTGAATCACTGCCTTAAGTGCATCCCATAGTATGGAGGGGTCCACCTCGCCATTATTATTTTCCTCTACATATCTTTTTATTTCTGTGTGAATTTGTTTAATTATTAATTTGTTATTTAGTATTCCTTGATTTAATCTCCACAGTGTGTTTTTTCGCTCCCCCCCAGGGAAATCCTCACATAGATCGCACAGTGATCTGATACATCAGCTACTCCAATTCTACATTGCTGTATCCTGTGTCTGTTTTTTTTCTTGTAATAGAAAGTAATCTATTCTAGAATATACCGCATGGGTGGCAGAGTAGTGGCTATAGTCCTTTTCCATTGGATGTAGTTCCCTCCAGGCATCAATTAGTCCCATTTCTGTACACATGTGATTCATGAATTTTGTTATATGCTTTTTGTTTCTTTTATGACTTGTCCCCTCCACATATACAAACTCCCTCCATTTCCTTAGCCACAATATCGAATAACGATTTGAAATGTTGTTTATTGCTTTCCGGTGGAGCATAAACATTCACAAGGGTTACTATGTTACCATTAATTGTTCCTTTAACAATAACATATCTCCCTTCTTTATCCTTTATTTCTTTCTGACACTCAAAATTTAGACTTTGTGGGATTAAAATAATAACCCCTCTTCTATGACGATTTGGACATGAACTATAAAAAATATTTTTAAAACCAAATTTTTTAAATTTTTCATGTTCCTCATTTGACATGTGTGTTTCTTGCAAGAAGAAGATATGTGTTTTTTCCTTTTTCAATTTGGCTATTACCCTAGACCTTTTGGCCGGATTCCCCAGACCATTAACATTCAAAGACATTATATCAATGTCCCGCTCCTGCATATGCCTTTCTCTACAACAATACTCATAAAACGATAACCCCACTGGCTAACAATTGACCAAGTAAGAACAACTGAACAACATTTACATAAATCAAAACCATCTGAATGAACGACAGAATATCAACTGACCTCCATTTGGGAATGGTCACCCATATTTTCGGGTTTTGAGTCACTCTCTCCATTAGGGGGAAAAACCTCAGCTGAACGGAGGGCCCCCTTCTAGATATGAGGTGCTGCCTACTATAGGTTTTCGCACCCATACCAGATAAGTTTTCTTAGATGTCCATGTCTCTCGTCTAACAAGCTTATACACGGAAACCCCTTACTATATTATTTGAATTATAGTACAATAGCTTTCGGCTGTCACTCACGTTCTTTGTTCCCTCTTGACTTGATGTATTAGTCCCTTGTTCACATCGCATATAGAAGGTCTCTTACTAATTCACCGTGTTCTTTCGCCGAAAGTCCTCTAGCCGCTTCCGTGCCCTTCTGCTTGCCTCATCTCTCCGCTCTTTGGTTACCCGCTGCCAAGCCGAACTTTTCCTTGCCTCGAGTCATTCCAAAGGCGTTGTAGTGCCCTCTGCCTCTTCGGAATCAGCTACTTTATACCCTCTATCGCGCAGATCTTTTTCGACTTCGCGTCGTTGTACGTTTTAACTCCATTATTCCAATGTACTCGCATCTTAGTGAATGGGGTCTGAAAGCGGATCCCCGCTTCTTTCAGGATTTTCTTGGCTTTAGCGTATGACTTGCGTTGCTGCACCACCGCCGAGGGGTAATCGTGATCGAAGAAAATCCTCCTCTCTCCGATTGTGATTATTCTCTTGCTCCAGGCTTTACTCAGGACCATTTCTTTCGTACTGTATTGTAAAAAGTTCACGACGATAGCCCTCGGTGGCTGATTTGCTTTAGGCTTCAGTGCCAGAGCTCTGTGCGCCCGCTGAATTTGACAATCTGCGTCAATGCCGAGTTCCCTCCTCATAAGTTCTTCAACAAACTGAGTGACCGACCCCTTATCTGCATCCTCTGGAACTCCGAAAATGCGCAGGTTATTTCGTCTGGACCGCGACTCGAGGTCGGTCAATTTGTCTATCATCTTGTTATGCTCCTGTAAAAATTCCTGTAGTAGGCCGTCAGTCTCTGAGCTCCAGCACTCCATTTCTTCAACACGCGACAAAGTGGTCTTAACCTTTGCATTTAGTTCCTTTATTCCTTGTGTTGTGAGTGCGATTTTCTTATTGATTTCCTCCTTAAATACCTCTAATTCGTGTTTCATTTGAGTCTTGAGTTCGTCTTTAAACGTACCCAGCTCCACTTTCAGCTCGCTACAAAATTCTTGTATCTGCTTACTGATACTGTTTAAACCCGCGCGTAAAGAGTCTGTTGTTTCCTGATCGCCATCTTCTACTCGTTCTTGCATACTGTCTGTCTGCGTTCGATTACAGTCCTTACTTTGCTTTTCGGGGTTTCTTTTAGCTTTGGACTTTGTCCCTCCGCTCATCTCTCAGCACAGATAGATTACCAATAAGTATAAATCGAGTTTAGCGGAGTTTTAAAGCTGATATAAGGGAGCTCGCAGTTTAACCTGCCATGTTGCTTCGCAGCCCAACCGGAAGTCCCACAGACCGACACTTTAAAGTCCCTTTTACACGAATTTGTGGACATTTTTGCGGTAGATGAGCACGACTGCACTCATACCAATTTGGTGCAGCACACGATCGATATGAGAAATGCAGCTCCTGTTCGGCTACATCCGAGACGCCTTCCATTAGCTTAACGAGCTATTGCCACAGAAGCTGCGTGAGATGGCCGACTCGGGCGTCATTGAGCCAGCATCCGGACTGTGGTCTTCACCGGTTGTGCTCGTGCGTAAAAAGGACGATTCTTGGCGGTTTTGTGTTGATTACCGGCGGTTAAACTAGGTAACGCGCAAGGATTCTTATCCGTTGCCACGAATAGATGATGCGCTGGAACACGTTGTGGGCTCGGCTTGTTTAGCTCGTTAGATTTGCGTAGCGGGTACTGGCAAGTAGCGCTTGCCCTGGAAGCACGACCTAAAACCGCGTTTTCGATCGGGCAAGGGCTTTGGCAATTCCGGCGCATGCCTTTCGGCCTATGTAACTTTCCAGCTACTTTTGAACGGTTGATGGAGAAAGTGCTGGCAAATATTTCTTGCAAACGTTGTGTGGTCTACACAACGGAAATGCTTAAGAGAAATGTTATTCCTCTATAACCACCGGATGATTTATCGGTGCACCACGCCCCTTCATCCGCAAATTGACAGCCTCGTAGAACGGATCAATCGGACGCTCACCACACAAGCAGCCCCATGTGTATGACACACACAGCCGGGGGCGAGACTTTGTTACTGGAGAGCAGGTTTGGGTGTATTCCCCCCGGAAGGAAAAGGGGGCTCTCGCCTAAGCTTATGTCTCACCGGGTGGGCCCCTGTACGGTAATTGCCCAGCTCTCCGATGTTGTCTACCGGGTGCGGTTGGCAGGGCAGGCGCGAGTGGTCGTGCTCCACGAGACCGTCTCGCTCCCTATCAGCCCCATGCCAGCGAAACATCGAATGCTGTGGAGGCTGGTCCGCCTCAGAGAGATGGAGGCGCCCCTCTCTCCCCCGCAAAAGGACTGCCAGCGCCAACCACCGTCACGCCTCCAAGACTGAGTTCGTCATGGTGACCGGAGACGGTCACAGCTCGGGTGGGGGCAGTGTGGCGTAGGCGGGGTTTCGGCTGGCGACTATTATGCTTTGCGGGAGGGGTTGTTGTGAGTTCACCCTGTTGGGGAAAGCTGTTTGTGTTAGTCGCTTTGGCCATGTTTTGTGTATGTGTTAGGTGTGTGTGACCTATTAAATACTCTTTGGTTCATGCTAAGGCTGAATTGAATGTAGGTTCTGAAGTGAATGTGTTGCTCATGCTGTTGTGTGACAACATACTAAATACTCCCAGCCATTTGCATTGGGCAGCAATTAAGCTCACTCATATCTCCAAGTTCCTTTCTAGCGGTGAAAAAAATGCTACAATATCTTTTCTTACCATGGCCAACTGCGATGAAACAAAGCATATATGTTTCCTCATAAGTTATAAGTTCCCTTCACATTTCCTGCAAAGGGAGTAGGGAGCACCCTGTGAAGTACACTTTGGAATGGCACGGAAATACAGCCTTTGTCTAGTTCTGTTGCTGTGAGATTGGTCCTAAATTGCTCTTAAGCTAAAACTCCTAGTTAGAAGTTTTCAAGCTTTTTTAAGCTTTGGGTGCTTCCTGAGAGGATTCTCATGAATGTGGCCTCAGATCCATTAATGATATGTTGGATAAATATGCAACAAACTTGCAAACAACAATCTGTGATCCATTCCTACTTTGTGCCTAGTACGATGATAGTATGATATTATAATAAAAAAACAAGTTGAAAACTGGGTGCTGTTATAGAATATTGCTGCTGATATCTACAAGGAAGCCCCCCTTTTTTTTAAATATAATTTTGTAAAGGAAAAAGTATGATAAAAACCCTTAAATTTTTCATTTGGAAAATATAAGAATCCACACAGACACTGCAGTGTATGTCAGTAATAAATGATTGCACTGTATACAGACCCAGATTTAACAGTTAAAAAAAAAAAAAAAAAAAAATATATATATATATATATATATATATATCATTAAATGCACAACATTTGATGGTTTGATCACTGAGAATCTTTTAATACTAATTTTACAGCAACAGTATATATGTTTTACAGGGTATTTTGTGCTCATTAAATGGACATTAACAACACATTTTTCTTTTGAGAGATAATGTCACCTGCAATAAATAAATATATATATATATATATATATGAAATCACATGATCCAGCGTTTTACTAGTATCTTCCACTGTAACTGGCAGCTGCTGTCGCTGTCACCGCCACTAATATCACTATGGAAATACGATGGATATGATGACAAGCACAAGTGCAATGATATTGAAACGACGTGCCTTGGAGCCATAAGATTGCGCTCCAGTCATGTCTCCCACCATCTTCCGGTCTCTGGACTGAAACACACAAGCACAATATCTTTTAAAAACATTACAATTCATAAGTAAAAATGAAGCACCAGTCAAGATCAGGATGCTCTTTGTTGTGCTTAAATGTACTGTTTATTATACAAAAGTGATTGATTGTTTTGATTATCATTTATATATGTAGCCAAGCCACTAGGAGGCGATGTTGAACCTATGATGGTAGACAGGACTCTCTTAAAATGGGCACTTCCGATTAGCAGCATTTCAATTGTTTGGCATGCATGTTGTTGTCCGTCGCTGGAAGAACAATTGTGGTTGATTTTCAGATGTGCGTTTTAGACGTTTTCATGCTGGTTATTCTGAATTAAATACGTTGTGCATACTGAATGATCAACACTGCAGATTGCACCCAAATAAGATGTTTTGAGACTCTTGTATTTGTTGGCTTGGTATAGTGTGCTGCATGTGGGGGTTGACGATTTGTGGGAGCGTATTGTGATGATTATACTGTAGCCCCTTTTATGGTGTATGTGTATGGTCAGCTAACCGTTTTAAAGAATTTGTTACCGGCCAGCTCAAGTTGATCACTGTTTTCCCCCACCTTCATTATTTTTCTTTTGTATTTTGTTTTGTGAATATTATATTTTTGAGTGTTGCCCAGGACTTGTTTTTTGTATTTGTATTTTGGTTCTTTTTGTGCCCTAGCAAGGCTTTGACATATAGGCTTGCTCAGTGTGATTACGGAAGAGGGGTATTTTCGCTTCCACATGTACAAGTGTGAGGTGTTAAGAGTGTTTGCATTTTCTCTTTTTCGTATGAGTTAGTGTGCTGTGTAAGAAGATTGTAATTTATTTTGGGTATTGATTGATGTGGTTTAAAAATATTGTCCTACCCCACTGACTTCTTGTATTTCCAGCTCATATGAGCAGTGTTTTGTCAGCTTGTGAGCACAATTAGATATGATTATACTGTAATAAAAGTTAATTATTTGTAATAATTTTGCCTTGAGCATATTCATTAAATGGAATAGCCGTGTGGGACCCCTCATTTGGTGGCTTTGGGATCTCCTACCCAGAGTAAAGTGGAGTGGCATAGTCGAAGATAGTGTCAGTAAAGGTAAACACACATTTGGTAACCCATTACATATAGATATTAGGTAGCCTACATTTCTGACTTGCAAAATCAGTACTTCTCCAGTGTATACAGTACTGTGTAAAAGTCTTAGGCACCCTGTGATTTTTTTTGTACATATTTATTTATACAGTTTTATTTTTTGACTTCATTATCCAATTTTAAGCTTATAGGAATGTGGCTGGTTCTGCAGGATGTTCGGTAAAACTAAGCAGAGGAACATCACACCAATTATTGATGTTGGTTCATTAATGACTGTTTACTGCTTTAATAGTATTTTTTTTATGTAGAAACATATTTTAATATAGAAGACACCCTTGCTCTACAGAAGTAATTTACATGTGCCTAAGACTTTTGCACAGTGTTATTTTTAAGAGCAAATGTTTAAAAAATGAAATAAAAAAGGAAGAAAAAAAAAAGATGTTTAATGACATTTAATGAATACTTATTTTTAATTGTGAACATATGGATAAATAATACTAAGAAACAAACGATATGTAATTACTCCATGGGCTCACAACAATGGAAACTGTCACACAGCATCTTTACAGAAATGTAGTAGTATTTCTCCATATTTATCCACATTACACAGGCCAGATGTGATGTTGGCAAGGAAAAAAAAATCCTGAGACTAAACTTTGACTAGGCCAAATATAAATGTCATTTAAAAATGACTACATAAATGATCTTACTATATTATATTATCTCCATATATCCATTTCATTTATGCCTTACCTTCATGGAGAAAATCAAGGCGACCAGGCCCAGACAGAACGGGTTGCCATAGATGCCATAGATTATACAGTGTGGCGATGGACCACACTGTATAATCACGTGGATGTTCCGGCATGGACACCATGACTGTCCCTGCTCCTCTGCCATCACTCAGAGGAACGTTTAGTGGGACCATAGGGCTCTGCATCCTGCTCAGTGTCAGACCTTACTGCGCTGTTTAAGAACCTTTAGGCTACAGGTTTGTCCATTTATGGTTGATGTTAGGGGGCAAGTCATTTAGTCTGTTACCAAAAGTTGAAAGTGCAAAACCACTATGGCTATTAGGTTGTATGACCTACTTTTGATGGCCTAGTTAATGACACGTACCAGGTTTATTTGGACAAATAAAGTAATAATTTAGAATGCAGTGAACCTTAAAGGATCTCTTTCATTCTCTTCTTTAACCAGAGAACGATTTCATGCCGTGTATTGTATTACTCAGTGCAATGTTTAGCATGACAGTGAAAGATAAAATACCAGCATGTCAGATTTGGGGTTACTTATGCCAATTGTATATTGTTATTTTTAGCACAATTATTCCCTTGTTTTATTCTTATTTCTTATGTTCTTCTGTATTGCTACTGGTCTCTGCGAGCTACCAAACTAATTTTGTTGTATTATTACAATGTTGATAAAAGTTTTTTTTTACCCCCCCCCCCCCCATGGTATTAAATTTTTAATACAAGTAAAATTTATATAAATAATAATGCAAATAATGTGTATATAAAAGGGTCATTGAATTAGATTGAGAATAAATAAAACTTTAAACATTACCACAAGCAGAAAATTATGATTAAATTGAGTTACAGGACACACAGAGAGCTTAACCTCCACAGGGTCTATAACATTAGCAAGACTCTTATCTATTTAGCATTAAAATTAGCATTGCACAGTTTGATTAAAAAAAACAACACGAAGAGATTATTTTGACACTTTCATTGTTAAATCTAACTATTAAACAAATATAAAATTTTGTATTCAAAATATTTTGTCCTAAATATCAAATCTCATTATTTCAACAATTTTTTTGCCAGTGTTTACTAATCACCTTAAAAATAACATAAAAAAATTAAATTATTGACAAACTCTTTGTGCCTTTTTGATGTATAATGTACTGTACATTACCTCTAACAAATGAAATCATTGCACGTCAGTGGTAATCAGTCATAATAAACAAGTGTCCGTTGTTCTTGATTGTAACACTATTATAAAGATTTTCATTGTAATATTACAGCAGACACACATCTAGGGTGTGTCCAGTTAATTTTACCGTTAACTATACAAATATCAATGAAAACTTATCAGTGGACAGTTACACACACATTTATTGTTCATTTAAAAGTGTTTTAATGATTATAACCTGCGAGAGCATGTTAGGGGTTTGGGAATCACATTACAACATTTTTATTGTATTACAAAGTGCAGAAACAAAAAAAGTGGAAAATAAAAGGATCTGTTTAATCACATTTTTACGGAAAAAGTAACTTGGAGTATGATTAAAATGCGACTTACTCTATGGTTACTTGTACTGAGAATACAAAATACTTATCATCGCTTACACAAAGCTGTCCTGCACAGTAAAGAAATGATTAGTGGTCTGTAAGGCATTTTCCCTAGTCTTTCCTCAGCATTAATAACGTTCAAATGTCTGTTGAGGCCAAATAGGTACTAAAATTATCTTATTCACTTCCACATTAAAGTCTTAAACCTAAAATGATATGAAAATGAAGAAGTGCTCTTATGGGTGTACTGCTGTTTTAAATGTAGTGAGAGTGAATCACATCACATCTTGGAATTCACAGCAGATGAACCTCCCTGGGTATACACGTGCACAGAGTTCTGGAAAGAAAGAAAAAAGTTGAACTCTATCGTTTTCTTCTGTAGACACACTAGTCACTAGTCATTGATGCATGTTGCGAGAATAATGCTTTACCTTTTTGCCTTCTGCATTATACTTATCGAGCAGCGCCTGAACACGAGAGCCATAATCCTGGTGCACTTCCATCAGACGGTGAACCTGTGAAAGTGAAGGAGACAGTGTTCTAAACTGTTCTGAAAAATCATAGATAAGTACAACAAGACCTCAGGAACATCAGACTGTACCGTGCGCTTCTGAATAAAGAGCTGAGCTCCTTTTAGATGTCCAGCCAAGTTCTGGCACAGACGCTCGCGCTCGGCATCATTCAGCACCTTGGTGAAAAACGTGCGAACCTACAAGAGCACAAAGACACTTTAAATCCCAGAGAAGGGGGAAGACTACACCAATAGAGTGGGTCCTTCTAGATCGCTTGTGTGCATGACACATCCATACCTGTGTCACATTATCCTCATCCGAGCTGTTGTAGCGTGCAACATCAGGAGAGACTCTAAACTTGGACTCCATAAAGCGTGTCTGACAATCTGGAGCACTGAAGCTGTTGGGGAAGTAGTTGGGCGCTCCGCCTATGAAACAAAATCTCACATTAGGTTGGTGAAATAGAGTTTGGACATCTGGCCGTGCATGAGGATAATGTGACCTTATGCCTGAGTGTGTAATACTGCAGTGTGTATGAGGATGTCTCACCCTGGTTGTCATTCATACACATGGGTCCATCTCTCTGATAGTTGGCCACGCGGGCACGATAAGGGCAATTAACAGGCAGCTGGAGGTAGTTGGCTCCAAGCCGATGACGGTGAGTGTCAGGGTAAGAGAAAAGACGGCCCTGTGCGGAACATCATGCATCAGACTACTGACACAACCAAAACACAGGGACCAATTACAAAGACAGAGACTTCAGTGCCCATTTTTTCCATTTCACTCTTTTGTGCATACTGTAGTGTCCCCACATATGAACAGTCAGTTTAACATGTTTGACATTCTGCTCAAGGTTTTGGTAGAGAACAATAGTGTGATGAACATTGTGGTTGATGAACCTGATTGAGCCATCGATACCACCCACAAAAAAAAAATTCCACTAGATTTTGTTGTGCCTTTAAATAGTATGCCTTTTCACTTGCTTTTTATCATACTATGAGAAATAATGTAGAATGAGTAAATGAATCATTTTATAATAGATGAAGATCATCTTCATCTTTATATTTTCTTCTCATTGCATAAATAAAAAAAAAATGTATAAGAAATACAAAAAAAAACTTGTTATATTTCTTGTTAACAGTTTAAGGTCACGGGCTGTCGTTTAAGCATCTCACTGCATATCGTACTGTGTATGACTATGTATGTGCCAAATAAAATTTGAATGAAAAGATTTTTATCATAGCACCACAACACAAAATTACTATTTTTATGTTAATTTGTAAGATTTTTTGTTTTAATATTTATGAATTTTACGACTTTTACCATGAACTATCATCTTAACTATTTGAAAGAGGACATTATTGTGAACTATATTTATTCTTATTTAATTTGCAAAAGAGAATTTTAAAAAATGCAAAAAACAATGACAATAAATATATATATATTTTTTTTGTTTTTGTTTTTTTTTTGTTTTTTTTTCTTATTTTAGTGAAATATTCAATCTCTTTATGTTTTTAATAAAATGAGATTCTCAATCTTTACTAACTTTATAAGGTTACTAACTTACTTTCTAATGTACTCCACTGATTACATTTTGGGATGATTTTAACTTGTGGGGTTTGGGGGAAGAATTTGAAATTATTTTTTTAATCTTCATGTGTCATGTCACAGTTAACAACTCTGCGAAAACAACTCTGTATATTTATAAATTAAATAATAAAGCAAAACCCTAGTAGAGAAAACCAGACAGTACAGGCATTTCAGATTTTTTCCTCTTAGTGCCATACAGCACAATGTATTGGGCTATTACATTTACATGGGGAATTTTAGATTAAATAATTACATTCATTATAACCATCACAATATTACCAATCATAATACAATCATTTGAACAAGAAATGACAAAAGTGACAAAAATGCTACATCTGGTCTTAGCCATTATCAGAGTGTGTCTGTGCAGCTTTCCACAGTTCAGATTCTTTTACCTTAGAATCAAATACTACGTGCTCGGCTTATAAACCCTTTATCCACTATGAAAATTGTGGTTTATCATGCACTTGGGCACAACCACTAAATAGCATGACTGCTCTGGTTCTTCCCACAAAGCAATGTCACTTTAGCTGCGGTTATCACTACTGTACGTTTCAAAATTAAACTTCCAGACATGCAAACTGTGGTGTTCCATAACAGGTCTGATTATATTTGTAAAAGTGTCTGACTTTGTAATTAATTTGGCAATACATATAACCTTTTTCCAGGAGTAATACAAGACCAGGCTTCTATTTACCTTAATATAGAGTGGTTTAAAAACCATAAATCCAAAATGACTATGTTTGAAACCAAGATTTGATGCTGAAAGTAAAGACAAACGCTAACAATTGTTTTTTCTTGGGTCCAATAATACACACACACAAAAACATATTCAAATCCTTGCCTCTACAAGGGGCGTTGATGTCAAAACGGGACTTCTGATTGCGCATTAAACCACAACACAGAGTAAAAACTTCCTAAGTTCTCTAAATAACCCCCAGCTACACTGATGCACTTCCCAGCATTTCAATAGTGCTTAAAGTTTTCTCAGCAAGCTGAAGCCATGAATGGACTGCTTCACATCTGAATTGTTCCCAGGAACTTCTCTAACAGACCAAACATGCTTGGAGCTGCAAATATAGCGTTCCACTTACTGAATGTTTAAAAGGATGACTGTAGTGGGCTTCAGGCAATGTCATCACTCGGCGAAGTCTGCCTTTTTTTAAAAAGGCTAAGAGTTGCATTACCTTACTGTGCTTGAAGGCTTGTAAATGTAAATCGGGTTTATGCCTTTTGACATGAACACCTTGTACTGTATATGGCATAGCATAAATCTTTTCCAACAAACTTGTTTAAAACCTGTTTAACAGTAGTTTATCTAATGACTGAGTAATTTACATAATTGCATACTATAACAGTTTTTACACCCTTTACAACATGATATATAGGATCACCTTAAAAAATAGAAGAGAGACTAGAGAAACAGTGTGAGACTGTACCTGCAGCATCTTGTCAGGACTTGGCTCGATGCCTGGTGGCATGTTACTGGGATCAAATGCCAGTTGTTCCACCTCAGCGAAATAGTTTACAGGGTTTTTATTTAACACAAAGCGTCCAACTGGAATCAGAGGGTAGTCTTTATGGGACCAAACCTGAGAGAGAGAAAAAAAACTGAGTAAAAGAAAAGCCCTTCAATAAAAGCATTAGTTACTAACACATTATTAACTAGTAATAGCAATCTGTCTTAATTATGGTTACTGAGGGAGGTTAGGGCACCTTGGTCAGATCAAATGGGTTCCAGGGGTACTTCTCCGCCTGCTCAAAGCTCATGACCTGAATGTAGAAGGTCCAGGAGGGGAAGTTGCCAGTGGCAATGGCGTTGTACAGGTCACGGAGGGCGTAGTCAGGATCACTGGAGGCCAAACGGTCTGCCTCCTCTACAGGCAGATTCTTGATGCCTTGATCAGTCTGACAGGAAGAGACAATGTCTCACACACATACAAACAAGGACATGGACATACAAGTGCAAAAGCAAGTACACACCTTGTAGTGGAACTTGCAGTAGACAGGGTTGCCGTCCGAGTTGAGCAGTTTGAAGGTGTGGGATCCGTAGCCATTCATATGGCGGAATCCATCAGGCAATCCGCGATCGCTGAAGAGGAACGACACCTGCAAGAGAGATGAAAAGGAACAGAAAAAAGATTAAGGAACACGTAAAGTATGAGCAGATATACTGATTACAGCATGACGTCACAGCTGAAGCAGGGAACACTTAATGTGTTGCCATAAACTTAACTATACAACAGTATCACAAACCTGATGCAGAGACTCTGGACGCAGACTCCAGAAGTCCCACACCATGTCGGGGTCCTTTAGGTGAGTCTGAGGATTCCGCTTCTGAGTGTGGATAAAGGATGGGAACTAGGCAAATCACAAACACATAACACAGTGGTTAAGGCATTGGACTACGGTTCGGAAGGTCCCAGGTTCAAACCCCATGACCACCAGGTTGCCACCCTCAACTGCTCAGATGTATAATGAGAATAAAATGTAAGTCGCTCTGGATAAGGGTGTCTGCTAAATGTCTGTCTCTCGCCCTCTCACCAGAAGTGCATCCCTGATGAAGAAGATGGGTGTGTTATTGCCCGTCAGGTCCCAGTTGCCTTCTTCGGTGTAGAATTTTAATGCAAAACCTCGAGGGTCCCGGACTGTATCAGCTGAACCAGACTCACCAGCTAGAAGCAGAAATGATGTTTAAACAAAAAGGGGGGAGAAATATATATAGTTATAGTTTATAAATGTTACTGCATCCACTACCCTCCTGCTCACCTGAGAGCAAAATGACTCTTTTATTTCATTTGCTGCCCCCTACTGGACACCTTTAAGTATGTGGAATAAGTGGAAAGGAGATAAGACGTGCACACACTCACCCACAGTAGAGAATCTCACAGCAATCGGAGTTGTCTTGCCCACATGCTCAAACACCTTGGCCTTACAGTAGCGCGTAATGTCATGAGTCACCTCAAAATAGCCAAATGCACCTGCAAGGAGAAGAAAAAACTGCTTTGTCATCACTCTAATCAGCAAATAAACTGTCACTACAGAAGGTCAATGTATCTCTCACTAGCCACTGCTTACTTGCAATCTCTTAAAAAAAAAAAAAAGATTAGAGCTGTTCCTTATGAAAGTTCTTCAGGGCTGTAGTGTAGCCTTGGGTCTTTTATTTCAGTAACTCAGGGTTAATCTTTACTTATTATCATACAAATAGTCTTCTGACAGGAAAAGCAATTTCTACTTAATTTTGTGGATGCAAGGTTAAGTACTTTTGTATTAGTTGCCATTTTGCATAATTTTATATAATACTTTTAAATAAAATTCCATAAAAGTTGTGCCTACACAAATCAAATTTTCCAATTCTTCTATTTCAATTCAATTCAATTTTATTTGTATAGCGCTTTTAACGATTTACATCATCACAACACTTCTACTGTTCTGAAAAACTTGTGTCTTGATAAAATACAGTGAAACTTTAAAAGAACAACCCCACAGATGGTTAATATTTAAATGCATGTACACCCCAACAATGGATCGATATTTACATCTGAGTTTTTCAGAACACGCACCTGCTCCTTTGGCATGCACTACCCTTTCAGGGATGCGCTCCCGGTCAAAATGGGCCATCTCATCAGTGAAAACGACATCCTGCACCAGCAGTGGTCCTCGGGGTCCGGCCGTCTGAACGTTCAGCTTATCGCCTACAGGAACACCTGCTCCCGTGGTCAACACGTCGGGTCGCTGAGACAGGAATGGATGCAAAGGTGAGGTGAGGGGTGAGGTGAAGAATCAAGAGAGTCTATGAACAGGTTTACTGTAAATGTCTGTCACAACAGGAAGGCAATTCCCCGAGCGCTCCAATATCACCCCTGTGCTGTTTCTCCTTAATGATCAGCTGCAACATCCTCAAGTCACTCATGCAACCTTGCTCTACTAAGGCCTTCGTCCCTCAAAATACAAGGAGGACAGTATCAGGACTGAACGCTTAATTGTTTGCCTTTCACTAAACGAAAAAAAAAAAGGTTTGTTCTAACTAATATTTAAAGCTGTATTTGTCTTATAATGCTTATACAAACAACAAAAAAACACTGTAAAACTTTGAATTTAATATGATGCAGGCATATAAATGTTACATTTTTGTTTGAAAAAATACAGAAGTATTGGCAAAGACTAATTTAGGCAAATTCATGCAAAGTGTATTAAAGTCCAAATCTTTCCAACTGCTATGTGAACTTTGTGCAGCTTCATGTCTCTCTGCAACCTATGGAAACCTTTCAGGAATATCAGTGAAAAACTTTTATATAAAATAAACTTTAACACAATTATTTGGGGAGGATTTGCCAAGTCATACAAATAGTTTTAACTAAATAAATGTTTAATACATTATTATTATTATTATCAATAATAATAATGCACATTAACATCAAATTTAAAAGTTCATAAACTTCAGCAGTGTACAAAACAGTAGTACTGTCAATATTTATTATATTAATAAAAATATTATTAGTGAATATTAACAATAATAATAATCATCATAATTAAGTCTTTAAAACGATTATACATTTATTGTGATTGTAACCAATCTTTATTAGGGTTCTAAATCACGCTATGTTTTTAAAAGAGCCTTGTGTGTTTTTAATTAATTAACCAAACTTTGGTAAAGTTTTGGACTTTATTCCCTGACAGGTTATGATTGCGTAACTGCACAGTTTAACATCCAGCGCACGTAGAAAAGCACTGCGGCCGAGCGTGAACTGGAAAGCTGCTCTCTGATTGGCTGGCTGTTTGATTAAGGCGACCAATCACGTTAACGGGTTTAAACAGGCGAGTCCTCAGGAAAACAGGCGTTAGGACTTCAGACTCGTCCTTATTGAAAGGCTCGTGCCCAGATTTAAAAACCAACTACCTCTCTTTTACGGGATTCATGCGACTGCCAAGATATTAAAAATGTAATAAATATTTATCACAACATTTCATATTTAACACACCCATATATAAGGGCTAAACACCGCGTGTTTGGCCCACTGATGCATTCTTGCTGTCTTCTAGTCGTTATATGCACAATGCATGACTGCTCGGCTTCAGTTTTAAGTTGTCATGAAATGAATGTATGACAGTAGACGAAACAAACCCTTTGTAGCAGACAGTAACCGTGTGACCTTTACCCTAATTATTAATTCGTTGCGCAGCTAGCATGATGCTTATGTTAACATTAAATTATAAAGACAGACCTGAACTCCTCTACTTTCTTTCCATAGTTTCATCTGGTCCGTAGCCTTTTCTCTGTTTTCCGCCATCTTTCTTATAATTCCAAGCAACGCCGATTCGCAGTAGAATGGCTGCTAAAGCTTTTGTAGCTGCAGACTAGCAGGCACTGTTTTTGTTCCTGTAGTTTATTAAGCCCCGCCCTCGATTCCTGATTGGTCAATGCTGCTGTCATGACCAAAAGGCTCGGCCCATTACAGCAAAAGTAAATACCTAGCACTTTTCATATGCATTCAGGATAAGTTTTTTTTTTTTCCTTATTTTGATTGTTTTAAGAGACAGTATTTCAGACATGCCATCAGTTGATCCGCATCCACTGTTCTGTGAGACGCACCTGTGCGCAAAAATGGGTAAAAACTAAATGGGTTACGCATATCAGCACTGCGCATGCGTAAACTGTAACCAGTCCGACGGCCATGAAGACGCTACTTAATATTTTATAATTGTCTTTAAATTTGATATTTAAATAGATTCATCCTATTGGCTTTTTTTTCTCATTTTCTTCATTGTCATTTACGTTGCATTTTCCCACCCCTGTTATCTGAATTCTATATCCGTATTCCCTGTCTTGTTTTATTTAAATTCCATGTGCTACAAAAAAGAATTAGTTGTCCACAATGTCACTTTATGCTACTGCATTATAATTCCCTTTCACTGAAAAAAAAGATGAACACGTAACATATTTATCTCAGTAGTGGGTATGTTTTTAAAGTACATTGATTGATTTTTTTGTATATAAATTTACTTTTAGATTTTTTAGCTTTGATCAGATTAGGGGGTTTGAGTCATGACTGACCGAACTACCAGCTAGCTGACAATATCCTTACTGTAATTATATCAATGTACTGCAAATATACTGCCTGGTCAAAAAGGTCACCATTTCGGAAGGGTCAAATTGAAAGAAAAGAAAACAATTAAAGAAGCAAAGAATTCAAACAAAGAAAACAATTACGAAAATTTGAAATGACTAAAACTGGGTTAAGAATCCATCAACACAAACCTGAAAAGAAAAAAGCTATCACCTTTGTGGAAGAAATGTGGTCAGAAAAGTTTATGAATAGCGGCCACTTAAACACTAGGTAAAGTTGCATAGTAAAAACAAAACAAAAAACAAAAGTGAAAACCATAGCTATGTTTAATAGTGGAAGTAAGAGCATTTCCATACGCACTCAGTGTGATGAGAACTCACAAGATTGGGCCTAACAGTAGTGTGACCATAAGAAAACCAGTTGGTGAGACTAATTAGGAAAAGGCTTCAGTTTGCTAGGGACTTTGAAGTAAAAAAGGAAAAAGGGTCAGGTGGTCTGATAAGTTGAGATTAACCCTATTCCAGAGCGATCGGTGCATCAAGGCATGAGACAATGCACCCATCATGTCTTGTGCTCACTGTACAAGCCCCAGGAAGCAGTGTTATGATCTGATGTTGCTTCAGTTGATCACGTCTAGGCACAGCAACGTTATGTGGCAGAAAAATGAAGTCAGCTGATGACCTGAAGGTACTGAATAACCAAGTTACCACAACTATCTGTTTTTCTCTCCCTGATGGTAGAGGAATCATCTAGCACTCAAATTGTGAACGACTTGGTCTGTGAGCATAAGGAATCATTTTCACACGTGAACTGACTATCACACTGTTAGTCTTGTACTGTCTTGCTAGTCTTGTACTGCAGTCAGCCACTAGAGGTCCTCAGAGATATCTTGATTTCACCTTTGAATCCCTATATAGGGAACAATATATGATTTTTTTGGAGCCCCACACATACAATCCTGAGGTGGGAACTTAACCCTTGACTCTTGAGGTCTGCTAAACCACCAACCAAAACTGCTAACCATTATGCCATTGGACCTTAAAAAACACAATATGAGGCATGAAATAAAAATATGAGGAAATACATTGTGGATTTAGATGGACATCCTGGGGAAATGTAAGCAATTGCCTAGTTACAATATTGGAAATTAATTTTAAGTGATTATTAATAAATCAATACAGTTAATAATAATTTTAAGGGCTGAACAGAGTTTTTCAAACATTTATCAGAATAATAGGTTGGCTACAGGGACGAATTCACAATAGCATCCCATGTAGTCTCAAAACAAATGGTCGCTAGGTTTTTATGCCCCACTGCTATTTTTAATACAATAAAACAATCTGAGCCATTACTTTATTTTAAGAATTGTATATTTGAACATCAATATACCATATTTATTACATTTCCATGCACTGCAAAATGTTTTTTTCTTTAAATCTCATTAATCACAAACATAATATAGACTCAAGCCTAAATAAAATATTGCTTTTCTAGTGGTTGATTTGGCACAGGATGAAAAAATGTGTACAATGGAGTTAGTCTTGAAACCTCGAACGCTGTACTGAGATAGTTGCACTTACGCTAGTCACGTAGCCTACATTGAGAAAACTTGAACCTGGTTAGTCAATACAATATTTGAACAGAGAGTCTCCTGCACACAACGAGAAATAAGTCACGAAGTTGATAATGAGAAAAGTTTTAGTGTTCTGCCTTTATCTGGATGTGAATGTTAACTGGATTTTCTGCTAAATAAAAGGAATTTTATTGCCAAACTCCTCATGGTATTCAGGTGGAGGCATGACATTCTTTTTTACAAATATCTAAAAACAGAATGAAAAAAAATGCGGAAAGTTAAAAAGAAATTCCGAAAATTCATAAACAATGTTTGGAATAAATTTCCAAAGTGCAGGCAAACATAGGGCACAGGAGGAACATGAAAAAAAATATATATATTAAATACAATTCGTGTTTTAATGCATTCACATTCCATCATAATACGACACAAAGCTTTAACAGCATGTCTACTTTTCTAGCTGTCGATAGATGGGAATACGACTGCACTTTAGAAAATAATTTCTTTTCACTTTCTTTGAATACTGAGGTCTAACTTAGAAATCGTTAAATGTCTCATACAGGTTTGATCTATTGCTTTTAACTGAGCATAAATATAGAAAACACAGAACACCTAATAATAATAATAATAATTTGTAGGTAATGAGAATGCAGCTGCACTAATTCCTAACACAACTGAACAAATGACTACAACGCAGTGTGTAGACTGGCGCTCTTTTAGGTCAGCCACCCTGTTATAACTGCTACAAATGAAGACAGATTTAACCTGGATAAAAGGACCTGGGACTTAAAGCAGAGACAGACAGGGTTTCAGTCTTTTCTTTTACAAGACCCCAGCTGTGCAACTGCTTTAAAATAGAACGGTTTTCCTGAATAACGACCTCTTGACCTTTTTTCATCTAGAAGTCTTTATAGTTTGGGTCACAGAGACAGTAGGCACCATGCAGGCGGGAACAGGAGGGTAAAAATCAGATTAGGTCCTCCGCAGCGGGTGCCACATGGAGACAGGTTTGCGCAGAGTCGCCAGCATTTGGTTCCAGTGAGTGATGCCCATGCCGCTTGCTTCTGGCCCGATGATAACGTGACCTACGTTTTCACCACGCCCGTCTTCAGTGTTTTCAGCCACCGTGACTCTTAGAGAGAGGTCCTAGGATGCAGGCACAAGCCAGAAAGTTAGTATCTAGGGTTGATAAACGAGCAAGGTCTTGGCATACAAGTAGTATGGATGCGCTTTGTCTGCCGAGTGTCACGTGATCACAACTGAGGCAACGATTATAATTTTTTTAATTTTGTGTCCAAGTGTAGTGACTGCTCTTTAGTAACTGTACTTCAACAATGGCCCTTGTGAAGAAAGAAATTAAAAAGGCTGTAGCAGTGCAGGAGATTAATCTGTTTAACAACAATGCACCGTCAGCACGCAAAATCAAGTGTCATTGAAAAGGTTAAAGACGTTTTTTTCGGCAGAGCAGTGTTTCTCTTAGTGTTTGTGTGCATGCGTGTGTGTGTAAAAGTCCTCCTCTCCTCTCTTATCTCACTGCACTCCACTCTTTTTGAAGGTAAAGTGCAGGTTAATTTGTTTTATTTTCACTTTATCTGAATATTTTTGGATTGTAGAACGAATCATTGAAGTTTCTATTATTTCTTATAGGGGAAACATGCTTCCATATACAAGTGCTTTGATATACAAGCACTCTTATGGAACAAATTATGCTTACAATCCATGGTTTAACTGTATATCTGTGTGCTATGATGTTGAAAGGGCAATTTAACAGGAAATGTGTTAAATTTAATATAGAGCCCACTTTCTTTTTTGGAGAGTTGGGTAAAAAACTGTTCTTGGAAATTTCAGTTCTAAATGGAGTATAAATCTTAAGTCAATAATATTAATATGACATAATACATCCATTTGAAGAACATGAAAATGTGGCCTGTTTATCTCTCATCAAACTGAAGCCTGAGCTGCTTATAGACAGACAAATTACCTGAAGCACAACAGCAGGCACGGAGAAGATCATAGCCTCGTTGAAGATAGGGTTTGTATCATCCCTTTTAATTGAGGTTTTCTTCTTACTGATCTTCCTTCCATCTTGCAGAAGGTACACCTTCACGAACGGATCTATTCCCAAACGTGTTCAGTTAGAAAAGCAGGACTAATGCAGTGAGGATAATAAGAATAAAAAACGTGCTGACCTGCAGTGGTTTTGCCGTTAGTCCAGACCAGGTTCTTTGCTTTAGCCACCACCACCGTTAGGCGCTCTGCCGTAGGTAGGTAACTGAGCGAAAGCAGAACCTCTCCAACGGCATCCACAGCCTGAAAGAGAAACTTTACCATAAATGGGCGTGGCCAAGCATTTGAGCTTCGTGTACAAAATCATTAATCGGGTATTTGTTATCTTCTATATCCAGACTAGGGTCTAAGAAGCCTTTACTGCAGAAAGCAGCACTGCTGTGGTGTACAAGTCAGATGTGTGCCATGTGAACCCAGCATGCTTTACTCTCATGAAAGAGGGAAAGGTACAAAGCTTAAAAGATATCATATGTCTTAATTAATACTTAATATGACTGTGTTAAAAGTCTTAAATTACAAATGGACATAAATCAGAAACCTTGTAAATTTACATAAGTTTATTATATATAAATATATGATGCAAAACTCAGTAACTGTCATAACGTCAACTAAGTTTTTATTTTAACTAATGTCAGGACATACGCTAAGGATACAGGCCTAAAAAATGTATGACATACTTTTATGAAAAATAATATTTGCGATGATATTCATATGATTTTGAAAATCATTATCAAAATGTTTCTGGATTTGCTGTTTTTTAATTGAATGTATAAAATAATTTTATTGTCCCTCTTAGAGGTCTGCCATATACAGTACACTGCCTAGCTATTTTTCACTGTTCCAAAGTCCAGTATTGCCCTGAAGCAAACTGAAACCTATTTTCAAATTTCAGTGTCAATAACAAGTGGTTATGGCCACATACAGTATCTGTTTAGTCCCAATCCTGTAGATTCTCGTCACATTGTGCCTATGGAAATGCTCTTATGATTTCCACTGCCATTTTATTTAGTGTTTAAGTAATTTTGGGTTATGGTCATACCTAATTTTTTACCACAATTCCTCCATGCAGTTGTTGGCTAACAGTTCTTAACTACAGTTTCGTCAGGAAAGTACAAATAATACAACACTTCCATACCAACAAAACAGTGTTGGACCTCATAATAACCACACAGTTATCATGGAAAACAAATTGGCAGAAGCAGAGGCAGGGAATCTCAAGATGAAACTATTAGCTGCCCTAGCTAATAAGTGCTAGAACACCCACTTCCAATCTCACCATCCAAGAAAGGAAGACAGTGGCATCCCTAAAATGAGAATATCACCATGGAGATGCAAAGATGACCTGAACACACTGGACTACCATGACAAGGTGACCAGCAACTCAATGTCACTGCTACCCACTAAGCTTTGAGATAAGGTCTTCCATCAGCTACAGGAAAGAAGTCTCAGACTTCCTACAACAGAAGAAGTAGAAAGTGATGAAATGTGATCTGTACTACAATCTGTATTGTACAAAATTCACAGGCTACACTCAGACACATTGTCAGTAGCATCAACTCGGTCACTTATAACCAAAGATCTAGCCAAAATGTCATCCTCCACTCTTCACAGGCCTTTCCAGCTGGGATGGTCATGGCCATGATATTACATGACAGTACATTATCCAAATTAATCATATTCCATACTACAGTACATATGTGCCTTACCTGACCTCTGCCTTTCAAATGCAATAGGTGTTTTTAAAGACACGACTCATGACTGTGGTCATGATGTCGATATTGTGGTCAATATCGACATCATGGAAGAACTGCCCTGAGCTCAATCACAGGAGTTACTCCTAGCCACTGGTTCAGGTCTGCAGATGACACCTGGGTCAAAATCAAAACAACCACTTCACTTCAGTCGCACAAGACAGAAGAGTCAGCTCATCAGGACAAGCCTCAGCATCTACATATCATCTACTTCGGAATGACAAAGGTCACTCTTTCAAGGCAGCAATGTTTACAGTCTGGACAAGAAAGAATGATGGTTTGAAAAAAGAGGTAAAAGAGGCCGCCTTTATCAAATTGAAACAACCATCTCTCAGCCGAGGACATGGCCTAAAGCCTGGTTTATGTTTTTGCTTAAGGTCTATACCATTAACTGTACCTTACGGTGTACCCTACAGTAACCTGATGTGTGGTAAACATCATTTCATCATTAGGGTCTCAACAACTTAACAACTCCAGAGGGTTTATACTACTGCCACAAGCTAGTAGTTGAAACTGATGAAGCCTTTTTCATGAGGGGGGTTTTCTTCCAAAACTTAAAACAAGTCCAGTTGCCACAGAAACAGCACCTTTGGGATATCCATTACCTGGATGACTGACAATCTTCACAGAAACTACAGTTATTTACCCAATTCCTTTTTTTTTTTGACAGGCACAGGCAGTGTATCTCTGTTCATTATGGTTGCCTAAATGGATATTCAAAACCGTGACCCCTGGTAATAAAATAAATAGAAAGTCTATCACATGTAGCAAATTCAGATGCATAATATAACTAAAGATCATCTAGAGCCCATCATGAACTGTTCATGCATATATAAAGTAAGAAAGTACTTAATGAAATAAATTAAAGAGGAGAAATAATATTTACTTAATTTCCAAATGTGTTTCAGTTATCTAGTATAAGGAGTAAGCTTGCAACATGATCCATGATATAAGAAATAGTAATTAAATCATTTCGTTTTAGTTACATACAGTATTGCTATTCTTTTGTGTGGAAATTCATATATCGCCACACTATTATATAGAATGGTATAAACTCATCTTTGGAATTAGTTGGAATATCTTCAGCATTTGTTTGTACAATTTTTACTAGGCTAAATCATTATCAAAATGTTTCTGGATTTACTGTTTTTAAATTGAATGGTTAAAGGTCACATCTTACTATTTCTTTAGCAAGTTAACACAGTTCTTCCAAGCTCTCCCAAAGTGTGTCTGTTGATGCTCCAGCCCAACATACCCCACAGACAAAGCATTTTTATACAACAAACTATATACGTTTCACTCAACCTATGAACACACTGTTTCGATGTCTATTTCAATGAGCTACTGATGAGACATGCACCGCCAGGGAACAGCAGAGCTGCACAACAAGCAAGACCAGGGATTTACTTATATCAGAGCAGATGAGGGGGAAATGTAATTGGCTTATTACATTGACCCAGGCAATAATTTATAAAAGAACAAAATGGATGGAATGTATTTTTCTCACATTTTTGGTTTGTATAAACATACTGAAGAACCATTAGAATGTTTTAAATTAACTACAGAGTGAATTGTGGTGAATTCTTGAAGTGTGGACTTGAAGTCCACCAGTGGGCACAGGTAGGACTGCAGGACATCTTCATGACAAAAGACCTGTTTGGGATGCTTTCAGGGTCCATTTAAGCCTTAAATACGTAACACTATATCATCTTCAGGACTGATTTCCTTAAATCCTCATACAACATACAATTTTAGACAGAGTTTTGAGTTTTAAAGACCATCTACCAATGACCTGAGGGCTAGTCTGTGTGGTCACTCTGCTACCTAAATCTCAGTTGAAATTAAACTACTTCTCCTTCTTCGACTTCTACAGCCTGTATATGATGTAAAATATTAGTATTGAGTGATGCAGTATGTTGATGAGTGTTTGTTGGTCAACACCTTATTGATATCCTGGAGGTAGAGCCAAGCATTGAAAGGCCGTATGGACAAGTCTAGGTCAGACAGTTTGAGTTCAGCTTGTCCCGCACTGATGTTCCTTTCATCCAAGTCCACTCCAAAGGCTGAGAAACGTAGGCTGTACTCATCCACAGCTGCTGCTTCAATTGGAATAGAGAGACGCTCATCAAACAACACGGTAAAGGCGTTGGTCTGGATCTAAAAGAAACCAACAGTGTTTAGAGAGAGCGCAGTGTTTAGATGCAATCAATATACATAAGTTCTTACATAAATAACGAGAACATTCTTCTCTTAAAGAAAAACTGGAACACAACCTTATGAAATTTTTATTTAATGTAAACGAATACTAGTAAACTTATGTAGATAAGCAGGTGTTTGTTGCAGATTTTTCTCGTTATACATTTGTTAAACACCTCTCTCGTTATACATTTGTTAGGTTGATCTGTGTTAGTTACCTTGCAAAAAAATAAAACTAAAAAATAATATATACAGCAAATAAGTTACAGCATCTTAAAATTAGTCAAATGTACACGAGTTACTAGAGGTAAATAAACCAAATTTTGCTATCAAGATCGTTCTCTCTCATTTTTCATGATAGGAAAATCTACAAAAAAGTCACTATATTTAAGGCAATGTATTTTTTTGGTATTTGAGAAAGAGGTCCAGGATGGTGTCATACTTTTGTTGCACTCTTGTATTGTAACTATATTGTGCCAAAGTCCATAGGGAGGAATGAGGTTATGCAACAAGGGGTGAATAGACACACCTTGGCACAATGAGGGTTTCCAGGGTCTAAGAATTTAGTCTGACTAAAGACAACATAAACAGAATGCATTTTGTGTCAGCATCGGAAAAGGCATCAGCGCTGTTCTCAACTATTTGGATCAACACAGATGCTGAGAAAGGCTGAAGTCTGAGACCTTTTTCCACATCGCCAATAAGTGTCTGTAACTCTAACTACCTTCTCAGCAGTCACAACACTTGAAATGTAATTAAAGATCTGAGAATGGAAGCGTTTGGGAAAATAGGGGTTGAACACAAGGGTTTCCATAATGCTGAACATGAGGATAAGGCCATGCTGTAAGAAAGAGGACAAATTATTTAAGATGACAAATCATTATTTATTTTTACATTTGCATTCACATATTTAATTTAAACTGAGACATGGCACTACTGAGCACTTGAGTCAAAAGTTATAGCCTTTAAGCTCATTTCCTAATTACTTCAATAAAATGAGCTCTAGAAATTTTGAAAGTAACAAATTACAAAACCAATCAGTTAAAAAATTTCCAACACACCATAACACATTCTCATCCATATTTACATTCTGAGGAAACTTTTACTTTGAAATCAGCCAGAGCAGCTGTGCTGATCTCGACACACTCTCGCTTTCATTCTCTCGTTCTTTCTCTTTCCTGACAATGCTGGCTCAATAAGGTCATTTAGGCTCCATCATAATCCTCAGCTCCAATACAGTTCTACTAATACAGTTCTACTGATGCTCTTTAGATGCTATGCAGTCACAAAAGTGACTGATGATAAGAGCATCTTCGAGTTTCCAGTGGTTGTTCGCTGACTGTGTCACAAGTTGATTAAATTTTCACTAATTTTTTTTCACAGTGGGAGGAAAAAGTTTGCCTCTGGGTTTGACAGTGAGGCATATGTAATAATACAGAGGCTCTGGAAAGCGGAATGAATGCAATACTGTTTAAGGATAAGTGAATTAGTGCAGTTTTAGTTTCAGATTTAAACCCCCTACTCGTTAATAACCTGCGAGTGCTCTTTCCTTACCCGTGTGACGCCAACATTGATCTCGTCAGGTAAAAGTGTGACAGTGACGTAACAGCCAGGAAAATTCTCCTCTTCCTTTTCCATGAGATCCTTGGCCTGATGCAGGGTGACATGTAATAATGACGATCGTGCTTCAAGCTCCAGTGTCACCTCCAGCTGGCCCACCGTGACATCATGGCCGAAGGACTGGGCAATGGACGAGATGGAGCACAGAGAGTCGACTGAAGCAGAGCGTTTCATCTCCAGATCCCGGCTCATGAGCTCCAGAGGGCCGAGTTCACGAAAACTGTCAGGAGTGTCAGCCAGCTGTAGGCTGGGCTTACGGCTTGCAGATGAAGCTCTTCGGTGGTTAGAAGCTGCAACGCACTATAAAGCAAGGCATATATTACCAAACAAGGAAGGTCCATGGCAGGTTTTTACAGGTAGAATCATAGCACACATCAAACGAATGAAGGTTATTACCTTCTGCCTGACTTCAGAGTAAGAGGTGCCATATTTCTCCTGGAGGTAGCGGTAATTGAAGTTGGGGTATGGTGAGGGAGCAGGGAAAGATCCAGACCTCCATAGTTTCCACAGATTTACTCCGACAATGCCAAGCAAAACCAGGAACCCCAACAGGTACACACCAAACTCCCATGAAGGAGGATCATGGATTACTGTCTCACACACACACAAAAATACAACATATCAGAATTAGAAACACAACATATCAGTAAGAAGATAAGTACCTATTAATTTTTTTCTCTCTTACCACTGACATGGTAGTCAGAGATGTCCTGGCTGTGTGAAGAGGACATGATCCCACTGTCTGAAAAGAGAATGAACAGGAAGAGGCGACGTTAATGAGTTAACAAGTTAATGTACTTTTGGGTCTGTAGTTTTTCTCTGGACAGAGAAGAGAAAATATCCTCTGAATGCTCAAGTTTAGTCTCTGAAAAGAACACAGTACCAAGAGACAATGTATGTGAGTGAATGTATATGGGTGTACAGTCATGGCCAAACGTTTTGAGAATGACACAAATCTTTGCTGCTAAACTGCTTTAAGATCTTTGTTTTAGTTGTTTCTTTGATGTACTGGAATATAATTACAAGCACTTCATACGTTTCAAAGGCTTTTATCTATGCAAAGAGTCAGTATTTGCAGTGTTGGCCCTTCTTTTTCAGGACCTCTGCAATTCGACTGGGCATGCTCTCAATCAACTTCTGGGCCAAATCCTGACTGATAGCAACCCATTCTTTCATAATCACTTCTTGGAGTTTGTCAGAATTAGTGGGTTTTTGTTTGTCCACCCGCCTCTTGAGGATTGACGACAAGTTCTCAATGGGATTAAGATCTGGGGAGTTTCCAGGCCATGGACCCAAAATTTCAACGTTTTGGTCCCCGAGCCACTTAGTTATCATTCTAGCCTTATGGCACGGTGCTACATCGTGCTGGAAAATGCATTGTTCTTCACTAAACTGTTGTTGGATTGTTGGAAGAAGTTGCTGTTAAAGGGTGTTTTGGTACCATTCTTTATTCATGGCTGTGTTTTTGGGCAAAATTGTGAGTAAGCCCACTCCCTTGGATGAGAAGCAACCCCTCACATGAATGTTCTCAGGATGCTTTACTGTTGGCATGACACAGGACTGATGGTAGTGCTCACCTATTCTTCTCTGGCCAAGCCTTTTTTCAGATGCCCCAAACAATCAGAAAGAGGCTTCATCGGAGAATATGACTTTGCCCCAGTCCTCAGCAGTCCATTCACCATACTTTCTGAAGAAGATCAATCTGTCCCTGATGTTTTTTTTTTTGGAGAGAAATGGCTTCTTTGCTGCCCTTCTTGACACCAGGCCATCTTCCAAAAGTCTTCGCCTTACTGTGCGTGCAGATGCGCTCACACCTGCCTGCTACCATTCCTGAGCAAGCTCTGCACTGGTGGCACTCCGATCCCGCAGATGAATCCTCTTTAGGAGACGATCCTGGCGCTTGCTGGACTTTCTTGGACGTCCTGAAGCCTTTTTAACAAGAATTTAACCTCTTTTCTTGAAGTTCTTGATGATCCTATAAGTTGTTGATTTAGGTGCAATCTTGGTAGCCACAATATCCTTGCCTGTGAAGCCATTTTTATGCAACGCAATGATGGCTGCACGCATTTCTTTGCAGGTCACTAGGTTAACAATGGAAGAACAATGATTTCAAGCATCACCCTCCTTTTAACATGTAAAGTCTGCCATTCTAATCCAATCAGCCTGACATAATGATCTCCAGCCTTGTGCTCATCAACATTCTCACCTGAGTTAACAAGACGATTACTGAAATGATCTCAGCAGGTCCTTTAATGACAGCAATGGAATGCAGTAGAAAGGTTTTTTTGGGATTAAGTTAATTTTCATGGCAAAGAAGGACTATGCAATTCATCTGATCACTCTTCATAACATTCTGGAGTATATGCAAATTGCTAATATAAAAACTTAAGCAGCAACTTTTCCAATTTCCAATATTTATGTAATTTTTTTAACTTTTGGCTACGACTGTACTATTTACAGAAATGAATAGAGATTGTGCGGCATGGTGGGCCAATGGTTAGCACTGTCACCTTGCACACAGCGGACCATCAATCAGCACAACAACTTGGCACAGGTTTTTACGCCGGATGAATTACATGATACGACCTTCCCATTTTATCGAGGCTTGGCATGCAGTGGTTTGGTAGTATGAGCTGTGGCAACTCACGGACAGGAGGGCTTGAAACCTGGATCCTTAGATCCCCAAACCAACAACCTAGAGCCTTAGCTCTTTTAGCTACCACTAAAGTTGATGTCAAATAGTCTTTTTAAAATCATTATGATTTGAATACTGGTCCTGGGAAAGGAAGCACATAATCATTTTTAATGCTCTGTGTTTGGTAATAAATGATCTTGCAGTCTCAGCGTCCAGCTTAGGTGTGTTTGTATAAAAGAGTTTCGAGTTACTGGAGAGAATAGGCTTTACAAGGTCACTGTTTGTTCACCATGTGTAGACAGCCCACAAGTCCCAGGTGCATTGTCGAGGTTAACGTCCCAGTCGTATCTGGTACAACTGATGACTTTAAACCTTGGTCCATGGAACAGTCAGCGCTTGATGCAGAGATTGCAAAAAATCTAAACAAATTGGTCATAGCAAATCTTATTCCTTAATATCTGACTCACAGTTGAAAAAATAACCCAAAGAAGTTGAGTTATTAGCATGAAATTGATTTAAAAAAAAGCATTAATCCTACACTGGGAGGATTTTGCAAAGGTTCAGACAAATTTGTCAGCAGTATACTCTCAATGTCACAAAGGACTTATCTTGATCAATGTAATCCCTAGAAAAGGAAATATTAGACTTACAAGAACAAGCACAACTTTCAAATAAGCAGACCCACATTGAAAAAAATCAGGGCAGAAACATGTTAGACACAAATGCACAGGGAGCCCTGGTCAGGTCCTGCTTTCAAAGCATGGAATTAATGGATTCCCCTTTAACATTCTTTTTCAGCTTGGAATAAAATAACAGTAAAAAAAGACTAACTCATCTTTAAGGTCAGAACAAGGGGAACTCTTGTCTGATCTGGCCAGAATGTAATTGAGGTTACACAAAGCCCTTCAAGGCATGGAATGTGGTAAAGACTGGGTATAGATGGCCTACCTGCTGAAATCAATAAGATTTTCTAGCCTTAGCTGGTGAAGATCTTCCAGGAGTTCTAAGAGACTGTTTAGCCAGGGGACACCTACCAATAAAAGGTGATTTAAACAACACTACGTCTGCAAGACCTGTGTCAATTTTGATGTAGTAAGTATAGATTCTCTTGAAAGCACTGGCCAAGGGACTAAGCAAAGTTTTGAATTAGGTTATCCAACCTGACCAGACCTACTGTGTGTCTGAAAGATAAGTCTATATTTCCTTTATTAGTTGAACACAATTAACTGTTGGATGTTGAAAATCTTTTGACTTCAGCCAAGGTTCTATTAACAAAGTAAGATTCCTGTGTAGTGACACAGTGGTATATTACAGATAGTGACTTGTGTGCTCCTTTTAATGTTAAACAAGGTATTAGACAAGGATGTGCTCTGTCTGCTATGCTTTATATTTTGTCAATTGAGCTCCTTTTAATAAGATTAGGACCGGAGATAAACAGCATAGTCATTCCAAAGTGCAATCAGGCTTTTCACTTGTCAGCTTATGCTGATAAAGTTGTTATTCCTCTAAGTGGCTAAAGTGATGTCAATGCAATATTGCAAAATACTAGGGCTGGACCAGAATATTCGAATATTCGTTTGGAGGGATGGCATTTGATTTTTCATTTTGAGATTCGAATATTCGAGGAAGAAAAAAATTTTTAACACGTGACATCGTTCCCTGCAAAACGGTTCTCATTTGCACTTAAATGACTACTTCAGAAAGAAGACAAAAATGTCGAAGACCCCAGTTGTGTGGGAGCACTTTAAATTGACAGAAGACAAAACAAAGGCAGTGTGTCAAATATGCGATTTGAAACTGGCCTACCACTACAGCACAACAAGTTTGAAAAATCATGTGAGTTCTGCAAGTAGTACGAAACGCACGATATATTGTTGGTGTTTTTATTCTATAAGGGAATTCATTCAATTGTATTTAAACTGTTCATTATTTGAAATGTCTGATTTTATTGAAAGTATGCTGCTGCCGTGTTCTTTATTTATTACAATTCGTTGAACTTCTTTCATGCTTTTATTTAAATAGCCTACCCTTTACGGCGCCAGTAATTACTGTGCTGCTAATTTGGGAGTTATTTGTTTGTTTGATAAATGTTGGGCTACCTTATTTAAAGTATTGCAGACCTGTTATTGTTTTGTATTATAGTGCAGTGTTCATATCTTTATATCAAATAATACATACCCTGCCCGGGCCGCATGTTGCGCCCGGCTTACAGCTCGTGCTGTTCTGTCATTTATTAAAGTTTCATTCATCCTGAAAGTGTCGCGACTTTGCACTCCCTTGCATCCACAGCAGTTGCATGAACATTCTCGACATAAAAATGCAACAGACAGACACACACAGAGAGATTCCTGCCTTTATTAGAGATAAGAATATATTCAGCCCCCTCCCACCGAAGCTTCGAATATTCGATGTTGATCACTACTGAATACTCGAAGCTCAAAAAATGGTATTCTACCCAGCCCTACAAAATACAAATGTTTGTCATCTGCAAAAGTAAACTGGCCAAAAAGCAGGGCATTTTTTATTGGGAGGTGAAGAGCCGGAGAAACCAAGCCTTTCAGTTGGCCTGAATGGGGGCAAGAGGAGTTTTTCCGGGGAATGACCTGAGAAAGTGGGGTTGACTTAATAAGTGTAAACATTTAGTTTGTAAACTGTCTTACGGAAGGAGAAAACATATTAATAATAATCTTGTGGCATCCTTCCTCTGACTTCGGCTGGCCTGTTTGGACCCACCAACAGGGTCCAAGGATGAACTGTGACAATTCTGGTAGACATTTGTGGGACAATCTACACTGGGAGCCAGAAAGTGTCTTGTATCTCCATTAAGATGAAGGAGGACAAGGACCTATTCATCTATAGAGCAGTACTGCGACATACAAAGACTTCTCACGGGACCAGCAGACTATAGCTGCATTTCTGTGGTTTGTGCTATACTAAATACTTTTAACAACCTGGGATGGACAAAAAATTTTTTTTTTGGATAGATCCCAGTAAGATGAACCTAATTCAGTTAACAAACTGTTACTGTATTCTTTTTTTTTTAAAGAGCCAGGGTGTTGACCCTGGAAAATGCCTACAATCTTACAGGGCAAAACTTAAGGTCGGCACAGAGTCTGTAGCCGATCACTTGGGCATTTATCTTATCTTTTAACTTATCTAGTTTAAATGATTACTGTAAAGTTTTGCCACATGGCAATTCCCATGACTCCTTCACTTTGTTATATCACCAAATCTACAATTTGATCATTTTTCACTCAAAAGTCTAGAAAAGCTAAATACAAGCTTTGTGTGAAATCCTAAAACCAAAAGACTTTAGATATGAGGACTGACATGCATTGGAGAGCATTATACAAGTCACCATCATTTAATAGAATAGAAAATTTTGTAAGGTGTACCTGCATTTGTGTCTATTTTGTAACAACACTGCCCTTTATGTTTTATGAGAGAAATGGTGTTTCAGACTCATATTCTGTGCTAACTGATCAACAGGTCAGAGAGTAGTCTATATCTGCTATAGAAACAAACTGACCAAAATTCTGGGTACAACATTGCAAAGATTTTTTTCTTCTCTTGTCAAATCTGGAATCTTAACAGGTGTTTGTTTTTATAAAACAATGGGCAACTTTGCTATTTTTGAACAGCACATATACTCTATAAGGTGCGTTGTGTGTCATTGTAGATGACGATTTGATATTTGCACAACTATGGCATCGGACCTCTGAGTTCGATTCCCATCTCGTGTCTGTGTGCATTGATTTTGCATCTTCTCCCTGTCGTGGGTAAGTTTCCTCCGGGTACTCCGGTTTTCCCCCATAGTCCAATGACATGCAGGTTAGGCTAACAGCTGTTTACAAATTGGCCATAATGTGTGAATGAGTGTGTGTATGTGTGTGTGTTATTCCCTCTCTATTTCTCTATATGTCGCATTCTTTCTTTTTCGCTGTTTCATTTTCTTTCTGTCTCATTCCTATCTCTGTATCATTCTCTATCTGTCCCGTAATCTCATTCCAGCTTTTTATGTCTCTCTTTCTTATTTCTCCTTCTTTCTCTCTCTATTATTCTCTTTCCCATTCCCTCTTTCTCTCTCTGCCTCAATCTTTCTCTACACTAGTCAATCATGGGTATATATGAGCTTATGTATGTGAAAGAAGAAAATGTAATGCAGCATGAGCTGACTGCCTTTGGGTGTCTTAAAGGAAGCATGTTAGCCTTTAATCTTTGTAGCTGTCAATTGATTGGGGAGAGCTGTCTGTTGGCTGGGAATTGGCCAAGACTAAATTAAGGAGAAAAGGAAAGAGCAGGGAAGCAATAAGTTTAATGAGCTTGAGAGGCCTTAAAGATTACTTTACTGTCTCTCTTTTATATCCAGCTCAAAAAGAAGTGGACAGAATGTGTGTTCTTCAGATCAAATTTTATAAATTAGATTTGATTTTGATAAATAATTATGAATGTCGTGTTTCCAGTTTACAACCCTGGTCAAGTTTAAAAAAGAACAATGATGTATTCCTAAGTTACTGTACATACACACACACACAGACACACACAAACACTTTCTTTTTGGTGTTCTATTTATAAGAAGAGAAAGAAAGCACTTCTTTCACTGTCTCCCTCATGTCTATTTGTACTGATGCTAATTAAAAATTCCTATCTGATTTATTTTAATTACAAAATAAGAGTTCATTGATGTAGCTCTATAGAGCATTTTCTCTTTTCTAAATGTCAGAGCTCTGTAAATACCCAAAAGCTCAATATTAATTCACAGCAGTGATTGAATTTAGTAGAGTATCTGTATTATATTTAGGAAAAGGTCAGATACTGCCACATCTATTTAGAGAAATTATTACTGGCATCAATGCCATAAAGCATGCAACAAAGACGTGTATCAGCGAGCTAGTAGTTTAATAAGAGCAGAATTTAATGATTGTGAGGCCGTGATTTAAATCCGGCTACTGGACAGTTCGACAGCAAAACAAGATATTTGCGGTTCGGAAAACAACAAGTATCACAAACTAGAGTCACGAGAGTGTCAAAAAGCACAAATGTTATGTCAAAATACGTTTTTTTTTTTTGTTATATCAGTGTAAATTGTGTGATTTTAATTTTGTCTGCAGTTGTGTTTGTGGTTAAGTGCAGTTTAGCACAAATAATATGTTGGGTGAGTTGTAATAAAAATGTTGCAAAAACAGACAGTAAGTTGCAGCACATTAGAGGAAGAAAAAAGTGTTGTTTTGTTGCACACAAAAGCTTTTTAATAAAAAAGATTGTTGAAGATAATATGAAGCATTATACAAAAGCGTTATACAAAAACCTCAGTTTATCGTCATCATCAGCTTGTTCAGACACAGACGAAGTGAATGGATCAGGTTCCCACACGCAGCATGTGAATATCAGGTGTCTTGTACACTAATTATTTGTGTTGTGTCATTGTGTCGTGTTTATTACTTTTTATTTTTTTGCATCACGGCTTTCAAACACAGCAAAACTATTAGCAGGTGAAAAAAGAATGATTGTGAAATTAAACAGAAGGTTACACTACAAACTAACACCACAGTGCTTACACTGCAGTATCACACCATAGTATTTAACATGGAGATAGCACAACATCCAAATCGCAAAAAAAATTCTATTTCACGGACATATCATGGACGTTTATTGACACATATCTGTAATTCATTACTGCAAAGGTGACTGCAATGGCAGTAACAAAGTGTAAATGTCCCTTATCTTGGCTTCAACATTCTCCAAAAGTCCATTAAATCATTTAATTCACTCACAGCAGCAGCTGATTTCAGCAGGTAGTTAGAAAACAGATAGAAGCACGAGATTGGCTCGTCTAAACTTGTCTGCTTCTTTGCTTAAAAAGTGTTAAGCTTTTAGAATAAGGTTATATAGAGGTGTTCAAATTGAACATTTTGTTATAGACAGCCTTGTGTATCAAAGGATAAAAGTCTCTATACAGTACATAGGGGAAATTAACATTATTTTAGCATAATGTCACTCAAACAGTCTTTAAAATGGCGACCTTTGACCGTCTTTAAACAACTAACTACTTTATCTTGTTACATTAGTTTAAGACACAGTTTTTATTTGGTGAATAATAGTGGGTTATGACCAAGTCTTGGGGAGTCATACCAAAAGATCAGACTAATGCAGTTCATCCAACTCAGCACCTGAATAACAATTTCTCTGATTGAGATCAGCACATAAATAAAAAAGAAGTTATGCTGTAAAACTGACCTGAAAATTCAAATATTATAAAGCCGTAACTGAAGCCTCCATCTGTGAAATCTGCTATGAATAGATTGCCAAAGTGATGCTGACGATGAGCTCTGCATACGACTGTGTGAAACTGTGAAAATGTACTTTTTGCCCGTGTGTGAATCAGAGAGAGTGAGAGCTGTGAAAATCTGTGCAAGGGAGAGGTGCAAATGACAGTCTGAGAGGAGAATATACATAAAAGCCTCTGGAGTAGAATCAGTAAGATCGTATGTCAAAATGATCAGATTAGAATGTCAGATCTGCAGCGGTACTAGGAAATATAAATTACTCCATATACTGAACCTTTGCAAATGCAAAGTGGTTTTTAACAGCTCTAAAGATAAGTTCCTTTTCATAGCCTCTAATTATTCCTTCTCCTGTCATAATAATGCACTAATTTAGAAACAGCTGATTTACATATGCAAAACCTTCGGCAGCTCTGACCTTACTACACAATTCTTTTTATTTTTAAAAAGGTCAACACAACCTCTGAATGCACAGCTACTTTATATTTAATAATTACATTTATATAAATACAATTAAATTAAAATTTCATATAAAAAAATTTATATTAATTGTAGTATGCAAAGTTTGAACATTCTAAGTCATGATTTAATAATTGAACCTTTGGCAGATAAAGCTTGCAAACGCTATTTATATCTAACTTGGAGTCTTTCTGTGCATCATTAATGAATTTATCCACCCACGATTCATTGCACAACACTTCTAGTTCTTATATATTCCAAAGCCAAACATGCTTAAGATCTACCCACAGATTTTCAAAGATGTTCAAGCCAGAGGCCTGGGAGGGTCATTCCAAAAGCTTCAGTGTTTGGTTCATGGTGGATTTTAAAGTATTTTGGGGATTTTTGGGATTATCATCCTACTGTAGAAGCCATGTTTAGTTCCTTTATTGATTGTGTCTCATTTGCTTCTAGAATTTAAAGGGAAGTGGTTTTCTTGTTAGTGTGATGCCTGTCTTGGTTTTGCCAGGACTGTCCGTTAAAATATCGTACGCTCACTCACTCATTCATCGTCTATACCGCCTCGTCCTGTGTACAGGGTCACAGAGGACCTGAAGCCTGTCCCAGGTACACTCTGGATGGGGCACTAATTCATCGCAGGACACACACATACATGCACACGCACACACTATGGGCAATTTGGGAACGCCAATCAACCTAATCTGCATATCTTTGGACCATAGAGAACCTGGACCATAGAGGTATAAGGCAACAGTGCTAACCACTACAACACCATGCCACTTTTTAAACTAGCAGTCTTGGAAAATATTTCACATTTCAGAACTTGTTGCCATGACAATAAATAGGACAAAGCACCAATTCTTGAAAAGTTAGGTATCTAAGGGACAGTGGTTTTGTTGGTTATCAGTTGGTTGTATGTACATTATTTTTTATAAAGTACAAAGTAATCCTAGTTCTAGTTAATGTGTACGTTGTTAGCTAGCCACTTGCTACGTAATCATGTTATCTTTCTAAGTAAAGGAAAGCTAGCAGATTAATGGGCGTTTTAACATGAAAATTTGACTGCATATTTAATAGTCCATGAAACAAAGCTAATAAAAAGTTAATTAAATGATAATAAAGAAACTAAAGAAGCTACATAGTTCTCTTGAGCTAGTTATAATGTCAGCTTTAGATGTGTGCTTTGTCGCTCACCTGTAGCCATGTCCGAATATTTGTCCATGTTTAAATTGAACGATGATGAAGACCTGGACATGGAATAATAGTGTCAAAATAACAAAGTCTATTTAAAGAGGTATGAAGCCAGCTAAAAAAGTATAACTTAGCAACAGCAGGCTTTTTAGATTCTATGAAATCTGCATGTACCTCAGCATCAGCAATTTTCACATTAAGAACTGATATTTTGCATGAAATTTGCCCCAGCATAGGAAGCATTTTCTGCACACAAGCAACCGAACCGAGCTGGATCAAATGGCGGTAATGGTTTAAGAAAGAGTAGTGACAGGTTTGTTTCTTTTGATAGTGTTTAGTTTAGAGTGCATTTATATGTCCAATGCGAGCAGGAAGTAAATACACACATAGCAATGCAAAGAAGACAGAACAGTTATAAATATTCATGCAATATAAAATCAAGAAAGTGTTAACATCATGGTTGTTGTTGCTGTTAAGGAAATGAATCCCATCTTGTTACTGAACATGTGACTAAGTAAAACTATCCTGAACTGAACTATTTTATCATGTTATTTCTGTTATTTGAATCCATTTAGAACTTTCTGGATCTTTATATGACGCAAACCAGAGCCACAAGAAACTTTCAGAAATCTATTTTCTGAAAGTGTGGGTGTGTGAAGATCATAAGAATGGAGATGAAATCAAACGCAGATACAATCTGACTCAATCATGTCAAGAGCACTGGGTAAAGTTATTTCCTGGGGAGAATCAGATTTCCCCAGTATAATGATATCATTCGCCTCTTATGGGAGTCTGATTATATAACTGATGCGACATTAGAACCAGTTTTTTTTTTATACTATCCTAAGCTCAAACACCAGGCTTTCCACTTGCTATTTTAAATAACAAGCGACTCCAGTCAGCTGTAAAAATCACTCCAGCTGGAAAACCACAGTACTGGAGAAAAACACATTAACAAGGGTAATTTTGAAAAATGCTGTTTTAGTGTTTTTCGCCACATCAGCATTTTTAGTCAATTTTGCAAATTTGTATTTGCACGGAAGATCAGGATGGCCAGTGTCCAAACCATGACCTTAAGGTATGATTACCCTTTTTTTTTAATGCAGTTTTAACATGCCCCTAAGTCACTTACAACACATACAGTACAGTAAACATGGTCAAATATGGAATTAAAGAACCACATACTGTCCACAAAATTGCCTTATTGTAATTTCTGGCAGCTTGGACTTGTAAATCACATGACTAAAACACTTTTAAAATATGTAATGGTGGTCTAAAATTTTGGCCAAGACTGAGTGAATACGCAAACCTGGTAAGATTTCAAATGTACCCGTGTTGTGAGTAATAGGACAAAGCGATTCCTTTTAGCCAGTGTAGAGCCTTCACACGCTGATGAATCTAAATTTAATGGAGACAGATCTAGGTTGCCCCTGCCGAGGAAAAAAAATGAAAATGTGTACTTCCCTATATTGACCATACAATCTTAAACAGCAGTGATCAATAGTAATGGGCCTACACTGGTTTTGTGAGAAAAGCAAAAGAAGCGTACAGGGGGTGTACTCTGCACTGTCAGCTCATTCCAGTGTAGGAGCCACTAGAAAGCTAGTGTGCATTTCCTAATAAATCAACTTTCCTTTTAATCTCCAGAATGAGTCATGATAACATTAACTGCATCATGGCCGAGCGCACACACACTTCATCACTGTGCTGTGGCAGAGTATTGGCACGCAGCAAGTACACACACACTCAGGGTTCTGGCTGAGCAGGCTCGCACATATGCATCGTGACCATGTGGTGGCCAAAGACACTCCGATATGATGAGACACTGATTCTCTGATACATGAAACAAAGTCTTTGAAACTGTGGTGTTCGTAATAGCAACCTCCTCCGACAAAACACTTTCTCTTTTACGCTCCTGCTGCCAGACTCTGAAATGATGCTTGGGAGATATAGATAAATAAACTGACATAAATAAAGATTTCAGTTGCGTCCACTCACAGCAGATGAACACCCCAATTAATCCCAGTAACAAAATCAGTACACCTACCCTTTCTGGTCCTCTTATTCATAGACCAGGTGTGTCTCTGTAGTGTGTTTTTTGAGGTATCTGGCACAACCTCTGGAAAACAGTGGGTTAAGAGACAAATGTTTGTGCGTAGGTGGAAATGAGCTGGCTTAAGACCCTACCAACCCCCCTCTTTGTACCACAAACAATAAGGATGCACTGGGCACGAAGCACAGGGACACAGAATAATGGTGACCATGACAACCTTGTGACTATAACTCTGTCATCAGCTGAGAGACAAGTTAATGAAAAGTATTACATAGCCGTGTAAATATCCCAAGCAAGCTGTACACACCCACACACACACACACACAAACAAACATAGTCTGGGACTGGAAATAAGCCATGTAAGACTGTAGAGAACCACACTGGTGCATCCGGAAACAGGAAGCCAGTGATCACTGCCGTGAGCTCCCTGTACCTCTGATTGAAAACTAAACACCATGATATGAGCTCAGATTACGTTAAACTGTTATTATATAAAGGTTTGGGTCAGTCACATGGAAGGATTTGAAATAATGTAATTAAGCAATATCACATAAGCAAGTGTGTGTGCATGAGCAGAGGCCATGAAAACGGCATAAATTATGCATAGCAGTCTGTCATTTCTTACAATAGCATGCAGGTTTTACTGTAAATCTTTGCTCTTGTATCCCCTTTCTCTCTGCATGTATGTGTGGTGTTGAACGGACAATTAATTTAAGTGAAGTGTGTGAATTCCTGCTGAGACCCTACAGTAAGGAAGAGCAGTCCATCAAACTCCCAGCTCACAGCTACAACATGACACACACACACATGCAGGCATGTTTTGGTGACGCTTGTACAAGTGTGTGTGTTTGTGTAATGCAAAGAAGCTGGATACCAGATACCATAGACATAGTATACACACAACACACATTGTTGCCTCACCAGAATTCACTGTGTGTGTGTGTGTGTGTGTTTGTGTGTGTGTGTGTGTACATACATTCAGTATATACTGTGTACATGGTATCCAGGTTTCACACACACCTGTGTGTTTATGTGTGTTTGTGTGTGTGTGTGTCTAAAATGCAAAAAATACACAGTACATACTGTACAAACACACACAAACACAAGCATTTTAGTGATGCTTGTACAAGTTGATGAATTTTAGTGAGATTTATACAATTGTGTGTGTGTGTGTGTAAATTGGAAAGAAGCTAGATATCATATACACAGTATATACTGTATACACACACACACAACACACACGTTGTGCAAAATTCACTGTGTGTGAAATTCACACACACACACACACACACACACACACGTATGTTTCAGTGGTTTGTGTGTGTGTTTGTGTCTAAAATGCAAAGAAGATGCATAGCATTAACACAATACATACTGTACAAACACACAAACACGAGCATTTTGGTGATGCTTGTACACGTTTGTTGCACAGAGATTAATTTTAGTGAGATTTGTACAACAATGTGTGTGTGTAAATTGAAAAAAAAAATCTGTATACACACTATATACTGTACACACACACACACACACAGAGAGACTGCATGTTTCGCGCGCAGTAAGCCCATGTCCTCTCAGAGTGATGTCCATGTATGAGCATGTTGTGTGTGTGTGTGTGCGTGTGAGAGAGAGAGAGAATGGCGGGTTTAAACCCTACCTCAGTACACTCAGTAGTCGGTGTGAGGTGATGGGGGTCTCCGCTCTCCTCCCTGCTCTGCCTCTCACGCGCCTCTCACGTGCCGCTCACGCGCCTCTCTCTCCACGCGCATCAGCTGCGTTTAAACACCAAACCAAATGCATTAACGGCGTCGCTGTGGCTCAGACTCACAGCATCAGTGGAAAGCGCGCATCCTGCACGCTGATGGGACCGGTGAGCTTCGGGAGAGGCATTCCCTCCAAGCAGAGAGAGAGAGAGAGAGAGAGAGAGAATGCAGGAGTCCCACCCCTGCAGTGTAACTTCCAGTGCTCCTCCACCACAACACACTGCCGCAATCATGCTTTATTCCTCATCATTCTATTCATGTAGCACAAAGTTCACATCGGAATTCTTATTCTCTCTGTTTCACTCTTTTCTCTCTCTCTCTCTCACACACACACACACACACACAATATATATATATATATATATATATATATACACACACACACAATCAATATATATATATATATATATATATATATATATATATATATACACACACAAATATATATATTCAAACAAATACAGCCCCACCTCTCAGTGCAACGCCCACAAAACATGCACCACAGTTATTGACCAGACATATTATATTTCCCTGTACTGATTGGCCAGGTGTTCACGGTCATCACTGCACATCACGTGCATAATTTTTTTGTTCTTTCTTGCTTGCATATGTGCAACAGCTCATTACAACAATATGAAATATGTGACTGTTTTTTTTTTTTGCTAACAAAAATCAGCATCTACAGCTTAAATCTAAGTTTTAATCACATATTCGTCTACAATGTCTTTGTAATCTGTGGCATTACTATTTCCATTCAATGGGACTGAGCTTACTGGTTTGCACTGTCGCTTCACAGGTTGCAGGGTTAAATCTCACATCAGGTCTGTGCATGGAGTTTGCATATTCTTCCATTGTTTGGTTGGTTTCCTCCTACAGTCCAAAGACATGTAGTTTGATTAGTGATTCCAAATTGCCTGTATTGGAAGACTGGGTAGACAGATGGATGGAAGAGTGGAACTAAGAGGTGTAAATCTGTTCCAGCGTAATTCTGTCCCTGTGCACCAACCAAGTTCCATGAAGCCATAGAGTGTTGAGTTTAAAGGGGAAGAAGTTAAGTGACCTGTTCAGAGCCCTGGCTTCGAGAGATCGTAAGATGATTTGGAACTGTAGTGTATACAATTATGGCTTAATTTGTCACATATATAGGCTATTACTGTACAGTGATATTCTTTGGATACCCCAGTTTAAGAAGTTGGGGTCAGTGCTCAGGGTCGGCCATGATACAGTGCACCTGGCACAGGCAAGGGCCTTGTTTAAGCGCTCAACAGTAACAGATTGGTGAAGCTGGGGTACGATCCGCCAACCTTCTGATTGGTAACTGAAAGCCTTGCCTCACACCCTATAGCGTCTAACATTAAACTGGGACAGCCCTAAAAGACATTAACATTTTAATCCTTGAATAAGAAACAATCTTTAAAAAAAAAAGAACTTATTTTATGCCCGTATAGCAGAGATAAAGATGCTGGGAAATACAAAAAAACTGTTGTTCTTGATAACCGACCATACACTAAAAATGCATTGCTTTCTGTACGTAGCCACATCTCACTTGCTTTCAGCTAGGGCTATTAGGACAGCACAGCATCTCAGAAACTGTAAGGTACTTATCCTTGTCATCCAGCAGATTCCATCTACAATAAATCGTTCTCAAATGTAGTGGGTAAATGTTTTCAGTTTTTAGATTTGCTACATTTTTCCCACAATTATTTAACAGTTAACAGTTAAGGTTAACGAGGTTAAATGTTAAGGTTCAGAAAATCCCAAATAAATTTTATGCTTCTGAATCAAATCATTACAATCTCATCTTCATCCTGCAACAAAAATGCATGGGTCTGAGCTATTTATAGGTTGTAAAATCATAAATTATAGAATACATCAGAATAAAAAAAAGAAGTGTGAGCTCTGTCACTTTACTCATGGCAAGAATAGGCAACATCAGAAGAAGAGCACATTGGGTTCCTGTTTTCTAAGAAGAGGAATCTGAGGCTGTCAAGGGTACAAACTTCCCCAAACTAGACAGTTGAAAATTAAAAAAAAATATTGAGGCTTCAACTGTCAAGTTTTAGTGAGAATGTGGGTATCTGATGTTGGAACCTGTTCACCTCAAGGTTTAATGTATTGTGTGTTCTGAGACGCTTTTATGCCTGCCATGGTTATAAAGAGTGATTATTTGAGTTACTACTCAATTCACTCACTTCTCAATTCAGACCAGTTTGGTTATTCCACTCTGATCGAATCTCCCTCATCAACAAGGTGTTTCCACTTACATGCTTTTTCACTCATTGCAATGATATCCTCTAGATGTGAGGCATTTCGAAGATTCTGTCCTCATTATGTTCTGGGACAATGGGAGGTACTGGTATTGGTATTCTGTAAGAACTGCAACAATCCAAACTGAAGTACTGGAAAAGTGATATCAAGGCATACCCAATAACCATATTACTAGGTGTGTTTACATGGACACTAATAATACACTAATAATGGTAAAAAGAGTTGGAATAAAAATAACCTCAACTGGAAAAGTCTGAGACTTTGCTGTTGCTTCATCTCATATCCATACACCCAAATTTAATGTAATGATTCTCAACATGAAGGACAGGTCATCCATGGCACGCTGATGGACTTCCTGCTGATGGAGCAGCCTGGGGATGAACTTGGCAGCAACATGTGGCACATTTGCCCAATGTCACACAGAGTTCCACATTTGCTCTTTGTTCTAACTTTGTCCATGATGAATTGGCAGATGTCAAAATGCACATGGTCAGATGGTCAATTGCACAGCCTTAGGGTACACTGATTAATTAATTTCGGTGCTCCGTCACTGTGCGTGCAGCCTTGTGCTGCTATCTGTTGGCGTGTTACAAAACTAGTCTCGAAATCTTTAGATACCACATCGTATTAAGTTAATAACTGAGCAGCCTTTGTGAGAACTACTTTTGTTTTACTTTTTCTACATGATGAACTCTTATAACCAATCCTAACACAGAAGGCAGTATTTATCTGAAATCCTTACTTTCTTTAAATTAAATGTTTCAGTGATCATTTTTGCATGTTTAACAAAAAAAAATTATAAAAAAAAAATCACAATCAATACTAGTATCTATGTTAACAGTTAAGCTGGAATCTCTAAACCTGAAGAAGTATTGTTCATGTAAATGTACTGTAGCTACTGTTAGTTACACAAATCATACTTTTTTAAAAAACCTGATGTAAAGATTACCTACTGTATAACTCTTGACTGGTAAGCTGCATAATTTTATGCATCGTGATGCTACCATGATTGGCCGACTATAGAACTGAAAAAAAAAATGTGGAGAGGTATTTCTAATAAGGTAAATAGCATAGATATAAGGATACATATTTATAGTGTGCATAGCCTACCCCTTAGTATTTTATAATACAGCTTCTCTTGCCCTTGTATATGAATTATAAATCTAGTTAGGTGCCAAAAGTTATGCTGTCTGTAAATCATAAAACACTGAAGCTCTTTCTCCAAACATTAATTTTTGTAATCGATTTTTAATCTAATCATTTAATAAAGAAGCCTTAAAGCAAGGTCAGAATTAAAGACATTTATTTTACAGATTCCCCCAAGTGAAACATGTCAGGAATGAAGAACTAGTGTCAATTATGTAGTAGAAAAAAAAAAAAAAAAAAACAATAAATATAGATAGATTATCCTAAAACATTTGTGCTTCCAAAACTAAGATACTGTATTAGCCCAGATGAATAGCTGAACCTAAAATAATAATAAAAAAAAAAAGAGTTTATTGCAGTTTTTATAAAAACTCTTGATCTCTATGTAAATGTGCTTTCAGAACAGATGTGTTCAAAGCTAAAATGTATGTTAAAAGAGAGAAAAGGTTGAAAGATGAAAACCATTAAAAGCAGGAGTAAAAATATTTACACAGGTTCCACAAATCTTTTGTATGTAATTTACATTCAGCAATTTCTTAATGTCCATCTTTATGTACAGAAACAGTGCGGCTGTGCCGATCGCTGGAGTGCGTGCCATGGTTCCTTGATATTAGCAGTTAGCGTGTGATTGTGGAGTTCAGAACTCCAGCCTTGTAGCTGGACTTTGATGCTTGTGAGAGTTCTCGCTGGAAAATAAACAAACCAACATCATGAAATTCTGCCAAGTTTTATACAGCACCAACTTTTCCTCTTTACCTGCTTTAGGGAAACAACCAGCATGTTTGAATGTAATGCACTGAATCCTCCTTGCTGATAGGAATAGAGTGTAGTCTATCAATTGAACCAAACCACAATGTCACTCTGTTTTACTAAAATTATGAGAAATAGACACCAAACACATTCCCCTAGAACTCTAATCAGTGACTCAGAGTATAAACACTTTCTATTCACACATTTATTGATTTGTCCTTTTCTGAGAGTCATAGGTTCCCAGTTCTCCCAGGTTGCTGGCAGACACATTTTCTTAGATATTATTGTGCTATGCCTGCTGATGGTGCAGAAAAAAAAGGGTGCTTCAGGACCGGGGAGTGGGAAGCTGTACTGAGAGTGAATGCACGGCAGAACAGAAAGGTGAGAGTAGACAGCAGTGAGGTTCATGCTATCAGTCTGGCAGAGCGATCAGCACAAAGTCCAGTTAAACAGGAGGAATTAGAGCAGGGAGCAAATCCGTCCCCCCCACCCCCCAACACATGTGTGCTGTGTGAAGACGCATGTAGTCAGTCAGGTTAAGAGAGGGTGTTAATACAGACCAGGGTTAAAATCATACAGACCTGGAGATGGTTGTGGATTCAATGTTGACACAATCCCTCTAAAACAGAATGAAAAATTAGACAGGATGACAAGGGGACTGCCACGTACCTGAGCTGAGGAGGGATGTGAGATCAGGGACGGGGAAGCCAGCGTATTAGACATGAAGTACAACCATGGCTCTGGTGTACTGAAAGATCAGATCCCTCCTTTGCTTAAACACACCAGGTTTAAAAAGGCTCCGAGTGCGCTTGCTTATAGTACATAAAGCACAGACCCAACCTCAGTCACGTTAGGCTTAATTATCTACGCTAGATCACGCTCCCCTCCAAAACCCCTCTGTGTAACTGGACTGAGCACTTAAGACAGGAAAAAAAATAAGAATAAAATTACCGCAAACTCAGAGTAGGAGCTGGCGACAGAGTTGATGGAACAGTTTCGGTATGGGCTGGAGGTCATGGTGCGCAGTGCTCCGGAAAGCTGAGAAATGTTTTCCTTGTTCCTCTCCAGGCCACGCGGGGTGCGAGTACGTCCTGGTGTACGCAAACCCAAACCAATCTGGGACAAGGCAAGAAAAACCAGGTAGAGGAAAGGTTAGAGTGACAGACAGCAGAAGAAATGTATGAAAATCAAGCAACAAACGAGCATTTTTTCTTTTTAAAGTAATTCCAGTCATGGAATGCCTGATCTCTAAAAATAAGGAAGCCAGTGTTTCAGACATGAAGTACAACCATGGCTCTGGTGTACTGAAAGAAGAAAAAAAAAAAAAAGCCTTTCTACCATGATGGTATCCAGGCTCTAGGTGAAACACTTGGAATAGTGCATAAGTACAGCAGGGGCTTATATAGAGAAGATGCACCTTTTAACTTTCATAATTGTTCTGTGCAACGACAGGTACTGGTTTGATTTGAGCGCCGCTCTTATGAGACTTAAGGCACTGATCACTTGGAAAGAGAAGGAGACAAACTTCAAGGCCTTTGGTAACACAAATATTTGGAAAATAGTTAACTATTTTCCAAATATTTCAAGTCATCCCGGTGACACATAGCTTATAAAGCAAACAGTTTCCAGCAGTTTATTTGCAAAGTGGTGTTGGAAATAAGCACATAAAAAAGAAAAAATATATAAATAAAAAGAAGTGCTCTAGGGGTGCGGCCAAGTGACATTTGGCTCACCTTGCTGGCAGAGAGAGGAGGTCTCATGGACGGCGAGTGGCAGATGGAGCGCAAGGTGGTGTTTGGTGTAGAGCTAACAATACTGGAGGTAGAATTCAGCTAGGAGAGAGAATTCAGTAGTATGGAAATGAAACCCCTCGTTGTTTGTGGCAAAAATATGAACATTCAGTCAGACTCTTACAATTACCTTGCGGGATTTTCCAGGTGTGGGCGCCCCTGCCAGTCTTCTCTTGGTGGGAGTTTTGAGTGATGTACCATACAACATGTCCTCCTCTGTCTGCTTGCTCTTTTTCATTTGCTGAAAAACAGATGTAGGAAACAAGATCATTTAATCTTCTTTAAATATTATGCCTGCTGATGGACAAAAATTAAGGTTATCTCTAGAACTTTGGCACCAAGTCAGACCAAGAGTCTGGGCAATTCTCAGAAGCTGCTTTGATAAACTATAAGCCATAGTCCATAGATGAGTTTTGCAATGCGGACCTGCCGATTAAAAAGAGAAATAATGCAGGGTTTTGCCAGGAAACAAAAACATGTAAAGAATCATCTAATGCATATATGAAAATAGATTCTTTTCAGTTGTCTTGTTAGTTTCAAAGCCATTTTGAGTCGGAAATAAAAGAAAATCGTCTACGCCAAGACTTTTCAGCCACCATGTACAAAAACTACATCCCTAATCCTTCATGTGGCATAAATTGTACAAGATCTCGTGTTCGAATAAATAAACATTTCCACACAGCTGACATGTTTTTGCACGCTGGCAGGGATTCCAGGCAGCACTGATAAACATCATGGGAGTTGCTGTCTATGAAAGAATAATTTACTTAAGATGCATGTTCACATAGAGTGTCTCATAAGCCATTTTTAGACCTTTTACCAGATCAATATCCCTCATGCTACATCCTCACTTAAGACTCCCTCACCCATCCTGTGCAGCAACGTTTTATTCACAAGCAGTAAATACCCTCTCAAGTTTCTCCTTCTCCTTCTCCAGCTGGTGAAGGCTCCACTGTTCCTCCACGTACTGCATGAAGGCCTGCCCGTTGACCCGGAACTCTGAGCCGTGCTCCGCCTCCCACTGATCGATCTGGGCCTTCAGACTTTTCTCCAGCTGCAAACATTAAGCTTAATCAAACTCTACAAACTTAACTAAATCATGACTAAATAATGAGTGAGCATGTACTAGGTGCTGACCTTGGGCAGACTCTTCTGAAGGTCTGCTCTTTGCTTTTCCTCTCGGAGCAGGTTGCCTCCTCTGTTGTGAAAGCGAGATGGATCTGTGGCCTTTTTCTTAACACAAAAGACACAGCTAAGGTTACCTCACGTTACTGACCGAACGTGGAGAAGAGTTACACAGACATGTGAAATAAATACTGGTTAAAGAGTGCCAGATCTCACCTCCAGTTCCTGATAGAGAGTCCAGTTACTCTGCCAACTAGTCACTCCAGTATAAAGCTCTCTGTGCTGCTCGTAATTCTGCTTTAGCCTCTGCTCTTCTTGCTCATGTAAGGTCAGAAGCTCCTCAGTGAATTTATCTTGGGGGAAAAATAAAAAATTAGCAACAACCAAATTTCTAAAATAATGTCTAAAGGTTCGATAAAAGATGAGTTGGATGGAATGCCACTTTGAATTAAATAATCATTTTCACTGTGCTGAGTAATTGCTTTGGGTACAATTATTATTTTTTTAACTAACTGAAATAGAGAAAGATTGAGTTGACTGTGGAAGATGACGTTTGCAGTCTCTAATGTCTATACTGGTGCATTATGATGTAGCAGTAAAAGATGGTATACCGGAGTAATATGCGGTAAAGGCTTGTCTCTGGTCCAGGCTGTAAAAGCATTTCTCCCAGAGGATTTCGATTTCTGCTCGGATTGACTCGATCACACTCTGGATGTTCTTGATCTTCAGCTCCTCCAGGCGCTCTACCTCAACGTGCAGCTGGAGAAAGAAAAGTGTACAGAGACACTTTGAGCATAAAGCATGTTGCCAGTGTATCATGTTCTGAAGAGCTAATTTTATCAGATACACATCAAACTCACAGCATCCATGTTCCTCCTTTTGCTGCACTGCATGTGCTCAGCAATGGAGTCTCTCTCGTCCTGGGGGATTTGCAGTCTCTCCCACAGTTCTGCGATACGGCCACGGTAGGAGATGCAAGTTGCCTCGATCTCTTCTTTACGATTCTCTAACTGAAATCAAAAGCAATCATAAACAGAACATGAAAAAAAACAAAAAAACAAAACCTGACATTGCTTTTAAAAGCAGAGTAGATTAATGCAAGGAGCACACTAAATAGATTATTAGTCAGATATACTGATAAACAGTGCAGGAGTTTCATTATCATTCATTAACATTCATTATTAAAACTGAAGTTGTCAAAATAGTGAGTGGTTGTAATGGAGCAAAAAATATATATAAATGCATGAGTATTTACCTGGCTCAGTAGCACTTTCAGGGCAGTAATGTTATCTATTGAGAGGCAGAACGCTTCTTCTTCTTCACACACCACATCTCTCTCAAAGCTAGTGTCGGGTATCTGCTCAAGATCCTCCATGCATGCAACGATCTGACGTTTAATGGAGACGAACTCGACAAAACGACGCTCCTAAATGAACGGGTCAATATAATGATTTAAAATCATGAAATTTACCAAAACATCTTAAAATATGTATATATTTTTAGCACAACAGTGACCCCATGAGTTTAAGCATAATATGAAATGACAGCAAGATTACCTTTTAGCATTATTACACGTACCTTTTAGCTACATTAACTACCAGTTCTACAAGTTAAACCTACATGTACATGAGATTTAACTGTTCAGACAGAAATGCTTAATATATCCAGCCAAAGAGCAGTTCTCAGTTAATGATATTTGATCATGTGATTTTTGACTGCTACCTTCTCCTGATTGCGGCTGGCAATGTGCTGACGGTAGCTATGCAGCTGCTCAGCAGAGGGAACGCGGTCAGGATCGATGGAGTGTGGGTTATCGCACAGGATATCGCACAGCTCGCGGTCCTGCTGGATCAGACTCTTCAGCTCACCAAGACGCTGGTTCTTCTGTTTCAGCATCACCTTCAGGCGTGTGCGAATCTCTTTCTCTAGCTGCAGCATGCTCAGGCCGTCATCCTCCTGATACACAAGTACACATCAGAAGCAGATGGTGAACATCTAGAAAACATACTGTACTGTGAAAACAGAAAACACAGGTTACAAACTGAAATTACCTCAAACGGAGGGAGGTGAAGCTCATCACACAAAGTAGACAGCTCTTTCCGACAGGACTCAATGCTGCTCAGCAACCTCTTTTTCAGCCCCTCTTCCTCTGCTATCATCATGTCGAGAAGGTTCTGAAAGATAAATTGACAACAGATGGTGATATCAAGTCTTTGCTTTTACGACAAAACATCTACTGTATAACGATCTCTAATGATTTTTCAATAAAGTTGATTTGACAAGAAGTTCGAGGAAATTGCAAAGTGACTTTTCTGATTATGATACTGATGCCAAGACAGATGTGTTCTGTTTTTGTAATCACCTTGATGTGCATTTTAACCGCCTCAGTGCGCTGCAGTCTCTGGTCCTCTGGTATACCGATCTCCTCCCAGATGTCCTTGAGGCGATTCAGTGCTTTATTCAGACATGCCACTGACTCGGCAGCATGTAACTCACTGAGAAAACACACACACAAATCAATTTTTGTACTGAGGTAGCACGAGAGTGAGATAACCGGCCGAGCAAGTCTGTAGCATACTTGTGCAGTAAAACTCAGTGCACACCTGACCAATACATTGACACTTCCTTGTCGGACATTGCACTGCATATTTAGTCCCCATGTGTTTGCTCTTATCTTTTCTGAGCTCCAATCTTCTGGGAAGGATTTCCACTAGATTTTGGAATGATATCATTTGAGATGGTAATCATTAACATGATGATTTATCGCTTATATTAGCTAGCAGGCTAGCTTGTCACCAATTGTCTGCTGTTGTTGTGCTAAAGTTTTAGTGCAAAATGTCCAATGAAGGTTTGACGGTCACTACCCTACAACAGAATCAGTAGACACTCGGACCTGGAGCTGTAAAAGCTAGGGATGGGAATCACCAGGAAGCACCTGACAATATTAACACATTACCTAAGTGACACGAAACCAAACTTTTGTTCAGGTTTTGTTATAATCCTAAACAAATGTAGCAAATAATTTGCTGTGTAAACAATTTACAGCCTGCCACCTTCAGGACTATAGAGGAACTGCAGCCTTTTACCACCTTAGGTCGTTTTAAATCGACTCGAGTCAGTGTGTAGGGACATGAATTTCCACACAGAAAAATCTAAATTCCCCCATCTCTGGTAGAGAGACACTTAAAAGATCCGTGAGCTTTACATGCACTGACAGGGCAAATATTACAGTTGTTCTATATGTATTTTCACATTGAATTTCAAGTTAAGAAATGACATCAGTATAACGCACCATGGACACACCAGAATGCTCAAGGCGGTCCTTAGCTATGAATTACATACAATGATTGACAGGAGGCGCAGCCAAATACAAACAAGCATTCCCGACCGGAAGTCAATTTGCGGAACGAGTTCTCTTAGCGACTGTATACACCCGTGTTAGAGCCCATGCCTAATCCGTGCTGTATTTATTGTGTTTACATTTTTCCTGATTATTTATACAAATAAGAAAACCGGTTAACAAATTTTGCTCGTTTAATGTTACAGTAATGTTATACAACGACAACTTTCTGGAACAGCGCATCGGAAAAACACTTGTGGGTGTTATACTCAGCGGTCTAATATTACTTTATTAACTTTTAGAGATATCGTGTAGAGATGGCGTCTTACCCACTTTAACATATTTAATATTTACAACTGACATTTCTAAAAGAAACCATAATTATTCAGCATTAAGTTAACAGCTGCCTTGAACCCCCACAGCTACCGTAAAGTACCATAAACCAGCTAACCAACCGTAACAAAGCTATTGTGTATTCATTTTATTTTATTTAATGTAATAAAAAAAATGACTATATAAATTAAATAATTGCCCATCATCACTCGACAGGATTAATGACACTCTTGCTAACTACATAAAAAGCGAATAATAATAATAAATAATGCTAACATTACCAGACTAAAGCAGCACATAATACGAAATTATATTCTTACCTCTTCCTCATTGTAAACCTCGAGCAAAATCTGTTTCACCATAAAAAATAAGAAGAAAAATACACTAAAGCACCCTTTTCAGTAATTCAGATAACCTCTGCTGTTCAGTGTTCAGTATAAACTGAATCGAACCGTTTCCAGAACGATTCAAATCCCGCGTCTTTGAGGCTGATTGGCTGAAACTCCGGATACGTCATCGAAACTAAATCCCAGCCTACTGATTGGATGAGAGGGGAGCCACATGGTATGGCGAAGGCGTTCTGTGTTTAGAAGACCATAGTTACGTGATTAATCGGTTTTAATGCTCTTTAATCAAAATGTTACTGAACGGCTAATCAAGTCTAATCAATATAATGATATAATATAATACAAATAGTTTTAATGTGAATAAGTTTAAACATTGGAAATCTGCAATACATTTGAATTTGAACATGGTTGTGTACGATGGGATCACTACTATGTAATGAAACATTTATTTTAGGTACAAATATAAATTGAAGTGAAAATTAAAATTTTAATATAGAATTTACTAAATACATTACACAGGGTATTTTTATATACAAGACCCTGCCAACGATTGTCCCATACCCCCTGCTTTGTGCCCCAATGTCCCCGGTGCCCATGATGATGATGATAATAATAATAATACCTTGGTACCACCTATATACCTTAAATAATATCCTTTCAATAGGAAACTAAGATGCCTTAGGAACTCTGTGGTCCAGAAGAAATAATCTTCAGCTGTATACAATAATAATAATTATTATTATAATAATAACAACTTGAGTTTGATTTATGAGATGAGATTAAATGCTTACAGATAACATCATGTGGATGATAGTTGTAAAAAGATGAATTGACAGAGTTACCACTGTCAGTTTTTTGTTCACGTTTATGCTTTCTTTCATCAACACAATGTCATTCACACAGTTGATATGATTTAACGAGCATTTATTGTAAGTAATTGAAACACATTGTTACAACATGAAAATACTTTTTATTGCAAATACATCAGAGCAGTCAATCAAATAACAGCTTTGCAACGAAGTACCAATGTTGTCAGTTTGTGGTGTCTGATTACATTGCCATCAATTACATTTGTAAAGCATAGCTTTGTTCCATGCTTGTGTATTTTTTGTTCATATTTACAGGTACAGTCAAAAACATTATAGGTATATACATTTAAAATGGATTTACTGTATGTACTCAAAGTATGATAACTAATGAAAACAAAAGTACTGTATTTGCATAGGTATTTTCCCTCACTATATGCATAGAACATACATAAAACCACTACAAAAAATGTTGAATTTTATCACCACATCCCTGAAAGCTCACCGCAGTCTACTCCACCCACAGCATCTGTCCTGCACAACAAGTCATGTGAGATTGCTTCACTACTTCATCACAGCTGATTAAGCTTGATTACAATCTTCTTCTCATCATCATATATTTATAAGCAGCTAATCACAAGGTGAAAACAGTTGTCACTGCAGCAGTACATTAACACAATAATTTCCTTCTAATTAGATTTCATAATACGTAAATGTCATGTGCAGAAAAAACTCTCCATGCCTGCAGGATGTTCAGGTGACATGCGTCACAAGCTCCTCCAGTGCTCTCTCCCGGTGGTTGTCATGCAGGAGCAGAACCTCTTTAATGGTGCTCTGCTGGAAGCCCATTTCACAGAATTGAGCCAGCAATCGCAGGAACTCTGTAGCCTGAACAAGACACGCAGAGAGAAGCACACAAACTAGATAACACAATTCGGGACTGTCAGTAAAATAGGCCTCAGCAGGAAGCCTTCGCATGAAGCAGCCATCTTAGAAACACATGAACAATCATTTAAATTAATGTGGAAAATGTGGTAAAGCATAAAATTTTATTATTGTATTGCCAATAGTCGGAGCATTATCAATGTTTTTTTACTTTTATATAATTGCTTGCCGTGTGATTAGTACAACACAAAAAAAAAACAGAAAAAAAACAGAAACAAAAAAACAAACATGATTTCTTAAAAAATATATATAAATAAAATAAATAAAAATCATGATAAATTGATTGTTACATTAAAAAACATGATGTTGCCATACAAAATTATGGATTTTATAAAAGGGAGTCCTGCTAGAAATTATTTTAATTAACAAAGATGAGATTTAGGCAATGCAGACAAATTTGCTCAAATATTTTCAGCTTAAAATACACCTGAGGAACACAACTGGCGTATAAATGTAGCTAACTTAAAACAAGCCACTAGTGAAAAAATAAAGAAATAAGTGAAATAAAACTAAAAATGTAAAAATACTTGTAACCTTTTTACTTAATCTCACAGTCTTATATCTCTTACACAATGCCTGGCCAATAAAAGTCACAAACTCAAAAATCTTATTCAGTCACCTTTAGCTTTAATTACAGCACACAATGTGGCGGTCAGTTCGTGTGTGAAAATAACTCCTCATGCTCCCATAACCGCACTATCACAATTTTAGTCTTGGAATATGCCTGTACAGTACGGTCAGGGAAAAATAAGTCCAATATGTATGCTCATCATCAAATTAATTTTTTTCTGATTTGTCTCACTAACAAGTGGTTTTACTATGAACACACAGCTGTTTAATACGTTTTTTATCACATTGTGTCTATGGAAATTCTCTATCTCTTCTTTCTTTATACTAAGGAACTTCACTAACTTAAGTGATCTGCATTCATAAAAGTTTTCCAACCTTATTTCTTCCACAAAACTAATGGTTCAACATAGGTTTTAATAATGCGTTGAAAGGGTCTTAACCTAGTTTCAGCATTTTCACATCTCCTTAGCTGTATTTTTTGCTTGATGCAGGTAAATATTTTGAGCCTTCAGCAAAATAGCAAGTTTTTGACTAGGCAGTGTATATTACAAATGATACATTATATTATTTTTCACATGTTTTTGTTTACATTCATAATTGTGGAAAATCTGCAGAAATGTATTTTTTTACATTTTTGTACAAGTTTTTCTCGTTTTAGAAAGCTTGACTTCTGACTGCGTTAAAACTTAAAACTCTTCCCCAAATAGATCCGCCATATCAACAACGCTTTTGTTTTCTTTCTGTTATTATAGAAACAGTCATGTAGTGGAACTTAACTTTTATTATAAATGTTACATTGTGGCTTGCACCTTCTGACCAATCAGGATCAAGTATTCAACAGGGGTGTGGTTTACTTACTATTACATAAAAACACAACAGTTATTTAAAATATGTCTAAATGTCATCTGTCCTGCTGAAACAATTTAATTATAATTTTTTTGCTTGAATATGAGTAGGTGTTCGACTGCATGTTATTACTCAGTCATTGTCGTTGAATTATTCTCATCAGAATCTGTAACTCTTTAAAAAATTTAAAAGTGGTATACTATTTAAATTCCATGGCTTTGCATGTACTCAAACTGTCAGAAACAGCAGTTACACAGAGAACATCGAGCAATAAACTGCACCGCAATCATTTTTGCTCCTACATCTCACACAAAACCAAAAATTATTACATAAACATCTAAAAAATGCAGCTCTGGTATTACATTCATGTTTAATACCTTGCTCTCGGAGTTCTGAAACATCTCCAAAGCATCCTCCACTTGAGTTCTCTCATAACCCAGGGCACACAGCCGATCACGCACCAACAGATAATCCAGAATCTGCCCAAATACAGAGCATAAAGTTATTATTGATATGTTGGTAGTAAATCAGGACCTCTTGTTGGACCTCTAGTGGTTTAGTCCTGTTACTGTATTACTGTCTGCTGGATGAATATTTGCCTTTGATCATAAAAGGATGTTGATCAGTTCGCTGCCATTTTCCTGGTGGAATTGAATAGTGCTGGCTGAGTTGGAATTCCTCATGGATTCAACAGACAAAGTTGGTAATATAATTTGATTTAAAATGCTAAATAAATATAATAAATTAATAAAACTATATTTATTCATTTATTTCTGTGTTGACAAGTTATGTTTGTTCACAGCCATGTAATATAATGTACAAGAAATGCAATTCAAAGTGGGCGTGGCCCGAACCATAAAAGGTTTCTTTGGACTATCACAGTTCTTTAACCTACATGATTAATATTTAAATATTAATATAATTAGTAATTAATAATAGTATCATGTGATTACCGTAATATTATCATGCATATCAATATATAATGTATAGCAATAAGTTTAGAATTAACATATTTATACAAATGTTTTTCTTTCCCTTAAGTGTGTATAAATTATTTTGGCACTTTAGTGGTTGGCTCCGCTGCCTTGCACCTCCAGGGTCTGGGTTCGATTCGTTCCCTCGCAACCCTGTACACAGAATACAATATTTTCATATCTACCTAGGATATTTTTTATGAATATAATATGGCATTATTTTGCTAACCATGAATATGGTTAATACATTGCACAAAGTCAAGAGTGCACCGAATATTTGTAGATGTTCACCAAACTTAATCTTTGTTCAGTCCTAATAATGTTTTTATGTTTGGTGACATCTAGCGTGAGTGTGTGTGTGTGGGCACATGAGTATTACCTCCTCTGCGCTGCGTGTCCCAGTGCGCTGCAGAGCCAGGATGGCAGAACGGAGTGTGTAACCCTGTGCAGTGATGCTCTCCACCAGAACTCTCTCTTCCTGGCTCAGAGCATAAAGCAGCTCCACTGATGAGTCTGAGACTGAGTGCTGGTCTCCATGAGAAGTGCGTGGACGGGCAGCCTACCACACCCACACAAAACAATGTTAGTGAGCAAAAGGTTCACTATGTTTTGAAATGTTTTAAAACCATGCAAAAAAGTAAAAAAAGGCATTTAGAATAACAAATGTTGATTCATGATAAAAGTAACACACTTTATATAGTATAACACAAAATAGTTTTTGGTCGTTAGATCTTCTTTCTGTCTTGTGGTATGCTACGAAGTCATTTAAAATGCAACTATTTTAAAGACACAGCGACATCTAGTAGATTTAATTTTAAAGCATAGCATCCCTCAACCAAGCGGTAGAGATGGCTCAGTTAGGTTAAGGTTAATACTTTTTAAAAAATGATTTGAAATGAGCTTTACCAAAGACAATCAGTGATAATATCTTTAATATAGGCAAAGATATATTAGTCATTGATTTTATAATTATATATATATTATAATGTACATATAATGTATATAATATAAAAAATGTTTGGCAGTTAAGAGTTTAAAAAAATCAGTAGGTTTAATGATGTTAATAAATAAAGCCTGTAGGTTTTTAGCTTCATAACTTGACAGTTTTTTTTATTTTTGTTTTTGTATTATTGAATATCTTTTGCATGTTACTGAAAGTCTTGACCGTGTCCACCTGCAGGAAACTTGACTTGCGTTGGTGAGCAGAGGGCTGTGGGCCGGCTGAGGAGGGTCTTGGCTTGGGCTTGGAGTTTGTGGCATGTGGTTTGTGGATGATGATGGTTCGTTTTTCACTGGAGCCACCAGGGATGTGTTTTTTGTTGTGAGGTCGTGAGAGCCTCAGGCTCGGTGGGCTGCTCATGTCTTTCCGAGAGCTGGCAGAGTTCTTGTGTGTGTGAGTCAGAGCTCGGGGTGACGCAGGCCTCTGAGACTCTTGAAGGAGGGAAAATTTAACCCTTTCTCTGCTCCGAGAGCGAAAAGCTCGATCTTCTTCAGTGGAGGAGCACTCGTCATCCTCGCTGTAGCCAGCAGCCTCATGTGCCGAGTTGTCAACAAGGTGGTGCGTAGAGTGCAGGTGGCGTCTCTGAAGGTCCGCCGAACTCAAGCTCAGGCTGCGTGGTCGCTGTGCTTGGTCACATGATTCCTTTCTGCAGGCGTGTATGGAGCGCCTCTCCTGAGGGCTGCTGAACAGGAGCCAGTATGGAGGGCAGGATGGAAGCACACAAACCCGCTCAGAAGGGAACATGTGCTTATTAGAACGAGGACGGAACCCATTCAGAACCCAGTTCTCCAGACAGAAGTCGTACTGGAGAATAATTAACAGAACGACATTTAGGAGTCAATGCATTGAATGTGTAGCTATGTTAAATAAAATTAATGCATTAAATGCGTATACTGTATAACAATTTAAATGAAGTATTGCATTTGGTTTATACAATGAGATAAATAAACAATATTCAACTCCACCCTGATTTATTTCTGAGTTCCAATAACATTCATGTTAGGAAGGTATATTTGATATATAACGTTTATCTATAAAACTTCTGAAATGTGTGACTTTGTGTGCGTGTGTGAAAATGAGAGCGAAGGGTAGGACCTGCAGGTAATGCAGTTTTTGGTGATAGTCTGGGATGATCATTTCTAGGTCAGTGACAGGCTTCATTATGCCCAGAGGCTCATCCAGAGAACCCATAGGAACCTTGAATGGAACATCGTCCAGACTGGCCATTCTTTTGCAGACAAACCCAACCAAAACCACACACACACACACATATATTTATATATTAAGGAACAAAATGTAAATAATTGAGCTGTAATGTAATTTCCATTTTCTTTCTTTTAAAGTTAAAACACAAACTGACCATTTTAAAATAAGACGTTTCTGCATCCCAAAATTATCCTTTATACTGCCTATATTTCCATATCAATACATCATTTCCATTATATATATAGTTTTTTTTTATTTTGGAAACATGCTACCTGGATGTAAACAGTGGACTGAGCCGTTTTCAGAACATAAAAAGCTTAAGATGGTCTCAGTACAGAGATCTCTCTCCTGCCAGCTTTGTGTTACTGGAAGAGACTCTCCAACCCACAGTCGATTTACAAACTAGTATGTGTAAAGGAGCCAATAATTTTGAAAGCAGTGTTTCAATAATTCAGGAGGACCACAGATGTATTTGAGAGTACAGAGCTGACGAACTAACAATGGTGTCACTGTTGGCACGCTGATGTATTTTTATAAGGATCTCAGCACAGATGGCTCTTAGGCCTCATCTGCTCTTCCAACCGTCCAGTACGACTGCACTCTTGCTCATGTGATACTGCTTAATTGCAATTACACAAAACTACACAGTGCAATGCGATGCAGAAACGGTGATGCTCTCACACAAGCACAAAACTAAAATGATGATATAGTGAACACACTAACCTGCAGTATTCTTCTGCCCTCATGAGCTGTGTTTCTTTGCTGCTCTGTAGTGTTCAGTCCTTTCAGGTCTTTGAGGAGCAGCACAAAGCTTATAGTCACTGAGTCACACACTAAGCCTTTCATCATCTGGTTTCCAAAACACACACCCACACCCATAACAGCCCAGGATGTTTCAGATAAAAGTACTTAATCACCTGTGCATTGATGCTACGTGTGTGTGTTTGTTTGTGTACACACATTGTGTGCTAATACTTGAATACTGAATTAAATATATAACACAAAAAGGTACTGAGCTGTAAAGTCAAGACCAACAGTTTATCTAAACCTTGGCTAAAGTTGTTTAATCTCATTTTATGCTACTATATCTTTCATTTGGCAAGTCAATTATCATATGCTTGGATTACGAGCTTCATGATTTTCAATTCTATTACATTAAAACCTGGAACTGTATTATAAGTCAAATTAGTCAAATGTTGTGAGATTGGGGGGCATTTAATCTGTAGCTTTCCTTAAAATTGGGGTGGAGCACACTTTTTGTATCTTTCATTTATGAGAGGTGTTCAAGTCAAACCACGACTTTGGATTGCGCAAAATAACAGAACACAATCATGTGTACAAATTCCCTTTATTTCTTTATATAGTCCCATAGACCCTTTACTAATGATTGCATACCATCAAGAAACAGGGAAGTTTTTTCAATACGCCACATCTGGAACACCCAGCAATTTGTGCCGTATAGATGCATCTCTTCTGCAAGTTGGAGACAAGTCATCTGTCGGTTTTCAAGAAGCAGACATTCCACTTTTACAGCAAAGACAGCAGCGTGCATGGATGTATGACCTCCTTTAAAAATCTTTGACCCATTTAAAAATTTTACTGCAGCTGTCAGTCTCATCTCCATACTGTTCTGTACAATTCGGTAAGTGTCAATCAGCTTTATTCCTTCATGAATGACATATTTTATCACAGTTCTAGTTTTGACTTGAATGGCCTACTTAAAAAAAAAGCACCTTTAAAAGCTTTAACCTAAGGAGTATGTCTCAATTCTGTACCTTAAATAACTTTTAAAGCAGACTGCACATCCACATTTACAGGTAAATGCACAGAAGGCTTGTAAGGTAAGCTAAGAGATCGATCCCAGTAAAAAAAGAAATCTTCATTTTATTCCTCTCTTTTTCCAAGAGTGTATAACGGTGTACGTGTATTAGTGGAACACACAGCTGAAGAGTCCTGGTGTCTAGGGAGCTTTGTACATGCTTAATGCCAGGCTGCAAATACTGGACAAGCATGACCTTTATGCCATTAAAAGAGGATCAGAGTAATGCTGATAATACTGATTCATCAAGCTGGAGAAGTGTGTCAGAGATTACACACCCGCACTATGCACAAAAGCGCACACAAATTGAATTAAAGTACAGTAAAGCTGGAAGTAAAATTATATTGTGTGACCAGATTTTAATCACCGACAGCTTAAAGGCTTGTGTGCATTTTATATAAACACTCATACACAATATAAAAACATATATTCATTATTTTATTACTACTTGTAATATTAACTCAGACACACACACCATGAGATGCACATACACACACACATACATACATTTATAGATATAGAAAGCCAGTAGAGCTCTTTTATATAATCATTGGCTGTTAACGTACATTGGTAAGCAACCATAGGATACACTGTTGGAAATACACTTGAAAATAAAGCTTGGATGAACAAACATTGTCCAGCATGACTGTGCATGAAGCGCTGATGGGGCCCCATCACTGCTGAATCCACAACGGAATATTGAGTCCGGAACACGGAGTGTGTTGTGGTGCGTGTGTACCATTGCGTTAATATTATAGAAAGACAGAAAACACTTTGTGATGGTAGGACAGCCGCCAGTGCAGTCTACCAACATTCCCCAGTACATCAAACAACCAGCTCAGCAGCAACTAGAGTCGCATGAGGGACACACACTGAACTAATACGTCTCTGTGTTAGAACTAGCAACATCAGGATGCTCGCTAGTGGAAAGAACCAAAATGATCAGACTGGCTCACGGCCCGAACGACAGACACTCCTTCAGCACTGGACTTTTGATTTGTTTTTTCGCAGTTTTACAGTATAATGCATTAGTCACAAAGTATTAAGACTAATGCATCACTGCTATAATTAGGTCTCTGTATTGCAACCAGCTTACAGGTTAAATCTTTTTTTACATCGTGCACTAAAGCAGTGGTTCTCAACCTAAGGTGTGTACACCCAGTATATTCTAACTGACCCTCACAGACCAAACATACTATATATACTGGTCACAAAATGAGGGGAACGCTTAATCCCTGTTTGACATGAATGCCCCTCCTATGTATATATACTGTATATACTGTATGCATGATTTAAGTCAAACTTTAATAACAATTAGTGCCAAAACTAATACATTTTCAAAGCCACCATTGGATTTGATGTCCTGCTTTAACATCAACAGTGACATTTTTATACACTGACCTTTATACTACAATTTACACACAGATGTCACTCAATTCTTTAGTTTGACTTTGATAACGGGGTGACGTGATAATCTTGTCATTCAGTACATTCAGGTCATCAGCTGACTTCATTTTATTGCCACATAAAGTTGCTGAGCCTAAACATGACCAACTGAAGAAACTTCAGAACACTCATAACACTGCCTACAGAGGCTTGTCCAGTGGCCACTCTGCATGATGGCTGCATCACTTCATACATGCTCCTTCTTACTCTGATGCAACCATCACTCTGGAATAGAGTCAATCTAAACACATTAGTCCACATCACCTTTTTCCGTTGCTCCAAAGTCTAATCTTTATGTTCCGTAGGAAATTAAAATAGTTTTTCTATCCAGGCTCACTAACAAGTGGTTTTCTTATGGCCACATAGAGGTTTAACCCCAATTCTCTGCACACGGTATGTGTGGAAATGCTCTTACTTTCATTAATAAACATAGCTTGAATTATTACTGCTAATTTCATTTATAATGCAGCTTCAAATCCCAGAACATTGACATTCGTGACTTTTGTGTGAGCACACTGGGACAGGTGGTGAATATAACTTAAAAATAGACGTTTTTTAAGTTTTGGATGAAAAGTAAAATGTTCACATATTTTATTGCTAACAGTATTGTCAAAGCTGAGTACTCATGACAAAGCATAAAAAAAATCTGCGGTCTTTTCGAAATTTTAATATGTTATTATTATCAGTAGTAGTAGTAGTATAAAATAATAGATTTGCGATACTACTACTACTACTAATAATAATAAAAGCAGATAAAAAATATTTTTAAAAACACCTCGGCAGCCCTTTTGTAATTTGTAAGGATTTTGAGAACCTCTGGTTGAGAAATACTGCTCTAGTGCTGTTAGCTGAACTCACTGCTCTTACCCTGGTTACAGAAAAAAAAAAGGTTCAGGGTTTCCAGCAATTCATAATTTTTCTCTTTCTCCGCTGAGCCGAGCGAGCAGGTCAGCTGACTGGAGCACGTCTACACACCTGGCGCTCGCTGCTGATTTCAGAGCTTCACATTTTCCCCTCATCTTCTCCTTAGCATTCAAAATTAGGTGTGCGGACACATGCGCGCACACACACACACGCGCACGCGCGCACGCATGTCCCCATACAAACCCACACAGTAATACAATGAAAATGTAATAAAGGTATGTGCACTACTAGACAAATCATTTGCTAAATGTGCACACTCTAACATAACCCCCAACACACACACACACACACACGCTCAGAGCTTCTCCAAGTTTGTGAACATTATGGAAATTATGCATCAAAGAAAAAATAAGCTGTGCCTTGAGGCAGGCTTTGTCAAGAATTATGTGCCAAAAGGAAGTAACTGTATGAGTGAATGCTGCACAATATCAAGCACATACGCTATATTTAAATATTGTTACGTATGAAAGCAGTAACATTTACAATGACTGCACATAAATCCATAAAAAAACAAAAACAAAAAAAAAAACCCCACCTTATGAAATGCCATTCCAACCCATAATTCTCTGGGGCTAGTCTATCCCAGTTCACTGTCTGGGTTATGAGAAATGGAACTTTGATCAGAGTGATGCGGACTCTCCTATAACCACAGTGCACCGTCAACCAAAACCACCCTTACTGCATCTTTCAGTTCTGGATCCGAGGACCCGGCTGCTTACTCTGTGTGTGTCTGTGTTTGCATAAGGACACTTTTAGTAACATAGAACTTTACTCATGTCTTCAGACAAAACCATGCATTCAAATCTTTAAAAATACATTTTGTTTCAATATTTAACTAACCAAAATAGACGCCAACCGTCTCTTAACCTTTGGTAAATTCTGGTCTTACAAAAATAGCGTTCTCCATCTGCTTTGGAATTATCTGCATCGACTGTCTCACACTCAAGATTGTAATACAGAAATAGAATTCATCTTTATTCTAAGTAGCTTCTTTGTCTAATAAGTTAGGTCTCTAATTTATCTAGAGTTATGTGTGAGAGATGAGGATTTCATAGAGGGGAACGAGACAAAAAATGTGATCAAGGGTAAAAATTAAGCTGAAGGAGAGCTATTGAGAGCTCTTAGCCCTAAGTGGTATCTTCAGTCTGAGTGGTGGTTAAATGACCTCCTTATGCTTTACACACAGCATTAAAAACCTAGAAATTTACATCCTTTACTCCCTCAAGACCACTCCATCCAACACTAACTACGTATTACTTACTATACTGCTAGAACGATTGTGTGAAATCCTGAAATCACTAATGCGCAGGAGACAAGCTGCTGATGCCAGATCAGTGCTCTCTCTTGAACAGCTAGAGTAAACAGAGGAAGCATTTCATCGTCAAGGCCAAACTGTGAGTCATTCTGTACATGTTGTCATGACTAAATAAAACAAACAAAAACAAACAATCAGGAGAAAAACACTGACTGCTTTTTTAACGTAATTTCTAATAATGTGTAATCCAACTGCATGGCTTTTTTTTTTTTTAAAAACAAAAAACAGGCTTTGATCTTGATTTAAAATTCTTCACCACTCAATACTTAAGAAATACAAACTAATAAAGCACAAACATGTCTTGCACGTTCCTCAAAAAAAAAAAAAAATGTAATAAGCAAAAAAAATAAAATAAAATGCATACAGCGCAAATGTGCATGTGCCAGCAGACTCTACTGGGCCTGTGATGTGAAAGCTGACCGATAGTCCAAACAAGTCCACGGACAAGCATCCACACTCAGAGCTGCTGCAAAACACGTACAACCCTGTCGATTGAGTCTGTGGTGGCAAAAGCCAGGTACTTGCAGCAGAGCCAGTCCTCCAGGCTGACGCCACCGCCGCTGTGGCCGTCATCCAGTGAACGCTCGGCGAATTTGATCATCATGAGTGTACGCTTCAAGTCCAGCCAGTTCTGCAGTGCTGCATGCCGCTGAATGGGAAGAGGTGCAGCACGCAAGAGGTCATCACGTGGCCCCCACAGGAGACACTGCAGACAGGCACGAGCCTCGGCCACGCCAATGCGCTCAGCCTCGTCGGTATGGAGCAGGAGACTCGCCAGCCGCTGCAGGCCCTGAGAGTACAGAGAACGAGTCGGGAGCAGTGGCAGTTGCTCTCTTTCCTTCAGGCCAGCAGCCTCTACTAAAGGATTGGGTTGGTGAAGCATCTCGTAGATTAGAAGACCCAGCTGAAACTCATCACACTCAGTGTACCGCAAGATGCACTGCTGCTTGGCCTGAGAGAAGTTGCTGATGATGAGGCGAGCCGGGCAGGCGGAGGAAGCAGACGTTGTGTTGTTGTTGGGCTCTGGAAGGTCCAGGTTCCAGGGATCACCAGGCTGACAGTGCACAAGCAGCAGGTTGTTCAGGTGCAGATCACAATGAGACACGTGGTAGGGCTTCATGTGCTCTAACCCAATACACAGCTGAAGCAGCAGCAAGCACACCTGGCGCTCATACAGCTCTGGGTTACGCGAATGCCTTGCTGTACCTTCCCGCACGAAATCAGCCACCGTCTGGAATGGGACCTCACGTGTGATCACCACCACTCGGCTGCGCAACTTCCCGCCTTGGCACGCCATGTCCACTGGCACTGCTATGTTCCCAAACCCTTTCTCAGCCTGGCTCTTGCTTTCAGACAGCAACTCTTTGCTTCCACCACTTTTCTGCTCCAGATCCTCTTTCTTTTCATCCCTTTCTTCATCGCTCTGCTCCTCATTCTCCCAGGGCATAAGGCGGGCAGGGACATCTGCCAGAAAGTGGCCACAATCCTGCTGGATGTTGAAGTGCAGGGGAAGGCTTTGTCGGACAGCCAGGCTGTGGAACAATTGCTGCTGTGTCTCCTTCACCTTGTACCTGCAGATCTGGAAAAAAGAGGTAAAAAAAAATCATGAATGACTCATCACTAAAACGTTTGAAGTTGCATGATAAAAAAAAATCAAAAGCACAAATTATAGCTATATTTATCAGTGAAAGAAAGAGTATTTTCACACATACAGCGTGATGAGAACTCACAGAATTCAGACTAAACAGCTGTGCAGCCATAACAAAACCATTTCTTAATGAGACTAATAAGAAAAACAACTTCAATTTGCTAAGGAGCATAAATATTTGACTTTGGATTGGACCTGGGAGCATTAGGAATCATTACTTAAATGAACTGGCCACTACAGAGTCCTAAACTTAACTGCACTGAAAGTCTTTGGTATGTGCTGAAGAAGACTTTACATAAGGGTTCACCTCTCCCGTCATAAATACATGATCTTGACCGAAAATGAATGCAACTCTTGATGAAAATAAATGTTGTGAGTTTGCATAAGGCTGTCAACAGCAAAAATATTTGAGTGTGACTTTTTTTGTTGTTGATTTTGTAAAGTGTTTTAAGATGAAAGAATTGAACATGGCGTTGTGTGAGTGCCATGGTGAGTGGAGGTGTGAACAGTTTGACACAAGTCTTTTAATTGGGACTTTCCATGTGGGCAAATGATGTGTTTATCTACAAGAGTGCAAATCATACGCTGTCTTTGATGCCTTTTAACACTGAAGGCTTTTTCATGCTAATAATATACTGTAGCTCTACCTCTCATTAAAAAGGAATACTAATTGACTGTCAATCTACAAAGTACAGACTCAAAATTCATTCAGCTGGATCAACTAAAGACAAAAATATGATCTACCTTAACGGCATAGTTAATGAGTGGATCCTTAGCATAAGAGGCTGTATAGTACACTGCATCTTCTGCCTCACAGCATGGCTTGCCTGTGGTCAGCCTGAAGTGGGACCAGCTGTCTGTGCCAAAGCGCAAATGGTCTTTCTGTCCAGCCATGAAGCGGTCCTCACAGCGGCCAGACAGTTTGCGCAACGTGTCAGCATGCAGATTCCGGATGCGGCCTGCCACCTCCTCCCAGCTCTCTAGACCTCTGTAAAGAGCAAGTCTGTGGGTCTTACTGGCTGCAAGGCTCTCTGTGCTGCGGCAGCCCCGCCTCTCCCGATCCGCACCTGTGCTGCTGTTACCTGAACGGGAAAGGCTGCGTCCTCCTGCCCCTGGCCTCTCCAGTGAGTCCCCAGATTCATCTAACTGTCGGGCATCAGAGCTGAGCGAGGAGCTTTGACTGGCCGTCTCCCAGGTGGAGTCCAGGTCATAGAGTGGGTTTGCCACACTCAAGCTGGCACCCCCTGGCTTGACCTCACCACGGGGTCGGCGAGTCATTGGGTCTCTGGACAGTGAAGGCTCGGTGTTGGCTCGTGGCACAGATTTCTTGGGAAGGGGTGGGGGAGTGGCTTTGGCACCTGGATTAAAGCTTTCGGATTCAGAATGGACAGGATCATCAAAGGTCTTGGGGTGTCTGGGGTGCTTTGCAGGGATCAAACTAGCCCTGGACTGACCTGGAGAAAGAGTGGGGGCCAGAGAAAGGCAGTCACAATTATTACAATTATTATTATATATAATTATTATATACATAACCAACAAAAGCCGAGTACCTGAAATGCTACGATATTTAACATTAGACACAATTTATACCTTTCACTAAAAGAGTTGAAGAAAATGTTTAGAATGATCAAAAAATGTACTCATGGTTTCTAAATAAAAAAAAGAAAGGTTTTGTCTCTATATTGGTCAGAGCTCACTCTTTCAATGGTATCTTTATATTTAATACATTGGAGGAATCGAAACCAGTCTCCGAAAAATAGTCTGTGTATACCTGCACCAATATATAAAAATTCGAAAGGCTAAACTGGATATTTTTCATTAGGATTACTTAGGATAATTTACGCGCTGGAGTCGGTTTAAGGCAAATTTTAATCTTTACACAATCTACGTTTTTACTTTCTCATCTGTGATTCACTCTCCGTTTACCAAACAGGGAATGTATTTTGCTGACAACGAAAGAACAATTTTGAGTAAAGAAGACACAAGATACTCAACCTTAAAGTTTTTATTTCTTTCTATTAATAAGTTAGGCAGAGAGTTCTGCTGTACACAAAGACAGGCAGACATGTACATGGGCTTCAACCTAAACTAATAATATTACTGATTACATTAAAGCTGATTAGCTTATTTTTAGTTTAAATTTTTTATTAAAAAACTTTTTATATAAACTCTTCAACAGTGAACGTTAATTTTTTTTTTGTTGATGTGTGCCAAATTTATTGCCACCCCTACGGAATATTTTAAATAAGTTCCAATTGAAAACCGAAAACTGTATATATTATTTCGATTTGCTCTAAGGACCTGGGTTAAAAGAAAAGAGAGAATTGTTGAACTGCACAAATTCGATAATAGACAACACCACTTAAAGCCTAAAAAAAAAAAAACACATAAGCACAATTGACTATATATAATAGTCTCAGTTGTGCTTGTGCTATACACATTAATTGCTTTTATACATAAATAAAATTAGTTTTGGCCAGGTTCAGACTTGGCCACACATAAAACTTTTAATAAAACAATAAGACAAACATACGTTCAAAAATAAAACAAAAACTAAAAGAACAAAATAATGAAATTTATTGTTCTTAAAAAGTTCTGGAGAAATGACTAAATACGACAGTGACAAAGTGTTTTACGGAATCGTGGATTGCACTGTCAGTAAGAATCAAGACTGTTGTCTCTGTGGTGGGTGTTTTTCTTTTCTTTTTTTTTCCTTGTGTCTTTGAAGGGAAAGTTAAGGCCTGTGGGCAATTTCGACACCCCATTTTAAAAAACAAACCAGGCTTACGTTTGATTTATGACTATCCCCTACTCTAATATTCTGGTAATAACTTTCCTGCACATTGGATTCCCTCCCTCCTACACAATTCTTCCCTGTAATTATTAGTTATGAGGAAATCATACAAGCTTCATCTACATTATATACAAACACCTAAAGGAACTGTGTTGTTCTGATGTTGACAAATGATTTCATCTTCTATGCAGCATTATCATGCAGACCCTGTGTGTGTGCGTGTGTGTGATGTGTGTGTGTGTGTGTGTGTGTTGTGTGTGTGTAAGCTTAATGTAGTTGGCACATACCTAGGTTGGTGTACGTGGCACTGCATGAGCTGGAAGCAGGAGAGTGAGAGTGAGAGTGTGTGCGTGTACCCTCGTCCTCCTCTGGCTCCCCTAGACTGGCACTGGGTGAGAGTGGGCGAGCCATGGGCCGCGTCGAGAGATTGGACTGTTCACTCACGGTGGCCAGTTCCACCTTGGCTGGCAAAGAGGTCATGCCAGGTGTCTCAGTCTCTGGACCCTGAACCGGCATCTGACTGTATGGGGTGGAGAAAAAGCAAAATGCTATCATTTTAGTGACTCATTGCACTTTACTGTAGAGTATTCCACTTAAATGATTAATTCTGAAAATTTTATCTCAGATTACTTAGATAATGTTGATTTTCAACAATAGTGCCTGAATGATCATGCTTTCTCACAACATATACAGATTTAACGTGTAACAATTGTATAATGAGCATTTAATCTGTAAACAGCCTGTGTTAGTAATCATGACTGTATCAACAGTAACAGAAGAGCAGGCTATACAAAATGTGTCTTCTGTTGTTACACCTGTTTACTACAGTAAAATATACTGGGTTGCAAGCACTTTCTATTTCATATTCATAGAAGCAGGATTTCTTAATTAGTGTAAGAGGCAATAAAGACACAAACACTGTACTGACTCCCTATATCATTTTTTTTAATAAAAGGAATTTATCACTCATACTAATTAAACAGTGTTTCTTTAGTATGATGATGCAAGTGGATCCAGCTGTGAAAACAGCAGTCTGATGTGCCGCAATCCCACTGTGCATGAAACCTAATAATGCCTTTGATGCCGAATCACATATATATACACTTTAAAAGAAAAATACATGGTCTGGATACTTATTTTTTTTAGCAAAAGAGGGTGGGTTTAAACTATTTAAATACTATTTCGATCATGCATGATTTATAATTGATGTTTATCTTGTACTGGATAATTTATTATACATATTATTACATATATTAAAAAATATATGTGATTTTTTTTTATTCATATAACATTATTCAGGTAACATTTGTAATTAATATTTATTGTATTAGGCAATTTTTATATTTCATTTATTCTTTTTTTTTTTTTTGCTTTTTACCTACACACCAACACACCACAAGAAATAACGTTATAAAATGTAATAACAGTACTAATAACTTATTATAATATTTTACATAAAACTACAGAAAAAAAACAAGTATTGCTGTCATTCTTTTTAAACCACATGCACCGTCAAAACAGTAAGTGAACAAGTAAGCAGCATGAAAAAAATGAAGCAAGTAAGTGTTGTCATAACTCTGGAAGCAAGCTGTAGTGTTAGAACTTGTCCTAATCACCTCAACCAATGACCGCTTTGCAATTTCCACATCCAATAAGACATTTACTGCTCAGAAAGCAAGCAAAGACGCACACACACCCGCGTCTTGAATCAACACCCCAGTCAGCGCATTGTGCTTACCTGCTCTTCTTGCTCACACAACTGCCCATATCTGAAAGCTCCCTCACCTTCAGGCCAGAAGAAACTAACTCTCCACTGGTATCCTAATATGTCTACCTTCCTTTCTCCTTCTTTTTTTCTTTCGGTGCTCGCTCTAAGGTATTTTACCTCTAAGCTGTACTCTGCATGCCTCTTGACACACCCTCTGCTAGTTGCTCACTGAAGGAAGAATGATTAACACTTCCTTTACCTAGAAGACATGCTTTTATCAGCTCCTGGTACTAAATTTGGCTTAGCAACGAAATACTATTTAGTTATATACTATATTTATCCCTCATGACATACCAATGGGAAATACATTTTAAGAAAAAACAAACAAACAAACATATAAATGTGCACTTATTCTCATGGCTTGTGTACATTATATACAGTACATCTGGACTATTAAGTAATAAAAAAATAATAAATAGATGAAGTATGGAATGGTTTCCATGATTTCTGGTAAAATATGTAATAATTTCATGCAAGTTATCCATGCAACACACAAACCAGCATCCTTAGTTTATCTTACATCTTAAATAATGGTTGCCATTATGAAGCTGTGCCATGAAACAAATCTATGACTTTACATTTAAAAGTAATTACTAAAACGCAGAATGTGTGCAAACCATGCTTTCTGTAGACTGATAGTTTAATACAGTAGCATCTATGGGGACCTCGGTTTTAATGTTTAAAAAGAGTCTAGAATAGTAGGCAAAAAGACAATGTTTGCTTGGCTTTGCAGGTTTTAACGCAATAGTGTGGATGAACACAAAGTGTGTAAACAAACAGTACTAAACACAAATGACCCTCCAATAGGTGACTCAGTTTTCAAAAGCACATTACAAAGTGTAATAGGACGACCTTTGTCCTACTTAGAACACTGCACAAAGCTAACCGTAGAACAAAACAGGCTCAATGACCCAAGATGCACAAGGATAGCATTAAAATTGAATTCAATATGAATAAAAAAAGTATTTGGTAATGTTAATGGTAATAAAGCCATGCTGCCTGCGATTACTATAAAAAAAAAAGAGAAGAAAAGAAACCTTGCATAATAAAACATAATGCAAAAGGAGTCAAGTTAGAGAAGAGGAAATGGAAGAGAAGGAAAGCTAGAGATAACACTTACCTCATCACTTTACTAATCAAGAGGCTCGCTCTGCTCTTTGGGGGTCCTGACTGGTTGTACGACAGCACTCCACCTGCACCTGCACTTGACTCCTCCACCCTAAGCTCTGCCTCCCCATCACCTCCTGTCCCACTGTCTGGCTTATAGGTAAATATAATGGTAGGTTTTTGGGTAGGATCATCTGTTTTTGACTCTGAAAACCAGTGCTGTCTCTGCAGAGGAGGAGGGGGTAACATGGTGATAACAGTCCCATCCAAACCCACCAGCTTCCCTTTCTCTTTCTCTCGCTCTGCTTTCTCTTTTTGTTCATCCTCATCTTTCCGCCGGCGGAAAAAGCTCTTGAAGGAGATCCAACGTTTGGGCCTGTTACTGTCAGCTGAGCGTCTGCCTTCTGCCACAGGGCTGATCTCACCATCACTCGGCCTGGAGCCCACAGGTCTAGTCCAGTTGCTGAAGTGCCTCTGAAGCAAATTACTGGCATGATATGGGGAAGAGGTGGATCTGGGTGGGGGGAAAGGGGCACTGGGTTCAGATTTTGGACTTGTGGGACCCTCAGCTGCTGAGGCACTCTGAGACTTAGGCAAGAGCTTGGACGGTGTGTCCTTGTGAGATTTGGTCAGGCTACCCTCGGTAGGGCAGTTGAGGGATTTGGGTCTGCTGATAGTACCCTTAGTGGCATCAGGGGGAAGAGAGTAGAGCTCCTCAACACTGCATGTCTTGCTTTGAGCTGAGGGTGAGTCTGGAGGAGACTGGGGTGGCTGGATAGAGGCTACTATCTGAGACAACACCATGCTGGCTTTCTCCCTGTGCCCTGATACAGTGCATGTGGAGGTTTGGCCCTCACTGCTTGCTGCTACAGGTGAATCATCACTGGGATTACTGCTACTGGTGATTTTAACAGAGCTGTTTTTTGTCAAACTGCTAGCGGCAGTGCTAAGAACGGGGATAATATTTGTTCTAGGGCTGGAAAGAGTAACTGAAATGTTGGCTCTTGTACTGCACTCAGGAGTACTTTTGGCTTTGTCACCATGAGGTATAGTTCTTGTCATGTCTCTCTCCTCCTTAGAATCAGCCGAAACTATTTTTCTGGTCAGTTTGTGTTCTGTGGATGCGCACTGTGCATTTTCAGAGTTGCCGATTTCCTCATATGTGTGACTCTGTACTCTACCTCCTGTTCCCAGTTTGGGCTGTGGCAACTCCCCACTCACACCCAGAAAACTCTTGTATACCGCCAGATTATCATACGCACTCGGGTTAATCACGATTGGCACTTTCACTGCGTTCTTTGAACTGCGCGCATATGTGGGTTCGTCTCTGATGATGATTGGGAAAGGAGGCATTCCAGCATTATTGTAGCTATTAAATTTGATCTCTGACAAATTAGGAGACTTCACAGGTATGGTGCGTGAGGAGGACACGCCAGCAACAGGGGAGGTGGGAGCTGATTTATGGTTGCCTTGTCTGGGAGGCACTGATGACCCAGATGGCGTCCCACTAAGCAACTCTACTTTGGGCATTTTTTGCCGTGGACTAGTGCTGGATGTCCAAACCTCTTGGTAACGGATGTTCCCAGGTTTTTTACAGGAAGGACTGGGTGTAGCAGCATTGGCTAAAGCAGTACCTAGAGAGACTGGTACTGATGGAGAAACTGAAATGAATGGAGATATTGGAGTGGTTGGAGATACTACTGCAGACTTAGGCGAAAGTGGTGTTTTGGGTGACATAGGGGATTTTGGGGAGAGAGGAGAAGCAGACAGGGGGATGTTTTTTGAGGCTCCTGGATAGGGTGGGGGACCCAGTACTGTGGTTGCGCCTTTGGGCTTGGCAGTGCCCTCAGTAGTTCGTTCCTCAGTGCTGGCCATAGAAGCCGACACATCAACCACAGTGTATGGTTTACAGATGGGAGTCTTCTCCAAACTCACTACTCTGTATGGTTTAGGCTGCTCCTCTGTAGGGCTAAAGCTTATTGTTATTGGCTGGCCAGGGAGTGCTTGCGGAATAGGTCCACCCTCTCTTTGATTAACGTCTTGATCCTGTAATCGAATTGCCAGAACAGCTTTGTGTGTCTCAATGGCTTTAGGTGAGCTCAGTGCTCGGCCTACAGGGTCTTGTTGTACTGCAGAGCTAACTGGAATAGGGTGCAAACCATTGGGCTGGTTACGAGGGACACTACTGCCACTGCTGGAGGTGGAGTCCTCAGGCAGAGAAGATGAGGACTCTGGTGAGGTGATGGACTCAGAGTTAGACAGGAAGCCACTGCCCTGGGGGTCAGAGCCATATGGAAGAAGGCTTTGTGCCTCACTGGAGTCCATGGACGGATAGCCATTTAGAATCTCATCATAACTATCATAGTCAACAGCACAGATCCGTTGCAGTGAGCGGTTCCGCAGAGGTACAGTGTTCCACTTCTTACCAGCTGCAAAGGGAACTGGAGACAGCGTTGCTGCCCGAAAATTTGCAAAACGTGGTTGACCCCTCATCCGGATTTCCATAGCCAAAAGCTCTTCATCACTCTCATCCCAGCTCTCATGCTCATCATCGTCGTCGTCATCATCATCATCATCATCATCACTCTCACTTTCCTCTTCATATTCCTCATCCTCCTCTCCATCACTGGAAAATTCTGGGTAGCAGAAGCGTCCTCCCTCAGAACTTATAATCTCTGCACTGTCACTCAAAGAGACACGTTTATTGGCACTGCTGCTATGACCCAAAGCCAGACAGCCGGCTGCAGGCAAACCTCGCTCCAAAGAGCGCCTATATGAGCAGCCGATTCGGCCCAAGAAGTCGTCCCTGCTACAGCTCAGATCTGAGCCCAAACCTGCAATCTCCTTCAGCACATCCGTTAAGCCATTGTTGTTATTACTGGTTGGTGGACAGAGAGAGGCAAATCCCTCCACTTCTATCCTTTCATCATTTCTTTCATTGTTATTAGGTTCTGCAGGCCTTTTACGGTTTAAGCCATTGTGATTCCAAATGGTGAAGCCTGATGCTTTTCCAGACTCTGCCCCCTCTACCACTTTTTGAGGATTTCCTTCTAAATCTAGCCCCAACCCAGAGCATGGGAGCATCATGGTGGGCTTTACGGCAATTGTGGGCTTTTTTGCCACAGGAGGGCGAAACTGGCCTGAACGGGAAGAACTGCTGCTTCTTTGAGTGTTGCTAGTAAGGTTAGTGTTGATGACAGAACTGCCGGCTGTGGGCGAGTGGCTTGGGTGATTAATGATATTTGAGCCTCCAGTGGAGATGTTACTATGTTGGGTGAGGCCTTGTTCAGGGGGACACTTATGTGGACCCCCTTCAGGTAGGCAGTGCAGACTTTTAGGTTTAAAGCAGTTCTTGCACTCGCCAGGCTTCCATACGTGTTCAGTGAAGGTGTTGCAGGCAGACATGTCTGCAGTGCTGGCAGCAGCACACTCAGTGGACCGGAAAGCGCTCCATCACAGAGACAGCTGTTACAACACTGCTGCTCAAAGCTGCTACCGGCCAACGGCAGGAAAGCACCTTCCACGTAGAACACTGACAAATCTACCTGAAAAAGAAACAATTAGAGGTAAGACACTGTTCATTACTGTAATAACTTACTTTTTTTTTATTTTTTTATAAAATATTATTTAATTGTGTACTTAATGAACAAAGCACGTTAATATTAAGAAATGCATTAGCTGTAGGTTTCCAGCAGGGGGTGCAGTGTGCCTAACACTTGGATTTTTATTTGACCCAAAATGACCAATAGGACTATTCTAAGAACAATTTTCCAACATGGATGGTGAGAACAATGTGCCTTTGTTTGTGTTCAGTTTATTTAACAAATAAGTAATGTTCATTTAAAGGTAATATGATATTAATCTGTAAAAATGACATTTTTCCCTTTGACAAAAAGTTAGAATTAAGTTGGATCTTCTTGTATGAATGTTTTAAGATATAAGAAGAACCATGCATCATTACAAGTTGAATATTTGTGCCTCTCATTTTCTCCCTCTCTCTCTCTCTCTCTCTCTCTCTCTCACACACACACACACACACACACACACACACCACTCTCTCTCGGTATCTCTGTCACAGAAAGTCAGATACAGAGAGAGAGAGAGAGAGAGAGAGGAGATTGAGAGTAGAGAAAGAAACTGTCAAGCATGTTGCTGCTCTATATTTAGCAGTAAGCCAAGACCAGTTGCATGTAGTTTTCTGCGACTGCATGACACACTGAAACACACATAACCCAGGCCTCGTTCTACTGAACTTCCTGCAGAAATAAACACCATTAAATAGAAAAACAACAATCTACTGTATGTTTAAGGTTGTTAATATATCTGAAGTTTAATGTGCTTATATGGAAATGCAAAATACCTGCCTAAAAATGATTTCAAACCCTAGTATCTAACTGTTCAAATCCTCTAAAAACTTGTATGAATGCTTTTCAATGGTAAGTATGAAATCTTAAAAGATTCAAGACACTCATAACTTTAAATGTTTTTTCATGTTTAGCTGAGACAGTTTGTCCTCATTTCTAGAACACCTCCTCATCCACAAAGATGGTCCTGCTTGCCTGAACATTTTACTGTAAATAGTCTCTAGCAGATCATAGTCTGTATAAGAACTGGAAAAACCCTCCATGACATCACCCATGGGTTTTCCGAAGAGAGGGCTTCAAGCTCAAGTGTGGAAACTCAGGTTGTGGCCACCTTGGCAGGAGCTGACTCTCCCTAAACCCCAGTAAACCCATAAATGGACGAATGGGTGTAATGATCGGAGCCTGGCTGTTGCCCACTGACCTGAGTCACCACAAGCTAACTAGCTTATCTAGTGCCAAGTTGATGCTAATCTAGTTATATACGGTAAGTGCTAACGTGGCTACTGTTCATTTATATACTAATGTTTCTTTCCATTTGACTGAACTCCATCATTTATGTCCTACACATCGTCTTGTATCAACTCCTACATTTCTTTTGTTAAGTTGAACTACAAGGATTCCAGTTAGCTGGTGAGCTAAAGAGTTGCACAGCAGACAGCTAGTGGTTTAAAACCTGAAATAGTGCTGGGAGAGAAATCAGCCACACCCTTAATTACGCACAATTTCTATTTCTGTTGTGAAGTTGGACATTTTAACATGAGTCTCTATGGGTCATTGTTATTAGAGAAACGACACATTTTGCCACTTCCATGTTTGACTTATTTTTTAGACCTGGGCCCATATTTACTTAGCATCTCAGAGTAGGAAATCGCTCTTAAGTGGGCAAAAATTCTCAGCGATCACTCCTACCTCATCAAAATGTAGGAGAGCTCCAGAGGGGTCATAACTGGTTCAAACTCCAGTTTGCCTTTCTTTTTGGCTGTACCATAAGTAATACAAAAGAGTGCATAACTGACACGGGTCATTAAATTTGCACACTTTGGGATAGTAACTATTCCCCTATACAAAAAAAGTCAATACCACTGGGTGGTTTATCGCCAAAGCTTCCCTTCTTTAAACATCTCCATCTCTTGTCAGTGGTGTCGTGTCTGTAAACATTCCTTTAAACGCGAAAGAGCTGATTTTCCACGAGAATTCGAGAGCTTTGTCTAACAATGGCACAAATATCTTGCTTTTGATAGAGACTATATCGAGTAGTTGCGTCGTGTAAAGGAATAGTTACTTAACCAACATGTGCAATCTAAACAAGCTATGCAAGTTAATTAAAAAGGTTCGTCCACATTTGTATTACTTTCAGTACAGCCGTTATACTATTGCCTTGTGTTTTAAATTTTGCTTTCTTAAAAAAAAAATGTTTAAAAAAATGCATCTCAGAATTAGCTAGTAATGAGTAAAGTAGTCTAGCTATTGGCTTCATAAGCTTTTTTTATTTATAAAGATGTTCATAATAAACACAAACACTAATAAAGGAAATATTAGTTCCATTTTTTATATTGAAAATATTCGTACTGACTTACAGTAATATACAGAAAACAGAAAAGAGTGAACTAAAGGAGCTATTTAATACACTGTGTGTGTTAAGGTAATGGGATGTTAATGGAGTGAAAGTGTCCCATCTGGAGCATAACGAAATATTCAACCATCCATTAAAAATTTTAACACTGCTCCATTTTACCCTTGGGTCATGACAAATACACTGTACTGGGAGGAAAACCAAGCCCAGAGTAAGCAGCTATCAGCTATCATTAAAGGCACGGCACATGCTTCTGTGTGAGAGCAAGCAACATGACTCGCAAAGCACAATGAGTAACCCGTGGAAGTTTACAAGTGAAGGAGAAATGTATAAGCACAAGAGAGAAGAAATGCAAGCTTTTCCTGTTGAAGGCTGACAGTTCAACAGATCTGTAAACACAGGGAGGTTTTGGTCTGCACTCTTACTTGCACTTATGTAACTTTGTGCATCATCACAAAGAGATGAGGGGAACAAGTGAGAAAACTTCACCTCCTGCTGTGGCCCAAGTGCAAAAAAGGGCGTGGCTCTCAGACAGGGTCACTGTGGTCAGATATGGGCCTGAACACATCATCATGGCAACTCTGTGTTCAGCCAGGGGCAGACACAATACATCAGGAACAGCATGTTTAGTGTACTAATCCAAACTAACCCCCCCCCCACACACACGCACGCACGCACACACAGTTGTGTGTAACAATTAGCCACCAAGCAACAATCATCATAGATGAAAATTCAAAGTGACTTGAAATCCAAGGCAAATTCAAATCACATCACACACTATTAACAGCTTTTCTCTTTCGCTCTCTCTTGAGTAAATACCAGTGTTCGCCTGGCTGCCCTTTTTGCAAACTGAACACTCATCAGTGTAAGCAGGACATTCACATCTGGCACACAGAGAAAGACCCAAAAAAGGCAAAAGGAATGAAAAACCTTGTAAAAACAGAAGAGCATAAAACTGCAGGCAGTGGCTATGAGTCATGCTGCGTAACTCAGCAGAGGTACTGGATTGCCTGAATAACATATAAAACTTCTTTTTGTTTCAGACAATGAGCGAATTTTCCTGTAGGTGGAGATCCAGGAGCAAAGATAAAGAGTCAAAGCAAAGAGCCCAGCCTCGTTACACAGTTACAGTTGGCTCTAGGAACATCGGCACCATTGGGAAAGATGGGCAAAGCGGTTATAAAGTCTTTAAATGAAAGAAAAAAAACACGAAACTCTAGAGGCAACACCGACGTCATGGGTAGACCTGGATGTTTCTGATCAATTGAATAATTCACAGCACTGCTGTGGATCTAATCATAAGCTGACTCACCTTCCCTTAGTATCATGATGTCATTCATTCCAACTGATTAAGATGTGTCACATGTCCAGGCATTATTATGATTCATACTACACAGGAGTAAGAGTGAAAAAAAAAAAAGTTCCTTTTTCTGACAACTTTTCACCAATATGCAATATGTTCTTGTTTTTAATTAATGACAGTCACGCAGACACGCAGTCTTATGTGCATGTAAAGAAGTATGTCGCAATGACATGTTTTTTTCCATCAACGTGCTAAATATAATCAATATTTGGTGCAGTAGGTCATTGTGTCAAATTTCTCTTGTGACATTTCTCTGGAGGCAATTCCGAACCTACTTTTTAACAAAGCCAATGGTTGGACAATTAAATAATCGTTCATTTATTATCTTATGCAAAGATAAATGATCAAGACACAATATATATAATAAATAAAATAAATTAGGATAAACAATATTAATAGTAATCATTTTATTGCCTCATAATGTTGCTAAGACTAGACCTGACCAACTGTAGCAACCCCAGATCATAGCGCTGACTCCAGAGGCTTGTACAGTGGCCACTCGGCATGACCCTTCTCACCCTGACGCATCAATGGCTCTGTAATAAGGTCAATTTGAACTCATCAGAACATATGACCCTTTCCCACTGCTCCAACGTCCAATTTTTAAGCTCCCCAGCTAATTAAAGTCTTTTCAAGTGTTTAATTAAAATTTTAAGTGTAATTTAATTAAGAATCATTCTTAACTAGTTAGTCTTTTTCTGCACAAAAGACTGACAGTTTACATATATAAAACATTATACCTAGTGTTATTTCTGGGCAGACTTATAAATATAAGACATAATGTTATTCACATAAAAAAACATGATACTAAATTACGGAGACAAATTGGGGACAAAAAGCTACAGTTTTTGCAAGTGTATTTATTTTATAGTTTCACCCTTATGCACGGTCTGTCAATTTTTATAAAAGGAACAATAAATATATTCCTCTCTGCATATGCTCTGTAGTATCAGTGCTGTGTGAAGTAATGAGTAATCCCCATGACCCCACCATTATAAAGTATTGTCCTTAAAATACAAGTAGACAAAGCTATGAAATAAAATCTCACTGGCATCCAAATGTCTCATCATCCAACCATCTCACAAAGCCCACTCTATCATTAAGGCACACACTGAGTGATATGATCAACCCTCCTGTTCACCACGTCACACTGCTCTCTGGTTCAGGTTTATCATTTCATCATTAGAAAGTTTAAACATTCATCCCAACATTCGGTAAACTCGCTGGTCTTTGTGGAGTGATGTTTATTCGTTCTCTTGTCCGAGTTCATGTTGTTATTCGATTGTTTGAGCGAAATAATGGCTCCTTGCTTAAAGACATGAAAACTGTGACAATTTACTTTGGGAATTCGACAAACCAAATAGAGAGAGAGAGAGAGAGAGAAAGAGAGAGAGAGAGAGAGAGAGAGAGAGAGGGAGAATTTCAACCAGTGCCCTAAAAAGATTATAAACCAAAAACAACTCAGTGAGTCATCAGAACAGTTTGGGTTGGTTAATATGAGTATGGGCTTTGTGTTTCTGAAGTTTCTTCAGCTCTCGTGGCCTGCAGTTACAGATCAAAAGCCTGACTCATGTTTATGCAGATTACTCCCAAGCCTAGCTCATTATGAGAATATAATAGCACAGATCTGACTGAAGAAATGCCTGTAATGTGTGTAACCGATACTGCAGTCCTCAGTCTAACCAGTTACTACTGCTGTGCTCAAAGACGTGATATTCAGAGTACTGTGCACTTTATGATAAAGAAAAAAGGAAAAAGACAAGACAAGAAACATAAAAGACAGCATTTCTCGGCCTTAGCCGGGATCTATAAAGGTATACGAGCCAGAGTATTAATATCAGTTTTGTTCCCAATTAATGGGGATCATTCTGAACTGATTCTCAAAGACTTTGGATCATCAGCCTGAAGAAAAAAGTTGAGTGGTGTTGGCTCTCATTCTATTCGATCTTTTGTTAATTTTCAGATAGAAAAAGGGAAAAAAGAGACAAAGAGGAAAATAGAGGAAGAATGTGAGTTATATTCAAGTGGACAATATTTCTTCAATCTTATTTTCCTCAATACAACTTATGAAATGTGAGCCAATCAATGCCGCATCAACAGCCTGGTGGATAAAAGTCTGAAGTTAAGACATGTGGGACAGAGTTGTTTCCACCTAAAACAAATATGGGGTTAGTAGATAAAGGTCCGTGAGGTTTAAGCACTGGTGGGGAAACTACACAAATCCAAGTATGACCTTTAAGTTTACTTCAAAAGTATCAAAAATGCTAAGCTTGTATAAGCGCACCGTAGCTTTTACTTCAAAATAAAAGACTCAGACTATTCACCTCTAGATCTAAGTGATCGTTATTCACAATAACTGTTCAGTCCAATATTTTTCCTCACAATACAGTACATACACTTGTAGGGGAAAACAACAACAAACAGAAGACGTTTTCTCACGATGTCCAACTTTTCCAACTAAAAACTATTGAAAACCAATGACTGCGACGCCGTCACCACCTCTGACCTCATTCTGACTTGTAATGTGGACCTATTAGAAAAATTCCAATTAGCTCACTTTCTGCTTCCAATGATTATTTCATAGAAATCATTAAATCCTGAACGGATGGACATAAATCCTCAAAAACATAATGGCTCCACCAGCTGTTGGCAGAGCATGAAAGAAATACATGAAACTCCCACACTGTAAACTAAAAGTAATATGTTTATGCAACACATCATCTCAGCAGAATAAGACTTGCGACGTAGGAGATACACGCATCTGAACATCAGGTGCTTGTTGCCACAGTGATAAGTGGTCAGCTTTAGAACACTCTTAAGTTGCTTCAAGTTGTGTTTATGCTTGAGCAGTTAATGAGGAGAAGCACACGTGCGCGCGCGCACACACACACACACACACACACACACACACACACACACACACACACACACACACACACACACAACACCACAAATTGTAGAAAAGGCTTCAGGTTTACTCATCACAACAGAGTACATGCGGAAAGTATTGACAGCGCTTCACTTTTTCCACATTTTGTTATGTTACAGCCTTATTCCAAAATGGATAAAATTTATTATTTTCGTCAAAATTCTACAAACGATACCCCATTATCACAACAAAAGCCTATAAATTTCAAAACCTCGGTCATGACACTCAAAATTTAACTGGTGTGTATCCTGTTTCCACTGATCATCCTTAAGACGTTTCTACATCTTGACTCGAGGCCACCTATGGTAAAGCCATGAAGCCATAAAATCATAAAGTTTGTAGACTTTACGTGTAATTGTCTGTAAACCTCATGGTACTGAATTTTGAGGAAAATAATGAATTGTTTTATATTCACATGTACATATACACACAAAGAATTTACGTTCTGTAACACTGTTGACAAAGATTCTGTGTTCTGTCTATCTCCATGTCCATGAAGCTATTAAACAGAGCCAAACAAAACCCATTAGCGGTGCACCGAAAACGCACAGAACAGTAAGCTGCAAATTTCTTTTAATTCCCACAGACCACCCACATCAAGCTAATTCTTATCATCATCATCATCATCATCATCATCATCCTTGCATTAGACTGCAATGCATGAAGACTTATTAAATCATTAATGGAAATCTTAGCCTCGGGAGGTGGAAAGAAGAACGAAAAAAAGAAAGAGAAATATATAAAAAAAAACAACTAATGGAGTTTCACAGCAGAGGTCTCCAGAATTCCCCGGCCGTTCATAAAGCTTTTCATTCCTGCACTTGTGTGTTGTGTGTGTGTGTCAACCTGACAGTGCCAAATGCACGTCTCTGGAGTCAAATGGCTTTTTCTATTCCTGCTCCAACTGCCACAGCCTCCACAGGAGCAGAAACACTGTGGATTAGTGAAAAAAAAGAGGAAAAAGAACGCAATACCCCAAAAGGCCAGTGTCATCTGCCATGACTCAAAATGCATAGAGCAGACTGCAGAGACCTAAACTGCATTCCAGAAGCATGACTGATAGAGGTCACATGGATTCCAGTGTGGTGAGGACCATGGCGCTGAAAAAGCTTGGTGGGAAACTGGATATGGAGTATATTGGGAACACATATGCACTATTTTATTTAATCGAGAATTATAGTACTTTATACTTATTTGATACATAGTAAGAGAAACAGATTGGGGGGGGGGGGGGCAGCTAAGAGTCAGAGCTGCTGCTAAAACCATTTACAGACACAGAAACAACATTCCATTGTAGTGTGTGTATGCACAACCCCTGTGCTTAAAGTTTAGATGGAGGGAAAAATAATCATCTTATATTCAGCATGGTTGCTGCATTCATACTGCTTTTTTTTTATTTTAGAAGTTGATGATGAATGACAATGATGTCATTTGCCACCTCAAGGTGCTTGTCGTACAAAGTACTGTATGTGTGGATTGGGTGTTTGTGGGGGCTGGACCCATGGCTGCCTCAGTTGTTGGTGTGTTTTGTTAGCACTGTTCTGTTTGACCATGTACAGCTGGCCCAACAGGAATCTTTTATTGTAAATGTTATGTTGAGGTTAATTAGACAATGTTACTGATGCTGTTTTTGAAAGTTAGAATTACTTTGATGGAATATGTTGGAACAACATTGACTACATGATGATGCGATAATGCTGAATGCACCCAACATAATGCTGCAAAAAATGTTCTTACATCATGTGCAGCAATAAAAGACCTTGGTGTAATTATAGATTCCAGTCTTTCATTTAATGCACATGTAGATATTACTGGGATAGCATTCTTTCGTCTCAGAATTGTCACTACATGATGAAGAAAAGTCTTTTTCAGCATGACAATGATCCCAAACACACCGCCCGGGCAACGAAGGAGTGGCTTCTTAAGAAGCATTTTAAGGTCCTGGAGTGGCCTAGCCTGTCTTCAGATCTCAACGCCATAGAAAATCTTTGGAAGAAGTTGAAAGTCCGTGTTGCCCAGCGACAGTCCCGAAACATCACTGCTCTAGAGGAGATCTGCATGGAGGAATGGGTCAAAATACCAGCAACAATGCGTTTAACCCCTGTCATTGCCAACAAAGGGTATATAACAAAATATTAAGATTAAATTTTGTTATTGACTAAATACTTGTTTTCCACCATAATTTGCAAATACATTTATAAAAAAATCCTACAATATGTTTTCTATATATATATATATATATATATATATATATATATAAATTCAGACACACTGTCTATATAAGGTCCCACAGTAACAGAGCATGTCAGAGCACAAACTAAGCTATGTTCAAGGAATTGTCTGTAGACATTAGAGGGAGGATTGTATCAAGGCACAGAACTACCGACCAGTACTGTACATCCCCAAGACCAACACTGACTCTGACTCTAAAAGTTAGCGTTTTGAGGAAAGCAGTCAGCACAGTTGAATGCTGCTCACTCTGTAGCTAGGATGAACGCAAGTTAAAAACAACATTATTCCAAACAGTGACTTCACACATCTGATGTAAGTGAGATGAAACACATTTGTATTGTATTCACTTATATAAAGAGTGCACTAACCACAGATGAGAAGAATTAAAGAAAGTGACCTAATTACATAAACAAAAAAGAAAGAAAAAATGTGCGAACTACCTCCAAACAAATGATAGAAGCGATTCTGTCTACTCAGATTCTTCAGATATCCATTTCTACAACTTTGAGACTGACCGAAGTGCAACAGGAAATTCCACACGCTACACCAAGGCCAAGTTTCTGAGCAAAAACAGACGCTGTATTATTTTTATTATGAAATGTTACTAAAAATTGGGAACAGTGCTTAGGGAGTTTGCAATTCCTGAGTTTTGAGAGACAGAAAGGTCAAACAGCCATGTGTCTGGAGCATAGCCAGATATCACTGAGCATTCGTCATCTAGCCACACACACACACACACACACACACACACACAGTTATGAAAAAAGTGACAAGAAAGATTACTGATTTTCAAGCACATGCTCATATCCATGCAAACAAATGATGTAGTGCTTATAAAAAGCTCAGAGGCAAAAGGATTAAGTGTGTGTGTGTGTGTGTGTGTGTGTATTCGATATGAAACGTATTATCATGAAGTCTTCTGAAAGCAGAAACAATATTCCCGTCCCTCATTCTGAACACTCATTCAGGTTTTAACCCATGCTCTTACTTAACACACAGCTTTGTTATGAAATCTATAAGCCTTGCGCTCGTACTCTTTCATACAAATGACTCTCATGCTAATAGAGACCCTTGACTGGCACATCGTCATGAAGGCCATGCTGACAAACACCAGCATGTGCTGAAAGACAAACAACATGCTCAGACGATGACGAGCCCCGTGTGCTCAAGGTCCTAAAAGGAGATGGATTTATGTTCCTATAGGACTAGAATGGCTGTGATTTATGGCCAGTGTTTGGGGAAAAAACTGCATCAAAGGCTACTATAAAAAATGCCATATTTCGAGGAAAAAAAAAAACCCTAATATTTTTAAAAATAAGCCATAATACTAAATCGTTCAATCTAAAAATGTTTAAAATCATAGTCATAATACTATGACAAAATGGCAAATGTTAATGATTTGATCAGTTTACGCTTAAATAATGGTATCATAAACACAATTATATTACTATTATTATTATTATTATTATTGTTGTTGTTGTTCTTAAAGGCAAAATTCTCTTTTGAGGCATTTTTCGATCTTCCGATGTGTCTCCATTGTGAACGTTACATCAAAACCGTGAGGAGATAAGACTGTTTTTCCATTTTGTATTACCCAGGGCTTAAACAAGCCAATTAGATTTTCTCTCTAATGTGACCTTAAATAAGAAGATCCCCTCCCCTGATTTTAAAAGAAACAATGAAATCGCGAATTCAGAGGAGGAGTGAAACAAAAAGAGCCTGAGGTATAAAAGAAATTGCAATATCTGAGAGGTATTTCAGCGCCAGCATTAACACACTTTGCGGAGCTCCGAGTGCTGTTTTAACTTGTTCATGAAAAATATGTGTTCTTTAAGTTTGATCGCTATAAACCTTGCTCTTTCCACCTACTCTTTGCAGCAGTTTCTAGTACTTTTGGACATATAAACACTCCACCAGTTCTGGAATGTTTGTTAAAATCCTTCATTAAAAATGGTTGAAATTGCCCTTATCGTTTAATTACTATTGTAACTTCTCATTCCTCTTTCTTTCCATCAACAGTAATGTTTGCAGATTTCATTATTCTGACGTTAATTGCTTTGCTGGCTTTACAAGATTTCTGCTGCTGTTGAATAAAATGTAGTTTTGTTGTTGTTGTTGTTGTTGCAGTAATGCATTTCTAATTTGTCTTTAAACTTTAAATTGCAGGCAGTGGTCACCTTTAAGGCTACTGATGAGCACATCTGTGCTTTAACAGCTGGAACTCCAGCGCACTTACTACAGAAATCGAGGACCAATGTGTTACGGCACAGGGACCCATAACAACATTTTAGTTTATCGTACAAGTCTATATGGCAAGTTTTCGGGTTATGATGCGGAGAGCTCTGGAGCTCCATCACCAATAATTTTTTTTCCCATTATGATTCTCATTGCCACCTGTACTGTAAAACTACTCTCGCTGTTCATAGCTCAGCTAGCCTTGAAGGTGACCAGGGCCTGCAATTTCTTCTTCAACAACTGAGACAATCTGGTGCTCAGGGACAGAAATATTTCATCATTTTGTCATAGTATTATAACACTGTTACCTATCAGACATACTGTGTGTGACTTCATTTTCTTGAAATATTTGCAATTTTGAAAAAGTGATCCCAAAATGCCATTGTAGAACACCATGATTACATGTCTGAGAAATGTTTACAATTAAAACATCATTAATGAATTAACATGTAAAAAGTCCCAGGTTATGTTTCCTCCTGCGTGTGGAGCACCTGATGAAGAGTGCACAGGAGGGCTAGGAGCACACATGAGCGCAGTGGTGCAAGTGGACAAAACTGCACAGAATAATGACTGAAATCATACACTCGTGGGCTCTACACGACTGCGAGAAAGAACGAGGGAGAAACTGGAGAAAGGATATGCACTGTTTTATTTTTCTTTACAAGAGCTGGTGATGTCTGACGTTTAGGAATTATGCATGCCTGGATATGTCCAGAGGGGTAAACAGAGTCGAGCCCGAGACACCGAGTATGCACTGAGAAAAGACTAGGACTGGAGTCTTTCCGGTTAAACACTGGGACACGGTTTGCATTAAAGGGCTGAGGAGGAAAAAAAAACATAAAAAAACCCTACTTAATATCTACTTTTAATAAAGCTAAAATAAAGTCCTTAATGTGTATACTTTTACAAGTCATTTGTGTTCTTATTTAAGTTATTTAAATATTTCTGTTGATAATAAATGGTGTTTATTTAGTAATTTATCTTATTTAAAGTATTTATTACAGCTTCTATTAACTCAAATTGTAATTTTTTTTGTGCCTAGGGTGTAGAGTTGCCTGTGTGCATTACAACATAGCCTTTTTCATTTATAGGTTTTAAACATGTCCATGGTGACAAATTAAACAGCAGTAGAATGTGCCTTAAGAAAGTGTTAGGCCACCAGAAAGCCTTCAATCCACTGTGACGCAGATCCTTCATGTCTCTGCAAGTGATCAACATCGGTTCTCTAAAGATATGCCTTCAGTCAACATCTGGATGAAGTTGGTGGTGCTCATGGAGCAAGCTCTGGTCCTGGAAAATGAGGCAAACCAATAATTCAGAATCAGCCGATTTGAGTGACAGCAGCATTTCAGGTGGTACATTCCTAGCTGTCTGCTTTGCATCACTTGGAATTACTGGAATTGTAGGTAAGTAGCATGTTCCCATCAACAGCCCGGATCTGTTTGTTACGCCTATTTACGGATTAACTGGGATTCATGGGGATCAGCTCTTGCTCCTCCAGAGCTCCCAGCTTCCACTCTTCAGAAAACCCATGGGGAACATCAGGAAGGGTTTGTCCACTTCTTTTTTTATACAGTCTATTGTGGTGTGCAGGACGATCTAAAATGCCAGACCAAAATGCCAGACCAAAATCTCACACTTATTTCCATCAAGAAGAAATAGGCACTAATGTCGCTAGTGAAAGTGTCTGGTGCAGTCAACATGCCCTCACGCACACAGACTTCTACCATCATGAAATCCATACAATGGTGCAGCTCAAGATTGATAGAGAAACTGGCTTCGGTTTAAAAAAAAAAACTAAAACTGAGACACCGTATGGTTAAAGAGACATCTAGCAGCTGTATTTTGAGAGGAACTGGCACTGACAGGCAGAAGTAAATGGCAATGAGCCTGTGAGCCTGATGCAAGTAAAAATATGACAGACGTACAGGGTGGATGCAAAGAAGATTAAAATCCATCTTGTCCTACTATATTGTGTAGCTCAATGTTTTCACGAGCCCTTTTCACACACTGGGAATACTGCATTGTCATTGTGACTTGGCCTTCTGTATGAAAGAAAGCAGTAGAGGCGGAATAGAGACATTGTTGACTTCCCTTAAATTCGGGAGCAGAGGTAGTGACAGGGGGAAAGACGAGATCTGTGAGAACCCCCTCGTTGTGGAACAGGGGTCTGATGCGTCTGTCACGGCGTCACAGCGGGTTTACAGTAAAACGGTGAGCAACTAACCCAGAACTATTTTATATAGAGTCAGTCAGACATTTCTACAGCACTTGAATAGTGCTAAAACTGTAACAGGTCAGAAATGATGATCTGAAAGATCACCTGAGATTAAGACTGATCAGCTGTACCGGGCTTTTTATTTTGTGTTTTAAAGTGCAGGTGACAACACTGGGCTCATTCCAACATTAAGAGTAAAACGTTAAGATAACCTTTTCCTGACAAATCCTGCATTATGCATAATGATTCTTTACAAGAATTCAGCTTTGTCTATGAATGGTTAGCTATAATGTTAAAGCATGAACGCGGGACTTAACAGCTCAGTTAAACACCTTGTCAGTGAGAAACAGCAGTGAATTTGAGAGACAGTGAATGACACCTCAACACTTAGTTCATCCGTTCTGGTTGTTTTAAAAGCAATGATATGTGTGGTATTTCTGACGCACGCGATACCCATCACACTAGAAACAGATGTTTTTGTGTTAAACGTCGCGCCTATTCTAATAGTGGAATGAACCCCTTGAACACACACACCAAGATGGCTTAGTATCCAATTTGTGGATTCTGTATGAATTACCTAATGCAAGTGAAAGTGGAATAAAAGTGGATTCTTATTATCATCTTTATAGTGTGATTTCTAATGTTCATGGTAATGCACACTGCTTTGTTCGCATCAGTGCCTTGTTGCCAGCAACATCCTGGGCCAACAGGCATGCTATAAAACAACCGGGTTTAACTTTAACTGATGAACCACCCTAAGATCCTTCACCCAATTTAGAGTGCAGTGTTCTTGTGCTCTTAAATCCCTTGAGGTTTTTTTTTACAACGAAGAGAGGCAGTGTGCACAAAATATATCAGTTTAAGGATAAGAGGGGAAAAAAATGCAGAAGGATTGCAGAAGCAGTTCTTACATGAGAGTGAGTGCTGTATTGCTGGTTATAGCATGAGTGTGACACTGCGTTCATAAAACGGTTTCGCAAACAATTTATCATCAACTGGCTTTGATTTGTTTCTTTATTTAACCTGTTCATTTGCTCCGTCAACACTTATCCTGGTGGAATTAACTAACCGCAACTGACAGAGCTGGTGACTGACAGTGTAATTAACGGGTAGTTTTAAATTCTTACCGGTAATAATTAGCCAAGGAGGGAGGGAAAAAAAGCTGAAAGGTGGTGGACAGTCCTGTAAAAGTTTTTCTTTGTATTTTTACTTATTTCGCTATAAAATATCAGCTGCATTAACTTTGGGGTCTTGGGGGTTGAATCCCAGATAGTGTTAAATGGAAAGCTAGTGTGTACAGTGTAACCTATTGTCACACACATCAAGTAGTGCCCTTGATCAGGAGTTGGAGAGCGATACGGAATCCAGTCTAGAATCTAGTTAGCTTTGTAGCTTTAAGTAAAAGAACACAGATGTTTCAGATGTGATTCGGAACAAATTAGTAGCAATTATTAAGGGGGCAAAGTGTTGTTTAAGATGACATAATCAAATGTGTTTTCTTGCTGAAAGTGCTTCTGTGACTGTTTTTGAATGTGGATTTTTGCCAGGCAGTTACTCTGCGACCAACAATTAGAGTAATTAACAGTACTTAAAACACCAGGGACACAGAGTTATACATATAGTTAAACGTCCCAGTGATGTTACCATCCATTATCATCACTCATGGGATGCTCTAGTCTACTATAGTCCATTCATACTGTTCACTCCTATTGTTGTATAATGCAATTTATTTCTTACCAAAGTAAAGTAAGTAAATGAAGTCTCTCTCACCTCGAGTTGTGTTTATTTACATGAATATGTTTGGCAGAAATTTGGCTCTGATTATAAAACGTGCAAGAGAAGAAAAAAAATAAATCACATGACTAAAATGCAGAAATAGGAAATATATTTTAGAGTCTGCCGATCATGCAGAGCCGCAGCAAACCAAGCTGTGCTCTCCAGGTTGCTGCACGGCTTGGCTTTGTTGTGTGTTCAACACTTTTATTTTCACTCGTGGAGATCAACTCGGTATCTCAGTCAACAGATGATATGTAAATGACTGCCTGGAATATCGCTGCTGCGTAAGCCAGGCCTGAACCAGGATCACTGATGCAAGTCTTTGAGCACCGCTTTGTTTTGTGAGTGAAAGCTGATTTTAACAAAATGAGTTGGCATAACTCCTTCCCTTCTGTCTTCCAGTGTAACCATAACAACTGGATCGGAGAATAAAAAAAATAAGTGTTCTCTCTCTCTCTCTCTCTCTCTCTCTCTCTCTCTCTCACATGCTCACACACACCCACAATTTAATAGCCAACTCCAAGATTTATTGCACCTTTCATGAATAACACATGCAAACTGTTGCTATTTTTTAGTTTATACATACAAAGACAGTAGGATTAAAAAAAAAAATTATTAGATTTTTTTTGTTTTTAGGTACTTTTTAAGTTAACCTAACGGTGACTAATCAACATTTCTAACTAGCAAATGACCGTAAAAGGAGGTCAAGTACTACAGAATATCAGCTCTTTATTTCAGAGCCCCTTTATCAGCTTGCTTTCAGAAACGAACCTACTGAAACCCTATTGAAATAGACAAAAACTTTGATTTTCAAGTAATTAGATCTGGTAGCACTTTGTCCATTTTGTAGAAAAGTTTCCTTTTCATGCAACACATACACACCCAAACACTAAATGACTTAGTGTCACTGAATGACTAAGACGACCTCAATCATCTGGCCTGTTTTACCTGACAAACACCTACAGGATACACAAACATCTAATTAGAGAGCACCACTGAAACAGCATTTCTCACAAACACACACACACACACACAGTCAGTCTAAGCCTGCCAGCTACAGCTGCTCATGCTGTGATAGAGGAGAAACGTACAGTGCGATCGCAGTCAGTCACAGCAGTATGCTTGTGTGTATGCAAGATCCTTGATATGCCCAAGCGTCGTTTCTACCCTTTTATTAATCTCATTATACACTAGTAACTCACGCACAGCTCCCGGCATGTTAACACTGCCCACTCATCTCTCTCTTGAACATACATACAGGAGACAGGACAGTGGACACACGCTGAGACAGAAACATCTCTGCAACAGAGAAAAAAGACCAAAAAAGCCCCAGATTTCCCATGAGCCTCGGTTCGCCAAACAGATGAAGTAAAGCTGCCTGAGTTAGTGCACCACTCGGAGTGCAGAACTTTCATAAAAACATTACCCTGTTGGTTAACTTCCCTGTGATTATCACAAAGCATGTCCGTTTAGCCTCATGAAGGGACTAGCTGCTGCGTGAGACACTCAGAAATAGAGACAGAACATGAGGCATTCGTTTTTAACATGCTTACAGAGAATTAGTAACTTTCACACAACTCACACATGCAGCTATAGAACAAAACAGATGTTAGAACAAACAGAATGAACACAACTTAACCGGAATCATCTTAAGCTTGGCTTTCTCAATATCAGAAATTTCATTAATAAAAAAAAAATATTCTTCAACTAATAAGAACTAAATTCTTGATATCAAAATTATATGAATAAACATTTTATTATTAAAAAATAAAAAAACATTTACTAATTATTTAGAAATTTGCTACTAATTTTACTAATAAAAAATAAAATTATTAGTTATTTTTTTAATAAGTAAAAATAAAATTACCTCTAAACAAAAACATTAAGTGAATGTTAACGAAAAAAAGTTCACATTTGTGTTCACTAGTATATATTTTATATTTTACTTGCAGAAAGCTATAATTACAAGTTTACTAGCCAAAATAAACTGTGGATTTGAAGAAGACAGGAATACAGTGCTATGGTGATTGTAGTCCAAACTGAATCATAGATATTTATTAAATTTAATTCAATTTTATTTGTATAGCGTTTTTAACAATTGACATTGTCGCAAAACAGCTTTACACAATCAAAAGAATTATTTAAAGTCAAAAGAATTATTTATTCATTTATTCTTCCATTCAATATGAATTCTAATGTGTAAAATATACTTCTGACTAGAAAACATTAAATTGAATTTTTTTTGGTATATGTATGTAATTCTTTTCAAAGAAAAAAAATATTTCTTTTATTCTAATTTGTGAAATAAAAGTAATGTAAACTGTAAATTAAATTTTGCTAGTGACTTTTTTTTTTAACAGTGGAAAGTACATTTTTGCATTTTTATTTAATAAAAAAATGAAAGTCCGACAACAAATTAAAATTTTAAGAACTGAAAGTAAAAAAAAATTTGTGCATGAATAAATTGAATTTTAGAAATTAAGGAACTCAAATTACCTTTTGTGTAATTAAAATTAATAGTATTTCACCTAATTAAATTAATAGTAATTTAATAGTAAATCTTAACTTCTGGAATGTTATTCTTTTATTGTATATTATTATACAAGGACTTTTGAACTTCTACCATTAGGAATTAAAAGGGTTTGGCAGTAACCTCTTTTACAGAATTGAAGCACAGTGGCACACTGTTAAGCTCTTCCTGTCGGTAGTGTTTACAGAACATTACTCAGCTGGAAGTGGACCGTTTTGTGACCAGATGTGTCGCTTACGTGTCACTTCCCGAATGAAATCTAGGTTACAATGTTCACAGTAAATTTTCATAAGATTTGCTACAACACTCCTAGAATGCATAATACTGTGCAAAATACTGGACACACAAAGAAATGCTACAAAGCAAACAAAATAATACTACCACTAAACATTTGTATTAGAAAAAAAGATCCACTATTGAAAACAATATAAGACTAAACATAGTTAGTATTAGGTCTAACTGCCCCTTGATGTTTATAAGATGCATCAGTGGTCTCAGTGTACCTCAGTTTTATAGGAAAATGAGTTGGTGTGCTTTTCTAAGCATTTTTAGAAAATTAGCCAAAAAAAGGATTCTGACTATCATACCTGCTTCTGTTTCTGTAGACAAAACCGAATAGATTTAATTGTTTTTTGTGAAAAGTGTTGTGTTATACAATTTGTTACTTCCTTCACTGGCATACAAAACATTTTCCTATAACAATTATTTTTGTTGTTAGAAAAGTAATATTTGGAATCTATTTTTATTGGCTCGATAATGCAGAAGTTATACAATAGTTGGAATTACTTGAAGCCAGCTGAAGGTATAATTGGTTATTGTTGTAAATAACAGATTACAACATTCATTGACTGCACTCATTTCTAAAATTTGGTTGTTTCTAAGTTCGCTAGCTGTCACTTCTTTCTTGCTTTTTAAGGCTAAATGGTAGACACTGCTAATGGTGACCTGGTTTTACAAAAACCTTCTGAGTATCAAACATATGGAAATTAAAAATGAAACAAAAAGGCATCTACAGACTAGATTGCAAGTTTGAATCTCGCTTCTGCTCCCTGCGTACATTTTTTTCATCCTAGTGCCTGCTGGCTTTCCTCCAGGTAACTCTGGTTTCCTCCCACAGTCCAAAGACATGAAGTGTAGGCTGACTTTTAAAATTGCCAGTAGTGTACTGTGTGTGTGTGTGTGTGTGTGTGTGTGTGTGTTTGTGTGTGTAAGTGTGCGCGTGTTTGTGCATCCCCTGCGATTGGCTGGCACACCATCCAGGCTGTTCTTTGGTTTAGATCTTAAGTTCCCTGGAATAAGCTCCAGGCCCCCCGTGGCCTTACACACGGTAAGTGGTATAGACAGTTACAATGATATTTTATGGACATAATCCATCAGCAAATCTGAAAAATTTTATATGCCCTCATGCTACTTAATGTATATTAGATTAGAGATATGAATACAGTGGCACCTGTACTTTGTACAAGATTTAGTATAGACACAGCAGCACCATGGTCCTAAAAAAACTAGCAAGTACCGCAGCAAGAATAAAATGGAGCATTGAACATTCAGTTTGGTTTTTAAAACAGCCGCTGCCAAAATGAATAATAAATTAACGTTAAGTGAGTTTTAATGTCTATTTCATATTTGACCCTATGTACGTCTTTTTTTTTTTTCTTCCGATTTTCTCCCTAATTTAGTCGTGTCCAATTCCTCCCCGTCACTAGGGGGCTCCCACATTAAGGCTACTACTACCACTCAGTCGGAAAGAGCTGAAGACTGTCACATGTTTCCCCTGAACCACATGACGCCAGCGACTGCACTTTTTCGAACTGCTCGCTAACGCACCGTTGGGGCGGCGTAACACACACGGAGGACAGCGCTATCTGCTCCTTCCGCTCGCGCGAGCTCTCAGACACCCCTGTTTGGCTGTAGAACCGTAAGTAATCTGGAAGCACTAAGCACCTCTCATTCTTCCCCTCTGAGAGAGCTCGGCCAATCAGCTCTCTCCAGGCCTCTGGCTGCAGGAGGTTACAGTATCGGGCGAGCACTTTACCCCTCGGAAGCCCCGTACATGTTTTTTCTGTACGAATTGATTAAAAAATATAATGAATATGATTATAGTGTTGGAAATGGGTAATATTGGTAATATTTTCAGGTGGCTGGAATGGATTACCTACATTTACGTTATTTTCTATAGGAAAATGCGTTTTGCAATACGAAATTAGGCCTTAAGAACTCGCCTCCGGAACGAATAAAATTTTTATGCCGAGGTACCACTGTATGTGCATCTTGCAATCAAACTTGTATGTGTGTACTGATAACTTTTCACGCCTGTCTGAGATACAGTTGTAATGGATGTAATGGCATAAATTTGGGAAATATGCTTGAGTTTAATGCTATTAGAGCTATGCTATGTTTAATCCCTTTCAAATTATTGTAGGTTCTCAGTTACAGCTTCACTATATGGTTTGATTCAAGAACATCAAAGGAAAGAACAGCTGCAATTACTGAATGTGACTCTCACACACACACACACACACACAAATGCTTTCTCTGACTCACTCAAATTGCCCCCTCTTTTATCTCACCATAAAAATGACCTTAACCAAGAGTGCATCTTGGGCATCACAATAATGACCAGTTACGCTAATAATGTGACGGACCGAAAAAACAATCACAGATATCTCAATGTCATCTATCTCTGCTGCTTCCTTCCTTCAGGATTCTGAGCAGGACATCAACACTTCAACATGGAGACTGATAAGGAAGGTTTTAAGCAGGGTGTGTATATCAGTAGAGCCTGAGGGCAGAATGAGAGAGAGAGAGAGAGAGAGAGAGAGAGAGAGAGAGTGTGTGTGCATGTGTGTATGTGTGTGTTTCTCAGGCTGAAAGCTGCAAGTGGTCGGAAGAGATAAGCAGTAGAATGTAAGATCTTCTTCCACGGCAAAAAGACTTCTGTGGAATAGGATTAGCACGGGCATCAAACTGGCTTGAGCCAATAATTAGGGTGTGGACACGCAACCAGAGTATCATCACATACTGTGTGCATTCATGCATCAAGTCTGTAGAGCCCAAGCCGGTAAAAAAAAAAAAAAAAAAGAAGAAGCAGCCTGAATTGACTGATTTCAGTCATGGCTTCATCTTGCAGACGTCCTAGAGCACAGGTTTATCTACACACGATCGCATGTCTGGCTCAAACAACCAGCTGTTTGTGTCTGGGTGTGACGGCACTAGTTATTAACTGATCATAAACTAGGGTTTGCACGTGTTCCATAAACCCCGCAGGGATCAGTTTGCTCAGATCTTACCTGACTTTACTTATTTGATGTACGTGAGTCACAGTGCTAGCAACTTAAACATTTATTCCTGAACTCAAGAAATTCTTTCCAAACAATCAGATTTATAAAAAAAATTAATACAAAAAATATCAATCTATTTTTAAAATGAAAACAACTAAATGATAGAACTTAAATGATAAATGTATGATCCTGCTACAACCCTTACTTTGCTGTGACCAAATCTAATCTCATCTGCTGGTTTTAATGATCCTACAAACATTGAAACACTCACTCATTCTTAAGATATCTCACTAACACGAATCTCCGGACTACCTGAATACACAATGTTTCGACCACACCACTCATACTGTACCACCCTGGATTGAAAGACATGGATTGTACTGCATTTGTATTATTCATGCATCTTAGTTCATTCTTCATCTCTTGCATCCTCCATGCACATAGGTGTGTTATGAAAGTAGACAAATATTTTAAATTCAGTCAAATTGTGTCCAGAAAGTTTTTATTCCTCTGGGTTTTTTTTCCAGGCAAAAGTAGGTAAAAGTAGCCAGTGGTCGTGGAGATGCCCCTCTTGCCCTGACAACTACCATATGCTCTCTTTCGCCTTTTGCTACCACAAAATTCTCCCACCAGGCCTGAATTAAGTCCTGACAGCAGATCCGTCTGGCATCTGGATAAGAGAAATGAGCTGAGTGATGGAGGGATCAAAGCCTCGAGCCAACCCACATTCCCCGAGCTACTGACAGAGAAATGAGCTCCTCTTGGAGACTCTTCAAGTTGAAAGCGAAATTTTGAGAGTCATTTAGAAAGTCAGTCAGAAGAAATAAAAACAAGAGAGTCTGTAAGAACCTAAATACACAAACTGCAGCAGAATTTTAAAAATGAATTAAAGCATCAGATTTGAAGACTTAGCAACAAGCTAACAAATGAGTGACGTATATTCATTAAAGCTGTAAATGATGAGTAAACTGTTTTAACAACAACAACAACAAATATAGGATCATTAAGCCTATATCAAGACACATTTAACCTAGTTTTCCATTAATATGTTTAAACTAGAATTTGTTTTTATCCAATAGCACAATAAATGTATGCTTTAAATGCAAAATGTGCCTTGAGAACACAGGCTTGAAATCTTATATTTCCCTTGTTGCAATCTTATATTAAGAAATGGTAGATGGATTTAGCTAGATTTAAGATGTTTCACTTGCAATAACTAACAGTATTGACACTCAAAGAATTAAAGAATCTTAAAATGTGAGTATCTGTGGAAGGTGAACGTATGAAAGTTTTTATATTCCACATAAAATATGGGTTTAAAATGCTGATTAAATTGCATAATAGATTTAATCGCACTGCTTTATTGTTCATTTATTTAAACAGTGTGAAAAGTTATTAAACCTGTACAGTCAGTGTTATAACTAACAAGTCTGTGTGTATGTTTGTTTGATCTAAAGCAAGTACTTGTATAAAGACTATAGCTCATTTAAAGGTAAGAGGTGATACTAGATTTACTATTTACATTATTCACATAATTTATCTTAAATTTACAAGGTCACTTGTTAGACTAGAGGTTAAGGAGACCATCCCGAGTTCTACCTCTGCAACTAAAGCAACATCAACTGCATAACATCAGCCAGTATAAAGCAGCAAACTGAGAAAAAACTCAACTTGCACTAAACTTGACCGGGTGTAACATGAGAAGCATTGTGGCCAAAATATGTTTCCAAGGGAGTTCCTAGAGTTCTTGTTCAAAATTCTACCTAATGTTCTACCGAAGAACAATACCGTTTTAACTGAACACTAGTTGGTGAAACAGAAGGGATAATCAAGCAGTATAGCTTAAAGTGATCATGCTGCCTGTATACATCACTACTGAAACACTGTGTTCCTTCAAAAACTTAAATAAATGACCAATATAAAGTATCTGGCATTATGTTGCCTTCTTAAAAAGATCTAAGCAAACGTCACATTTATATTTTACGGGGCGAGTCGAACTATGACCTGTGATGATGAAAACGCATCTTGTGAATGGAGGTGGACAACACCCCTTGTACTGTAGGTTACCAATTCTCATAAACAACCAAGAGACAGTTTTTGGAGTTGCCAAGAAGTTAATGTTAGCACATTTTGTAAGTAACATTAAATAATAATGCTTTGGCTGGCATGCTGTAAGCAAGGTAATATGGACAAGCCATGTACGTCTGCATTAATAAACGATAGGAAGCCAACAGGCGTATTAATCAAACCTCATGAATCAATGTTTATATCAGTAAAACAAAGCCAAAAAATCACAAATATAAAGCGACCCTTTAATAAACAACTTTTCATGTGTTAACATGCAAAATTCAGCAAGACTGAACATATATTCCATGATAATTTATTGACTAATCAAACTTTTGCAATTTTGCTAATTCATGCAGACGTTCAGTATTTTAAGTCACGGAGTAAACAAACAATATTTCTGGGTAGTACATTAATATTTACACATGCACCAAAATTAATACATGTTTACACACTGTGATATAATAGTACTTATGGTTCAATAATGCATGTTATGAAGTTTGATAACAGGAATTAATACATGATGTTAGTTGAGGGAGCCATAATGCTACCAAAGTGCTACCCATTAAATCTCCACAGACAGCAAAACACTTTGAATCATTAATGAGGCTTTATTGGAAAGCTGTCACATGGTAATGCTACATTATGGATTTAGGATTTATGCTTCCCATAATACTGTAGGTGGATGTGATGGTGGTGGCGGTGGGGGTATTCGAATGTCTGGAATCTGGAGTGTATGACCTTGTAATTGTAATCTTTATCTTAAATTAACAACACTCTTAGCCAGTTATTAAAGCATGTTGACTTCTGAGTCTTAAGATCAGAGATGGGGAAAGAGCCCAACATTGTAGCTCCATTTTATGATTGCCTGGCATATAATAGTATACAAAAAATAAACCAAGTATAAAATACCAAACCACCCTATGTCAGCACATTCAACAAATTAATGTACGAGGGTGAATGTACGATGTAATGTACGAAGTGAAACTGGGACTTTTGATTGTGCAGAATAACAGAACACAATTCTGAGTGTCAAAACGCCCCTTATTTTCCTATATAATCCCCTGCTACACTAATGCACTTATACCAGGGTTTTACTAGTGCTTGGATACAATCAGTGTAGCTTGTTTTCTCGGTACCCCCATGCTCGGACTGTCTGCCTTATGTTAAAAATACTGGAAGCTTCTTTAATGGCCCAAACATGTGGAAATCACCCATTGTGCAAGTGGAAGTGGTGCTCATGAATGATAGCATGTACCCACAAGTCCCCTCCATGTTATCCACTGATTTTCAAGGATCAGGTGTTCCGCTTTCAGAATGTTCATGGGAACGACTGCAATGAGCTCTGAGCCACCTGAGGTGGGACTGTCATTTACAGACATACAGCCTTCTGCAGCATCTGAAAAGAGCGTGTCTTCTGACATGAGAACTTTCATAACAATTCCCGTTTTGACTCGAACGTCCCTCGTAGTAGAGACCTGCTGTGAAGTTGGAGGGTCAGAATAAAGAAAGATGCAGTGCTACAGTACCTTAAACACAGTTACTGTTAAGCTTTCCCTCATCAGTATTCAGCCCTTGCACTGTAAAACTGCCACTCATTCATCTTCAGTAAGAGCTTTATCCTGGTCAAGGGTGCGCTGGATCTGTAACCTATCCTGGAAACACATTCTTCGGATATTCCTTCCAGGTTTCTATAATGCAACAAGGATCCCAATTTGCATAATCACATTAACTACCTATTACATTTTTACGCAACCAGTGCATATTGCATGACATGCAAATGCTGAAGCATATGAAAACATATTAGATTTATTACAAATTTGTCTAGGGAAAGTGGGCATTCTCACCTGGTCAGAGTTTGGGTTTCAAAATTACCTGTACATACACTGATGTATGTCTTAAATTAAAAATAAAATTTAAACCTTCCTGGCTAATATTATGTTGGTCCCACTTGTGCCACCAAAACTATTCTAACACATCGAGGGCTGGGCTCCACCAGACTTCTGAATGGGTGATGTAGACCACTGCTCCATAGTCTAGATCTGAAAAACATTTAATCATGGGTGCTCTAACCAGTCTTCAGCACTGTGTGCATTGTGAAAACTTTCTATAAGCGGGACTTGGGTACCCATGACCCTGTCACTCCTATCTGACATTAGGCCGTCCATAGCAGATCCTTTAAGTTGTGAAGTGCGGCCCCTATGGATCAGACTTGCTTATCCAGCACATCACACAGTCGCTCGATCAGACGAAGATCTGGGGAACTTAGAGCCAAGTCAACACCTTGTTGTGATCCAAGTGGGAGATACATTATCCTGTCATTGGGCAACATTGTTGTAAACAATGTTTTGGAAGGTATTAGGTGTCACATGAATGCCAGGACTCAATGTTTCCCAGCAGAACCACACTGCCTCCACTGCCTTGCCTTCTTCTCAATAGTGCATCGTGATGCCATCTCTTCCCTGCTGCAAACTCACCTGGCCATCTATGTGATTCATCAAACCAGGCCATCTCCTTCCACTGCACCATGGTCTAGTTCTAATGATCATATAACCATGGGTGGTCTGACCGGTATTCGGAAAATTTTCTATAAGTGGGCCTTGGGTACCCATGACCCTGTCACTCGTTTAACGGTTACAGTTCTACTTTTGATAAGCGCTAACCAATGCAGACTAGGAACACCACCACAAGAAATGGCCATCATATTTTGGGCCTTGTCAAAGTTACTCAGATCCTTACGTTTTCCTGTTTCCATTGTATCAAGTTTATATATCAGGACCATTCGTGTTCACCAAATAGTTGACAATCCAGTGTTACACACTTAGTACCAGATAATGTGAAGCAAACAGGAATGTGTGAAGCTTCTTCAGCTCTCGCTAATAATCAAGCGCACCTTCGCTTATTGTGCAGAGATGATGATTACACATAGATATGTAGAGCAGCAAGAGCAAACTTAAGAAAGGAGGCACTCTAAAGTAACGAATAGAGACACCCTTCACTCTGCTGAGTTCAAAGTGCTTCTTTATTGCGTGTGTGGTCTCATATACCCAGGTATCTTTGTGCAGCAGCAGAGCATCTGACAGATTTCAGTGATATTCATTAGCATCCTTTCTCTCCTCCCCTGTCTCTTGTGTGTGTGTACGTGTGTGTGTGTGTGTGTGTGTGTGTGTGTGTGTGTGTGTGTGTGTGTGTGTAGAAAATCATAAGAGCCACGATGATGTGATGTTCAGCCCCTGCTGACTGGATGAAATTCATAAGACTGAGCAAAGCTGGAGCCTACACAAACAGCGCTCTCTCACACACACACTCACACACACACACACACACACACACACACACACACACACACACACACACATACCACCCACACTCACTGACAGTTCAGCTTCAACTTATCCATATGTCAACGAGTTATAAAGTAAAACTTCCAGCTTCTTGTTACGTGGGTGAGGGAGTGTTTGGGGACAATCTAAAGCGGTAGTGAGTGTGGTGGTATAACCAAACCCCAGCTGTACATTCATGTGATCTCTCCCCTTCTCTCACTGAACTCAAAAGCGGCCATCAGAAAAAGGCCAGAAGCAAGCAGAACTGAGGTAAGAGGGTAAGAGGGCTGTACCTTGCATGCACTATGTCCTCTAAAAGGCCTACTTCTGACACCGTTACTCATTTGCTTACTTCCTATTTAGTACAAAGTGCCTGATGTGTTTTCTGCATCTCAATACACAGACAGCGTTATGTATTTCCTTTTCATGCAGCTGCTGTGTGCACTAGGCATAGTTTTTGTGGCATCCTGCGTATGTCAAGAGTGTGGTTTCTGGTTAAGGGCCGCAACAAAATACAATTCAGTTCATGCTTCAATCTCCAGTCTATGTCCATCATCTAGACAGAACCCTGTTTTACGGCTCTACAACAGTATTGCTTTATAACTGGGAAGCTCTTTAGTTCTGTAAGGCAGAAAGTGAAGAATGACATAGGCACACAAAATGCTAAACCTATTAGCTGACATTTCTTACCCATTTTTATAACAAAACGTTAATAGACACCATCACCATTGACCTACTATGTGAACATCCCATTTTACTTTAGTGCTAAACAATAAGCACAATGCTCATGAGAAGGACTGTAAAAGTTTCTAGAAGACGTTCTGTTTATTCAGCTATGACAGCATTACTGAGGTCAGGTACTGGTGTCAGGAGAGGAGATACCAGGTCCAGTTCATCTCTAGGGGTTCGGTGAAATTGAGGCCAACCTTCTCAAACATGGCTTTATGAGATCGCTTTGTGCACAGGATCATTGTGATGCTCGAAAAAGTTCCAGTGAAGGGAATTTGTAATTTGTTGTATGTACGGCATACAAAAACATCCTATCTAATTGTGTTGTGTTTCCAACTTCATAGGAAAGAACCATATAAGGTGGGAATGCCCAGGTGTCCAAATGGCCAACACAAACAGCACAACCAAGCATCTGTCTGGCGATCATCTCCTCTTTCACAGAAGTGCCTACATCTCCTGACAGCTCTACTCATCTGTATTGCTCAAATTAAATTCTACTTCCTACTGTAGTTCAAAACAGGTACCACAGCCATGCTAGAGACATCGTCAGTGGATAACGTTTGGCTAAAAACATTTTACAAGATGATGATGAAGATGAAACGGAAGAAAGAATGGCAATTTTGGCACCTTTAACAAATGTCACATGACGATCACAAAATGACAAATAGGCACCTCTAACAACCTTTAGGAAGCTTATTGGCTCCAATCTTTTCTTGCTCTCTGTTAGCAAAAATATTGTTCTAGAATAATGATGCTACAAAATAATTATTGGCACTAAGGCCAAAAATCTGGTATGGTAACCATCCTGTTTTGGATATGATAGCACAGATTATGAAGGTGTGGGTTCAATCATACATCAGGAATAAACCCCCTAAAAACCACAATGTTGTTACTGTCACTCTTCTGGAGAAGAGAAGAGTTGGGGTTTTAGTAAGAAACTAAACGTGCTAAGAGTTGTGGTACGAGAAATAAAGCACGAGAAGTTTCTCCAAGGCTGTGTGTGTGTGTGTGTGTCTTTTGTGACCATGACCTGTACAAATATATTTTTTTCATGGGAGCATTAAAATTTCAGCTGGAATTTCCAGACGTTTCTTTTGAAACCTTTATTAGATAGAGATGTCTTATTCAGACTGCATCAGCACATATCATCACACATTCAGCCAAACTGCAGAATTACTATGAGACATTCTCTTTCTCTCTCTCTCACATACCTTCAGTCCATCGAGTTGCATAATCTGATGTACTTGACATGCATGTTAATTACAAATCACTATACAAGAAACCCAATCACCTTTCATTAACTTTTGTCAACCTGACATACGATTGGAGTGTTTCTGGGTCATTGGTACTCACACAGACTGAAGTGCACTTCCTCCAGTTGTGCACAGCGGGCTCCTTTTCAGCACAGCTGGGAGATCTGCAGGAAGGCAAGAGAAGCATTAGTGCATCTACATAGTACTAGAGAATGCATCAAAAAGCTAAAAGATTCTGCTTAATACTTTAAAGAGGAGCAAAAAAAGAAAAAAATAATTTGAAAAAAATCCTCTGTCTGTTTAATGATGCTAGAAAAGTGTCGGATTTGCTGCTCAGCAGGCAGCGTTTATGAACAAAGCCCCGCTTCAGGGTTTAAATATGAAACCACAGCTTCTCCATCGCGAACATACTATTAAATATATGCACCTTTTATTAGAAAAAGTGACAACGACGACAAAAGAAAAGCATCTGCATCAGGCGGAGGAGAGAGGAGATGGCAGACATTTTAAAGATTCTGGGAAAGCTGACAGAATGGCCATTCACACTGGCACTACATGCTGGCTGACACTGTTAATGAAGTGCTTAGTGCTGAAGCCGTTTTTAAGCCTGGGTCTGTTGGAGGGCACTAATGGGGATCTCGCTCACCCTCACCCTTAATGTTACCATCTGCCTGCTGCATTCCTCACACTGTGGTATATACAGTACAGTACGTACAAAGTACCAACCAAACAGTAATGACAATGGTACAAGTAATGACGATGCTTAAAAACAGAACTCGAGAAAGTCTATTGTATAATATATCTAATATGTTGTAGTATTAACATCAGGTTTTGACCATTAGAGCCCATAATCTATAGTTGTTGTTTTTTGTGTGTGTGTGTGTGTGTGCACTCCACCAACCTAGTTACTATGGCAACCTCAAACACACCCACACCCACAAAAATGCTTTCATCTTTGCTAATTTCCCAGAAATTTAACCAATGCCTGTTTCACCGTCTCGACTATTACACCAATTTTGGAATAGCAGAATCTTTGTCTGGTTAAAATGTCTACTTCATCATTGCCTTGTATTAGGAGTCAGGATTTTCCACTTTCTAAATCGGAACCACAGTAAAATAATTAGCATCTCATGTCTTTGTTTTAGCAATATATCAAAGACAATAAACTACTTTATTAGAGACAAAGACTACCAGTGTGTATCACACCGGCGCTCTCCGGCGGCTCGAGGCAGAGCGGCGCTCTCCGGTGGCTCGAGGCAGAGAGCGGCGCTCTCCGGCGGCTCGAGGCAGAGAGCGGCGCTCTCCGGCGGCTCGAGGCAGAGAGCGGCGCTCTCCGGCGGCTCGAGGCAGAGCGGCGCTCTCCGGCGGCTCGAGGCAGAGCGGCGCTCTCCGGCGGCTCGAGGCAGAGCGGCGCTCTCCGGCGGCTCGAGGCAGAGAGCGGCGCTCTCCGGCGGCTCGAGGCAGAGCGGCGCTCTCCGGCGGAACAATGCTTTCTAGCTGTTATAAATAGAGCGACATATATAGCTAATATAGACAGAGGATGCTCCATAGCAGATACAGACAGAATGACACACTAGCGACTATAGACAGACAGCAGCTACAGACAGAGTGACAACCTCTAAAAACTGTATAGCCACTCTCTAGCTCTATGCAGTGTATCTCTCTTACAGGTCTAGACAGAGAGGCATCCTTAAAGAGCTTTTCTAGAGCAAGTCAGTGTTCAAGAATCAAAAAATCCCATTAGTGTCAATAAGTCTATATCTATAAGTCTAATCTAAATATAGTTGGTTCTGTTCTCCAAAATATAAACAAATTGATAATTCAAAACACAGCAACACTAATCTATATAACGCATGTAATTATGATGAATGAATACTATGAGCAATAAATGTTACATAATGCCAGGCGAACACACAATTCGTCCCCATGTTAATGAACCTTGGCTGTTGAATATCGCAAGATCCAAGTCCCCTTAATTGGGTTATTATGAAGTTCTGTGTTGAATTGGAAAAAAAAAAAAAAAGATTATGTAATGAGATTAGATTCACTCTCTGTAAAATGATTAATTAAACATAAGAAACACAAAGCCGCTAAGACTGCGTACCCAAAAAGACACATCAGGTTTGTGCTCGATTTGTTTTTATAATACGTTTTCACAGTCTAGAAGAAGAAAGATGGTGCAAACGCTGCTAGAGTGCAGGGGGGAGATGATGTGCAGGTGATTAGAGCTCTAAATGAGGTCTCCGATGGAGCCGTTTTCCCTTAACCGCCTACCAGCAGCATATAAATCTCAGTTATTTATGACAACCTGAGAAAGCGTATGTATCTAAAGGCAGACTGTGAAATTTAAGTGATGCGTCTTTTATACGGTGGCTTCCTCCGAGCCGAACGCATCCTAAGTCAAAATACAAAAGCCTTCTCAGGGGTGTGCAAATGTGACTTGATCTCAGTCTTCAGAGTTCAGAATAAACTCCTTTAGGGAATGATTTACAAAAGCTGCTTTTCCTACAAGTCTGGAAAAAGAATGAGAACAAAGAATTCTGAAATTCCTTCCGAGATGGCGTTCTCCTGTGAGTATTACATAACCCTGTTACGTCTTTCCGAATATATTCCTATTCTCAGTGGACTGCGGATTTATTACAGAGTGAACTGAAAGCAATGGGAAAGGAAGTCATTTACTGATTCGATTGTAAAACTCGTGCATTACTGTATGTATCGATTTCGTAAGAAAGCGAGTCAAAAATGATCACCACCACTCCGGTTATATTAAAACTTCATCGTTTTCCGCTCAGGACTACTGTGTGCCCAGTCACAGCTGTGCAGATGTGAACATCATTTGTAACTGTGGTACAGCAAAAAATGGATACACTAAGTAAGGATAAAGTTTTTTTGAAGAGAATCATTACTGATTACTGAAAGACCAACAACAGCAACATTACTGATGGCGAGACATTGGTTCATCACTACGAGCCTGAAGGTAATCAAAAAATACAAAAGTCAACCATCAACATTAATGCTTCTGGCATTCTCTAGGGCCAATGCTGGAACATTATCAGGAAAAAAGGTTAAACAAATCAACAGGGCTTGTTACAGTGCACACCTGCTCTCCAAGTGATCTTGCATGACAATGTACATCTGCACACTTCTGCCCATACTGTCGACCCTCTGCAAAAAGTAACGCTTTCTCCCTTTAGTCCTAATCTTGCTCCATCTGACATTTAACTGTCTGTTTGCCTGAAAGCTGCCCTATGAGAACAATGATCTACTTCTGATGAAGAAGTGAAGATAGCGGTGCATTCGTGTTTTGTAGCTCAGCCTAAAACATTTTTTAATGAGGTAATATGAAAGCTTGTTGAAAATGTATTGAAAAACTAAGAGATTACGTTGAAAAATTGTGCATTTGTCTTTTTATAGTTAGCAGCCAGAGTGCGGATAATTTTTGACTCACCCTTGTAATATTTCCTAAATAATGAAACTGAAAGACTTTCCAAAAGACTGACAGCTAAAAATGGCTTAAATTAATTTGCAGTGGTAAAGTGCTCGCCTTATCATCCGGAGATCGCAAGTCCCATTTCAGGATGATGCTGTAACATCTAGGAGCCGGAGGTCTAGAGAGAGCTGATTGGCCGAGCTCTTTCAGAGGGGAGGGATAAGAGGTACTTGGTGCTCCTACATTATTCACGGCTCTACAGCCAATCAGGGGCGACTGTGAGCTCACACAAGCGGAAGGAGCGGATAGCGCTGTCCTCCTAGTGTGTTACGCCACCCCTAACAGTGCGTGAGCGAGCAGTTCGTAAAGATGCGGTCTGCTGGCGTCACATGGTTCGGAGGAAACGTGATAGTCTTCGGCCCTCCCAACTGAGTAGTAGTCGTAGCCTTAATGTAGGAGCCCCCTAGTGACAGGGAGGAACTGGATACGACTAAATTAGGGGGAAAATCGAAAGAAAAATCCCTCAGGTCTCTTCTGTCTCATGTTGATCACAAAAACATCTGATGAGGCATATGTATTTAACTATCAGTATTCCAATCATTCACAGTTCTCGCAATCCTACAACTCAAACCTACATCATCAGTTTCTCTCCTCCTTAACCATCTGTCCACACACACACACACACACACACAGAGAGATTAGATCTGCTCTCGAGTGGAGCTGCACGTTTCATTTTGTCCAGGATCTTTCTGGTGGTTGCTAGGAAATGGGCTTTACCCAGAAAGAGAAGTATGCATGGGTACTTCTGATAAAAACAGGCACCACTGAAACCAAGAGAGCACAAGAATGTTGTCTTCCTCTAGGCAAAGACCCCCGTCTTAAGGAGCTGCTCACATTGTGGCCATGACTGTATCGTTCTTGCACTCTCATTGTACAGCATTAGAACTCTTTGGACAAGCACAAGGACAGAAGCTGATGGGAAGAGGCTTAGCTACACACAAAAAATAAGAGGTCAGAGCGGATTGTTGTAGAAAACGTATTCCTTCACATGAACTTGCACGCAAGCGGCCAGAGGAGAAGCTATTCCCTCTTTATAACACTGAAGAATAATCTCTCTCAGCTTCTACAGGATTTCCTACATGATTTACTGATTGCAAGTGTATGGGGGGGGACGATTTATGGAACTTGATTTTTTACACACGTGTGCGTGCACACACACACACACACACACACACACGCAAAGAGGGAGTCAGCAAGAACAAGAGTGAGCAAGAGATTAGTTCTCATCAGTAGCGCTCAGACAGAGAATGATAAATGACCTAATGCCAGGGCAGCTCTAAAGCATCGTCTAATCTGTGTGTGTATTTGTGTGTGTGTGTGTGTGTGTGTGTGTGTGTGTGTGTGTGTGTAAGAGAGAGAGAGAAAGAGAGAGAGAGAGAGAGAGAGAGAGAGAGAGAGAGAGCGAGAGAGAGAGGACTGCAGCCAGACTGGCCCTTTGGCTATCCAGTCTCTCAATATCCCTACATTAGTACTCTGGTCTGGTGCGCTCTCTCTCTTACACACATACACACACACGAAGTCTTAAGTGGCTCCTTCTATCAGTAAGGCTAATGTGTTTACAGGAAATAGTGGATACTAGAATCTCTTCCTGTGTCTACATCATCTACATTCCATGTTGCCTCATCGCTGTCCATAGAGACAGAGGAGGCTGAGGTGTGAAACAACACCCACCCACATACACACACACACACATACACACACACACACACACACACACACACACACACACACACACACACACACACACGTCCTGAACTGAAACAAGGTAGAAAGGAGTGGAAGTAAGGACAAAAACAGGAACAGAACACATTCTGCCCTTTCTTTCACTTTAATGGTCCAACCATTTCAAGCTGCAAAACCTGAATATGTCTCTCTATATATATACATCACTTATCCTGTACAGGGTCACAGAAGCCTATTAAGATCAAGATTTGTCACATGCAACTTACAGCACAGTGACATGTGCTTGGACAATGGGAGGAAACTGGATTACCCGGAGGAAACCCACCAAGCACGGAAGAACACGCCAACTTCACACATACAGTGCTAACCACTACACCACCAGGTTGTCTGAGTATGTTACTCTGGTTGAACAGAACTTGTACATGGGAGCGGGTGGAACAGATGGACCATATGGTGGAAAGTTTGTTGACATCTGATCATCATACCCAACAACCTTCACTAACTTCACAAAGTCCTTTTTTTTGTAGAGGTTGTTAAGTTCTTGCTGGTAATCTTGTGCATTTTATTAGGAATACCTGGTAATGTTGTCATAATGAAGGTAAAGTCAAGAAGAGTGGACTTGTACTTGAACTTTTTGTAAAAAAGATCTACATATTGACAACCAATTAAATTAAAGCGATTGAGTTAAAGGAGAGTGTATCTTTTTCCCATGACCCATGTGTTACAATCAGGATGTGACTGTAAATAGATAAATTTGTTTTGCATTCCTGAGTTTGGTGAGCAATTTCAGCATAATTACTGCACTTATTATCTTAACAGCATCCCGTCCAATTAGGTCACCGAGCAAACTTTCCATTGAACCCTTTGAGAGATGTGAGCCATTTTGGGAGGCCAGAGAGAGAGAGAGAGAGAGAGAGAGAAAGAGAGAGAGAGAGAGAACACAACTCACCTATCCATAAGTCAATGCAATTCCCAGCTATACTTTACCACTATATACTTTATCATGCCACAACGAAAAGCAAGATTCTCATTATATGCCTATTAGGAAACTTTAATAAGAAACAATTAAACGGTAATTTTTTCAAATGAATGAAAGTAGATTTAAAATGTAATACCCAGAACTCTTCAGAACACAGCTCTTACAATCAGTGGAAATGCTGCACTGTGTCACTTCAGTATGCTGTCGATAAGATTCTAAACCGGCTGCTCCTCGACCCCAAGCCATGAACCAGTGAGAAGCGGGTACAGATGATCAGACTGCTGATTAGTACACTGGTGATGCTGAACTCTGCATGGCTTGAACAGAAGAGACCGGAAATGAGGCTGCTGCTGCTGCTGCTGCCAGGATACCAAACATTTGTTCTTATTTCTTTCATTAAATCTACAGAATTTAAATTACATATAAAGAAATGAGGCATGGCTCCTAACTTTGGAATAGTACTGTATACATATTCTCACCTGCTTCAGTTCCTAGTAGATAATATAGATTAAATAAATACACTTTTTAATAAAAGCCTGTAGCAAACTCCAGGTCTTTATCCTGCAACATGTTTGGGCATGTCTCTGACCATGGACATGAGAACAAGCCCTCACACCCCTTCCAGCTCTCTGATTTCACACACCCACACCACTTCATTCCTACGTACACACTGTGTTTGCGTTCGGATGCACTTCCTGAGTCGGAATGCTTTCCCACTCTGCTTCCTACGCACAAACACAAACCTTAACCCTATAGTTCTCACACACTTACAACAAACGTCATGAGCCAGCGGAAGCAGCAAAGGATTGACATTGATAAAATACGCACCTACCTGAAACTTGACTGGTGCTAGGGCTGTGCACAGAACAGGGAAAAACATGACAGCAAAGCCAGGAGTCAGACAGAAAAAAAGATCCATCATGAATCGATCCTTAAAACTCATGCATTAAAAAAAAAAAAAAAAGTTGCCGGATGGAGCACTTCTCCCATCTTCCATCTCACAAACCACATTAGGCAGCTCGGTCTAAGTAAAGCATCCTTGCCGTACTCTCAACAGCCCATTGCATCCACCTCTAAACATGCCCAGAGAGAGAGAGAGAGAGAGAGAGAGCAAAGAGAGGAATAACACTATATAAGGTCTTCACTTCTTGACTCTAAACACCAAGACTGTTTACTCTCTGCTTTCCCGCAGCTCTCCTTTTTAAGACAACTCTGTAAGAGTGACGCTCTCTCATTTCTGCTAAAGGAGACGCATCACACCACGAGCTGCTTGATTTACAAATGTGGCAGGATTCTGTATGCTAACATTTAAAAATTCGACTTGAATTACTGTTCAAACGAGCTACATTTTAATTACCTCATAGGCTAGGAGTTCCTATAAGTTTGTGTTTCAGACTTTTGCACCATTCAGACAGTAGAGTTCATCATTAAACATGGACAAATGTTGAAGGGGTTATGTGTCAAATCGCATACTTTTATATATTACTAACTTGAGTGCCGGTCGGTGATGGGTTTTAGAGATATTCAAATGGTTAAAGCTGGTCATATCGCTTTCATTCAACATTTTGAGCTCACTTACGGTGAAGGTTAAACATATATCTAAATACTGCAAAAGTTTCAGGAAATTCTTTCCCCCCTGCGCCCATGGTTTGACGCATGTCCAGTATGCTGTAAGAATTTGCTATTTATAATATGCCGCATAACTGCTCGTAATTTCCGTTCTACTCGACATTTTTTCATTTTTGTTTTCACTTATGGTGCAAGCTTCGTTTTTTATTGTGTACGTCCCATTTTTTGGAGTAAGCCATGATGGGTTGGACCGTCGTGTCTGTGTATTGAGGATTGTGCCAGTTTGTAGATGCATTACGGTTGTCTTCCGCATAGTCAGAGTATACACAGTAAACTAGTGTGTTGATTGGCTTTGCTGAGTGGCCGTATAGCCACGCCCACCTTGAGGCAAAAGTGCTGAATTTATGGGCTCTGTTAAGTGATGCGTATAACCACGCCCACCTTGAGCGCAGAATGAGTAAAAACAACTGCTGGATGCTGTGACGTAATCTGGCTGGACGGACATACTTACAGACTGGTTTCCTCCAGTGTATGAAACAAAGATGTCACTGAAAGATCGAGTTCAGACCAATGTACAAACAAAAATGTAATTTATATTTATTTATTAAGTAATTATCACTAACCGATTTTCCTTTTACAGTTTCGAGCTCCTGTCAACGTGGTGTCAGCTAGCCTCAGGCAGAGAACACACACTTCCATGCCACGGGCAATAAGACTACTGTTGAATATTAAAGTCAAAAATTCGTTTAAAAATTCAACATCTTCTGCAAACTGTTTTAACAAATGGTAAGAAATAACTGATGCCATTGTTTTTCACCTTGCACAAGGTATTACTCAAGTGAGCAAACAGGCATCTAAACCGCCCCTGTAGCATTTTCCTGCCCACACTCTACAGTAAATGCCATGACAAAATTCCCACCGTGTAAAACAAAGACCGTCCTCCAAACCACAGACTGGGGGTTAAACCACAACACCAAGCCCAGTATGAGTGGAACTTGTATTATAGTAATCTTCTCATAACATGATGCATGATCACAGACACATCCTGTAAATGCCACCAGCACCAACAGACGCAAAAGATTCCGGTCGCATTAGTTCCTCGCAATACCTGCTCTGACCACCAGAGGCTGGAAGTTCTAGTGTAGTTTTAGTTAATTTCCTGTAAACCTGCAAATGCCTCATTTTTTTTTAATTACAGCTTGCATGTCTTAACAGTGCTCTTTCCTTACCGTCCTTGCAAATATTTACAACTTCCAGGCTCAGGTTATACAAATACAAATAAGCAGCATGTTCAACAATATTTCATAGACGCTAATGCCTCAACACATTACATTTGTCCTGTCGCAATTATCCCTTCTCTTCCAGTGGCTGGAAATGCTTTCTAAAATGCCTGTGGCGGATGCTGGAAAGCGAGCAGGCTTGGAAGCGAGTGGATATACGTCTCCGATGAGCTGCATGACATGTTACAAACACAACCCAATTTTTTGCCTGGGGTTGGCCGGTCTGGCTCTCCATCGTAAACCTGAAAAAAAGACTTAAATGTTGTCTAAAGCTTCATGCATTATCTAAAACATCAAAGATCTGTTTTGCTATCTTTTTGAAGTCTTGTCATCTTGATTTGACCTTAATTTCCAAATTATTTGCATGAGTCTTGATGACGATGCGTTTAGCCCTCTGCCCGAGTATGCTTGCTGACTTTTAAGTGTATAAATCTGCTCTCTGGACTTGCTTTATTTTACATTCACGGCACCAATCTCAGTGACTCCTTCTTGTTACAGCTCCAGTGATGATATGCTTTAAGTGTATATACATACTATAACCAAATAAAAAAGAAAAAATAATAAAATCAAGGACCTCTTGGCTAATCTTCACAGACACCTCTCAGGGAACCATGGATCTAGTAAGACTATGTAAAATATGGAAATGGAAATAAGGAATGAGGGGCCCAGGAAGGAGAGTGAGAGACCCTCCTAGTCAGACCCTGCCTCACAAACTAGAATCAGGGCAATGACCAGGTTAATTAACCCAAACGGGTTAATTAACCTCCCCCTAACAAGATGCCACCCTGGGACGTGAGTCCTGACCAATAAAACGTTTTGGTAGAGACCATGACAGCCAGGCTAAGGAAGAGGAGGGGTTTCCTTTCATCCACTCATCAAATCACCCTGTCTTAGCAGTCTAACCTGTAATATTTCTCTCAAACAGATTTCACTGAACTGATTCTTCAAAATGTGAAACAAATGGTGTCCCACGTAGGTTGAATACGCAACAGGTCTTTTAGTTTCTAAAGATTAACCGATTCCGTATTTAGGAGACAAACCCACAACCCACCCCCCATCAGAGATCTAGTGCATCTGGTTCTATATCAGACATGGAAACTAAAGTTTGTTCCAGTCACATCAGAAGAAGATGCTAAAAGAGCTGAGAATGCCGGAGTGAAACTACTTTTTTTTAAATTCAGAACAGTATCAAGTGACTATACATCTCACTCCAAATATCTGGATAAATATGTAAGAAACAGTCCCATAGTCCTTCAGTCACCCCCAAATATATTCCAGATCTGTGGGAAACGCTTTATATGGAGGAGAAATGTGCCATCACTGGCATAAACAAGTTACGTAACAACTCCCTCTGTGACTAACAGACAACACATTTCTAAAGTCTGCATCTAAACATCTCCATCAGTCAAGCTCTTATGATGTTCAGAACTCACAGTTCTCTGCCTTGCTGTTTTTGATATTCTCATCACCAAAACTTTCCTGCCATTTCTGCTTGGTGAAGTCACCAACTTTTAGACAACTCTTTGGGCTGAGAGATCCAAGTCGACATGCCCAGGAGAGTGCTAGCTAGGGTGTCGTAAAAATAGAATTGAAACACAGAGTGGATCGGAGTGGAACAAACGCGGATCGCAATTTCATCCAAAAAAAGCAACAAATCAAAGACTTTTTCCCAGCCTGCACACTCATCTTCCAACAAAACATATAACTGAACATCTTGCAGCCACAAAAACTAATGAGGAGAGACTGGTTTGCCAAGCTCAACTATTATTTATGTAATAATTTATTCATGTATTCCCTAGTTACCTGAGGAACTGGGAATAGACAAAGAATAGATTCTGATTCAGTTGCAAATTGTTCGACTCGGGCCTTTTTACACAGAATGCTTTCACATTGAGTCTCAGGGACAGCTTAGGGTACACTGGACATTCTGTACTATACCCAGCCAGAGATAAGTACATGTCAGTGCTCATGGCTGCTAGATAAGGTGGTCTCGACCACAGTATGAGGACTCAGACACGGTTCAAACAAGTATGAAAGCTAACCACACAAAAAACACCTTATTTCAATGTGATCTCATCACCACTGCCTGCCATGGCATGCACCAATCTTTCTCTTTCTCAGATAAACCTCACAACAATCGCTGCTAAGAAAGACAGAGGATTGTTCCAGGAAACCACCCAGATGTGTACTGCCCCCTGCTGTATTGGAGAGTGTGGAGTGTTCTCAGGTCCGAAGCAACACTGCCTATGTAAAAGCTGCAAAGCGAAGGAGTAATCGGGTTTAGTGTGAAAACAGCTCAGGACACAATCCCAGATGACTATGTTATCTTTTGCTTAGTGCAAAAGATAAAACATAATAGTGTTGTAGAACTTACACGATCCGTTACAGTAAGTCCGACAACATGCCCCCAACCCCCAGCCACACACACACACACCCTTCTGGATTAGATTTTATAAACCCCCCCTGGGAGTCTGGATGCTGCTGCCATAACCAGAGAGAGGGACACACACACACACACACACACACACATATATACACACATTCCCTCTGTCTAGACCAAGTGTACTGACCCTCTCCTGAGCCTGTTGTCCACAACCATCGCTTGACACTCTGTGAATTATCTTTTCTATAAAAAAAAAGCCCAGTGCATTCCTTTCATTCTCTCCCTTGCAAACACACAAACACACACACTCTCTCTACAATGCCAAGTTCACAGTGACCTTTATATAATACAAAACTCCTAAAACAAACTTTTTGTTTGTTCTTTCTCCCTGTGTGTTACTATTACTCTGCTGCCACGATAATACAGAACAGCAGGTTGACACGAGCTTTGCTTCTTAAGCCTTCCACTTACTCTGCTTCTATGGACACAGGAAACATGGCTGACTTTCAGGACAGAAGCTTCATTATTCCTGCACCGTAGTTACTTCCTAAACGTGACACGGCTCAGAATCTTCGAGATCTTGCAGGTTTTCTGCTGGAAGAGACGCTGAAAAAAGTGTCCCTGTGACACTCACTGAGCATGCAGATTACTTGCAGCATGCTCCATCTTGGTGCTTCTCTGTCCTACAGAGACCCGTTGATGACTTTCCTAATTATGCATGAACGAAACGTATTACTAATGAGGTCTCAAAGTGTGGCCAAGGCTTTGTAAAGAAAGGGAATGAGAATATCCAACGTGACTACATCATAATAAGCTGTGATCACCACATGATCAGTTAAGATAGAGTAATACCTAATGCACTTTTCTTCAAATAGGATATAGAGAGACAAAGAAAGCACAACTGTTATTGTCTGCTGAAACGCTGTACTGTATAAGAGGTAATATCAACTCTGTCCCCTTTCTCTACTCTGCCCTGGATACGTTAGACTGCAGTGGGTCCACAGGAAGGCTCGTCATGGTGAGTGCAGCCACCCGTGCAAATGGTCAATGTGTTTATACTTGGCAGTAATTACACTTTGGTGGACTCCCAAGCTCCTCACACATACACATACACACAGTAAAACTGCTGAACATTAAGAGCACAACCCCAGAGACAGTCCCAACATGCATCACGTCCCTGAAAAGCAAATCAGAAGAGCCTTTAGTAATGACCTCTTTGTCTGGATGGATTTACAGTTCAGCCTACACAGTTAATTAAAGCTTAGTGTCCTGTTGTAATTTGTCCAGATTCATGAGTATTGCTAATAAATTGCTTAACAAAGGATTGCAGGATGTGAAAAAAAAAAAAAAAAACACGCCGTACATTTGATCCTAGAGCAAATGCATGAGGACAGAGCGCGTGGTCAGCGTGCAGCTTCTTGAGACAGAATAGCAATGCCACATTGTCACATGACTGGGGCTGAGCCAAAGAGAACAGCATGAGACATGCTCAACACATACCGGTGTCAAAACACACACGTCTTTCGCTTCTTCTTAACACACACACACCTAGACTTTCTACCTGTCCACATGGAAACCAGACTCTGTGCACATAAGCGGTGCCAGGACATACACACATACACACAGAGCCAGGATCCTGAGTAGGCATCTCATGGTCACAGGACGGGGCTCCTTTGGCTATTTCCTGTTTGGCACTGTGGTTTGCTGACTTAACGTTTTCTTCCCGGGTGGCTGCCAGAAATGGAATTTTTTGCCCTGACCCAGCAGCACGTTGTTACTACATCGCATTATCATCATCTTTACTTAATAATGCATTATCTATAGTGATACTTCCTCTTCTAAACACTGCTCCAACGTGGCTGGATGGGAAAATCAATTCGGTAACAAAAGATTTTTAAAGCGAGCTCGTTTTTAGATTGTCACTGGAGATGGAACCAATATGCAGCACCATCGGGTAAAAATAGAGTGAATTATTTTCATATAACACATCAGTCATTTTCTAACAATTACCATGCTTAATATTTCCTGAAGACATTTTAACCAGCCACTGTTTGTTTCACCTGCTCTTTCATTTTCTCTCGCTCTCAAAAATGCAGGCTTGTAATTTAACCGAGAACACGCCTTTAATATCAGCTGATATTGATAATAATTGATCATTTTTAATGAGCTATCATAAGCCTCTATTTTTTTCATAAACAATAAGAGGAAAAAAGTTAAATTAAACTATTTTTTTTTCTCTCTCTAATATAGTCGTATCCAGTTCCTCCCTGTCACTAGGGGGCTCCCACATTAAGGCTACTACTACCACTCAGTCGGGAGGGTCGAAGACTATCGCGTTTCCTCCGAACCACGTGACGCCAGCCGACCGCATCTTTTTTCGAACTGCTCGCTCACGCACCGTTAGGGGTGGCGTTACACACTCGGAGGACAACGCTATCCGCTTCTTCCGCTTGCTTGAGCTCACATTGGCTCCTGATTGGCTGTAGAGCTGTGATTAATGTAGGAGCCCTAAGTACCTCTCATCCCTCCCCTCTGAAAGAGCTCGGCCAATCAGCTCTCTCTAGACCTCCGGCTGCGAGAGGTTACAGCATCACTACAGGTATTCAAACTCGCGATCTCCGGATGATAGGAGGAGTACTTTATCACAGCGCCATTTGAAGGCCACTTAAACTACTTTTCTTTAGTTGGAGAGGAACTTACCATAAACTGTTCTGCACACATTTACACACAAGCCTGTACTGATCTCAGTCAGAGCACAAAAAAACTGTCATACTGCCGAGCTAACCTGTCCTTTTTATTGACGAGTTCTTCCTTGCTTACTGCACTCATCTTCTCCTTCACGTTCCACACTGCTTCTGTTGTTGGGTGTGTCCCATTTCGGAGGCTGAAGAGTATGTGTTCTCTGCTGACTGCGTTGACCACAAAGGCCCGAAAAGAAATGAGACCGTGTGGTCTACGGAGCCAAACGTTCGTTGGTTAAGGTTGTGCAACACTGTCTCATAGGGAGAGGTTTTTCACATGAATTCCCCATTTTTGTTTTTTTTATTCTTAAAATGTTTTATTTATATACCATACCGGTCAAAAAAAGGCCACACTAATATTTCATTGGACCGCCTTGTCTTTTATTACAGCCAGTATTCACCATGGAATCGTTTCGATAAACTAATGCAATGTCACAATATTTATTTCTGCCCAGAGTCGCATTCATTTCTCTCCAAGATCTTTTCCATTTCTATTAATGATTGATGAGTTGAACTACTGTGTAAAAGTCTTCTCCAGCACATCTCTAAACTTCTGAATGGGGTTATGGTCTGAACTCTGTGATGGCCAAACCATGTGAAAAAAAAAAAAATCAGGCCAGTGTATCTAGGTAGTCTGCTGACCTCATTTTTTGGGCACATAACATTGCTGACCCACTGACGCAACCCTAGATCATAACACTGCTCCCACAGAATTGCACAGTAGGCACTAGGCATAATGAGGGAAAGAATAGAGACACATGAAATGATGCACCCATGTCCCTATCACTCTACATACGTGTGTGAATACATGTGTTTTCAAGGTCCTGCGTTTGCCATAGTCTCTTTCGTTTTCTACCATGGCTTGCAAAGAACCTTGGGATAGGCTGGGCTGCAAAGCAGGTACCACTGCATGCTTCATTTTCAGGGTCCATTGCTGTAAACATCATCATCATTCTATCGCCTAGGCCTAGCTTAGGTCTTAATTTAAATCTTTCCTGCCATTTGGAGATTCTCTCCCCCATCCACATGAGTATGGCTTAATTCACTACACCAACAACCGTGTAATAAAAACTGCAATTAAATCCAGCACTCATGTACCTGGTTTAGGGACACAAAGACAAGCACTCCTAAGAAGCACCCCTCCAACCCCCTCCCACCACCTCCCACCACCTCCAAAGCCCCCCCCCAACCCCACCCTACAGAACCTAGACACACACAAACACACAACATATATATATATATACACACACACACACACACACACACACACACACACACACACACACACAGACATTCCGTTTTATAACTGCTGGCATTATGCAGAGCTTCCTCATTCTCCTGCACCATTCTAAAATCGAGTCATCATTCACACAGACACACACACACAGACACAGACACACACAGACTTTCCACCACACACACTCTATTACACATGCATGTTATACAGATGATTGTGGTACCTTCTCAGGGTAAGGGGCACTGGTTCTGAAGGTAGGATCTTAAATAAAGCCCTTTCTAATAATGATCACATGCCAAATAAAAATGTTTACATTTCATTATAGCAATTTATGAAATATTTTTCAAGAATACTTTGTGTATGTAACCTTTTGATGCATCAGCAAGTAGGCTGACCAGTCAAGCACAGTAATGATTAGAGAAGCTGTTCCGGGACTATGGGCAGGTGGAGAGATCCTGATGGGAAAGGTCTGTATCTCCATAAAGCTTGCCTGCAGACAGAAGAATAATCTCCTGGCTGTGTTGACTTTTCTTGATAAAACACAGTGAATCAGCGCCAGCAGATGACATGACACCGCAAATCATCTCCAAATGTGGAAACGTCACACTGGACTTGAAGCTACACTTTCGATTCTGTGTCTCTCTCTACTCCACCTCCAGACTCTGGAAACTCGTTCCATGCAAAGTAAAACAAAAAATAAATGCAAAATCTACTTAGATTTGAAAAAGATGACTTTGGAACGCTAAGTAACAGTCCAGTTATTTTTACTGCAGATGCAACAGTTGTAGCTCTTCTCCTAAAGATGTGTATGTGTGGTGGTCCATGAATATGCTTCAATACGGCACATTATGTGACGTATTCTCCTTGTGGAGAGTGTTTGTGATCGTCTTCTAGACAACTGTCAAGTCAGCAGTCTTCCTTATAGCTGAACGGAACTAGACTATACAGGATTCATATAGCATGAACAGTCACTTACTCAAACTTAAAATGTATTATTCTAATATTTTGAGATACTAGATTTTTGTTTTAATTAAAGCAACAAATAAATATTTAACTTTACATGTAATGAGTATATGAGAGGTCAAGTTTTTGAATTAGGTTATAAAAAAAAAATTACACATACCCCATCATACGTACCTCATCACACACAGACCTGTACAGTACATACACCCTGTAGTACTACATGCCCTGTTACACATACCCCAGTACACATACCTGCACACCCCCGCCGCCCAATACGCCGTCTTCACCACACATATCACTTACTCGCACAGAGCTACACAGAGCCCGGGAAGGACTACTTGTACTCTGTTTACATTTTCAGTGTTTAAACAGAAAGGTTTAGCATGCTTTATGCAGTCACTTTGTCTCGCGCCTGTTTAGTAAAGCCATCAAACAAAAGCATTTATTTGCTTTCCTTAGTCTGTGGGGGATTTGCAGAAAAGCAGCTTGTGTCAAATGAAAGGAATGCTTTTGATGTCCTGACCCCACATGCTACCCGGCCTTCGCATTCTTAGCAACGTTTAAAACATTTATTCAGTTCTGTAAAAACAGGTTACCATTCATGATATTAAGTGGTCTGAATAGACGTGAATAACGTGTGGCAGGTCCGTCTACTCTTAGCTCCAGGATACAGTTCTCTCAACATATAACCATATACTGGTGCTCATGACACGCTGGTGTTGATTAATAATTCTGACCTATTAGCCTATTGCCTGAAGGATCAACAAAGGAAAAGAAAATACAACTAAGGTAAAGACCATGATTTGTGTGTGTACTAAATAAATACCGTTTACTACTTCAAACATAACGTGTCGAGTTGTTGTTGGGTTCAGTCAGGCAAAGCCTTTCCACATAACTGAAGAATAGATTCATTCTTGTCTTCGGTCAGTAATGATCTGGAAGCTCGAGGGTGATGCTCATCGAGACGAGACAACAGGGAATAGGTGACTGAAAAACAATCCACGGAAGCAGGTGGGTAAAAAATGAAAAAAGATAAATGTACTTTACGTGTGAGAATCAATGAAGGCAACTCTACAGTCAACTGCACAAGAGGATGCTGGGAAATATCTTTTCCTGAATTAAGGTCAGAGTCAAACTCGAGGCATAGATCAACATCGTGTTTAAGACACTGCTGCAAACATTTACGTTTTCATTGTAGCACTGGTGACGATTATTGGAGATCCTGTGTGATAGAAGTGATTTATTTGCCACGCTTGTTTTGAATTGTAACAACACCTTCAAAAACATATTTATTTCAAATCGAGATATTTACAGTATATAAAACATGACACTTATGGAATAAAAACCAGATCAGCCCCTGGGTATAGTGATGTCATATCGGGAAGTCCCTGGCGATTCCCATCCCCAACAATTATTGCTTTAAAAATATGAGGACTTTAAAAGTATAAATCAACTGGTGAAAAGGTGTACCACGCTGTTGTTTAGAATGTCATTGATTGCCCGTGTGCACAAGCGGGCTCCATGAAGACACAAAGTCCTGACCTCAACCCCAGTGAACAAATTTGGAATGAAGAAAACCTGGAGCCTCGATGGCCAACATCAGGGCCTGACCTTGTTAACGCTCAAAAATCCCCACAGCCACTGCTGGCTCACTGCTGGCTCTGAGCAAAATAAAGATGTGTTCAGAGAGACAGGCAGGTATTCTGTGTGAAACAGTGAAGCATACAATAAAGGTTCTTCTGGATGATAAAAATCTAGAACATTGACAGGTCACCTTTCCTGTCAAAATGCATATTTCATACCTCCAGCCCATATCAGGACCATGACAATTGTCTTCAAAATGCAAACCTAAAAAAATGCTACACCTATTTTGTAAAAACATCATTAATCCACTATGGGGGTACGAACACTGGCATTCTCGCAGCACTAAGCTATGCAAAACATCACAAGCATGATAGCAACATGCCTGTGTCCTGTGTTCACACGCATGTCCTCTCAGGCAACAGCGCATGTACAGTACTGTATCTCGGCACAAAATACGTCAGAGGACTGGATCTGAAAATATCTGAAAGGTCATTATGACACTAATCCGCCTGAAACGGCATCCATTATCCAGCGATCCAGGCAAATATGGGAATAAGCATTTGTATATGTACGTTTCCAGATCACCATACATGCCATAATATTTACAATAACCTATTATACAGACTAGTAGATAAGTGTCTAGACAAAAGCAATTATTTTTCACACATAACCAATAAATCAGTTTAGCCATAAATTAGATATTGGTGAAACTGGTTTGTGTGAAAACAGATAGGAAGGTGTTTAGGGAGATATGGCTGAGAAAGACAGTCCAGTGAAACACGGTACATGAGAAAGTGATCAGCTGGCACAGAGACAGATAAAAAGAGCGAGAGAGAGAGTGTGTAAGGGGGGGAGAGGGAGGAGGTACAGCAATAAAGCAAAGCTAAATTTAGTGCGTCTCAGTGCCTGGCATGCTGAGGGCAGGGAGGGTCCGAGACCAATGCCAAATGAAAGCAAACACACACACACACACACACACACACACACACACACACACACACACAGCTTGTTACTTTATTATTTTATTTACAAAAAGAGTTCTGCTGGCTGCTCTCTACAACATCCCCTTTCAATACAAAAATATTCCTATGCAAAAATATGATTCATTAAATTATTATTTAAAAAAATTAAAAAAATAGGCAGAGTTTTGCATGTTCTTCCCACATGGGTGTTCTCTGGGTGGACTCATAACTTTAAACTGCCGCTAGGTGTGAATAAGATTTTGTGTGCGGGTGCGAAATGAACTTGCCTCCCAACCCATGGGTATATTTTCCCGCCTCACTCTCATTGTTCCCGAGACGGGCTCCGGATTCGCCATAACCCTTCCCAGGATAAAGCACTTCCTGAAGGTGAATAAATGACTGGGTTTGGTGTGAGTAATGTTTATACAACTGTGAGTGACTTCATGACTTCTGCTTACTCATCAATAAAATCTGCTCATGGGAACCGCAGTTATCAGCAAACCGGTCTTGGAGTTTACACCAGGACCTCATTAGAAGCGCATCGGAATTGCACAACTAAGTGGAAAACCTGCGTTTAAAACGCTGATGCTCCTTGGAAGCTCTCTGTGAGCTGACTGTCTGTCGGGTTCATGTTTGTGTACTGCTGCTATGGTAATCTCTAATATCTGCCCGGAATAGTTAAAGTCAAAGAAGAGGAAAAAATGACCTGCTGGAGCAATCAGATTATTACTCACATGGTTTAGACAGATGCAGCGGAATACATACAGAATGACATCTTTATCCACCAAAAATGTGAAATTTAAGCACGAGCTTCAGAAATACAATGCTGACGAAAAGTTTTCAGACCCTTTTAAGTTTTCAACATTTTGGTATGTTTCTCACGCATCTTAAAAAGGATCATATTTCCCCGCATCATTCTACACACAATAATCTATGACAAAGTAAAAACAAGTGTTTTGTTCATTTAAAAAAAATAAAGACTAACCTCTCTCATTTAAAGACATTTTCTGACCCTTTGTTATGACACTTGCAATCGAGCTTTGGTAAATCCTGCTTCTATCAGTGGTCCTTGAGATGCTTCCACACCTTGACTGTGTGATTCTATCGGACATGATTAGGTAGAAGGTTTAACAGGATGTAGTGCACGTCAGAGTAAAAAATAAATACATGAGGTTTAGAGAATCTCAAAAAACCCACGAGACGGGATTGTGTCAAGACACAGATCTGAGGATGGCCTACAAGGTACTTTTTGCAGCAATTAGCACGTGGCCTCAATCATTCTCAAAAGGAAGAGATGTGAATCAACCAAAAGTCCTTCCTGATCTGCCCACCCAGCCAAACTGAGTAATTGGGAAAAAATGATCAGACAAATAGCTAAGAAAAACACTGCAGCACTCCAGCAATCAGGCCTTTATGCTACAGTGGCCAGACAGAAAACGTTCCTCACTAAAAGTCACATGACTGTCCGTTTGGAGTTTGCCAAAAAGCACCAAAAGGACTCGGAGCCCATGAGAAAAGTTGCAAAGATTGAACTCTTTGGAATACGGAAATTGCCACTGCACATCACCTTATTAAAACCATCCCCAGAGTAAAACACAGTGCTGACAGCATGATGATGTTAGGATAGTTTTTTTTTGTAAGCGGGAATAGAACTATCCTGAGTGAGAACCTTCTCCAGAATGCTCGGGATCTCATGCTGGGCAGGTGGTTCACGTTTTAACAAGACAACGACCCATGGCCGTCAAAGTGGCTTTAACCAAGTACTAGGTGATGCGTCTGAATACTTATGTAAATTGGATATTTCAGTCTTATTTTTTTTTTTAAATCAACAAAAAAATATAAACACTTGCTTTTGCTTTGACATTGTGAAGTATTGTGTGTAGAATGGTGGTGGTGGGGATCTGAATCCATTTTAAGATGAGTTTGAAACATAAAATGTGGAAAAAATTGAGAGAGGCTGAAAACACTGGCACTGCGCTAGAACTCTTCAGAAAGTAGCAGTCAGGGGAGTGTGTGTGTGTGTGTGTGTGTGTGTGTGTGTGTGTGTGTGTGTTTAGTGGTTCATGTAACAGACTGAGTGGGTGAAAATCTGGTATGGGAGGTGTGTGTGTGTGTGTGTGTGTGTGCGTGTGTGTGTGTGTGCGTGTGTGTCGCATATCAAATGACTCCAGCCAAACATGAGGGGGGCAGGTGCTGTGCAGGGACGTTGTTTTTCATTTAACTTTGGAACACAATGCTCTTGCTAATCAATCTGTAATATTAAAATGCTACAGAAAAAATTAACAATATATTTTTTAAATACCTGGAGAAGATCCCAGAAAGAGTATATATTTTTTTTAAATAAACAAGATTTTCTAACACTTCATATATTATTTTATGACCAATCATTTTAAGTAAAAACAGAGACCTATACACCACTGCATCCGCATCACTGCTATATGACTATATATTCGTTTAACTCGATATGAGGTAATTACTTTTAGCCAATAAGCGTTTTGACCTTGTGCGAGTTCGTTTAGGCGAGCGACACAGATTACTAAATATACAACCGTACCCGATTTTACCTCAAGAGAGTGAGGAAAAAAATATAATTCTGGAAAGCTGGAAGCAAAAAAGTATGCAGAATGCAATAAAGTTATTGCCTTACATATTTAATAGAAATAGTGAAGTCAACATGGAAGCATTTCTCCAAGGTTGTCACTACTATTTTACATTATTTTAGAGACCATGCACGCACTGCTTTTTCCACTACTTGCAACTAGCTATAATGCTGCATTACAGCACAAATTCAGTCACCACAATTTATAGTACCACTGATCTTTTCCTTTAAAAGCCATCAGTCTAAACTCACTTAATTTCCAACCTCTGATTAGGAAAAAGCGACATCCCTCCTCTCAGAACTCCTACTTAGAAACTATGGTTGGTTTTCTCGATAGATGCTCAGGTGAAGGGTAAACAAAGCAGCTTTTCTTATTGATGCACTCAACAGCTACACTTGATACGAGACTTCACCTGGCGGTGTGGTAGACCACGCGTCCCCAATCCACTCTTCAGGTGCTGTGTCTTAACACAGGCGATGTGAGGGAGAACTGTACATAGAATTAACCCAGGGAAGGCTGCATGTCTGGGCGGATGTTCTTCAACATCTCCCTAAGCAGCGCTGCTGTTCTGACCATCCTTAGAGATCGCCAATAGCACCACGTCCCTTGGTGTTCACCTAGTAGAGTACCTTAATTGGTCCCTTAACATTTGGCGCCATATCCAAGAAAGCCAAAACACATCCTCACTGCACTCTACAGATGGATTATAGAGATCATCCTGAACAGCTGCCTGGTTTGGGATTTGCAAAGTCACTACTTGTAAGACCCTGCAACAGATGCGGAGGACTGCTGAAAAGAAAATAGAAGACTCTCCATCCATCATAGGCATTTACATCACACAATACGTCCACAAAGCTGGCCAGGAAAAGTACTGAAACATTCGGCTTCACGTGATCAGACTGCGGAGCGGTGTCTTTCCCCAAGCCTTCAGACTCCTATATTCAGGGAGTGTCCTGACAACAACAACACACACACCAAACAAGCATAATCAAAGCAAATCATGCATATTATTTTGCCAAATTGGTGTTAATAAACTGTAAGCAAAATGCTGTAGTAACCAGCATGCTATTTGTACACCTATCACAAATGTTTATTATCTATTGTAATATCCCTTTCGTATTCTTATTCTCACGAAAACTGTGTACTGGCTATATCTTGTACTTTACTAGATGACAGTTTTGTTTCGCACAGGTCTGTGTTGTTTTCTGTAGCACCATGGTCCTGAGGGAACCCCCCCAGTGCTCCGTACCAGATGTACATGCTTCAAAACGACAATAAAAACCGCTTGAACTTAAAGAATTCCTTCTCTCTTTCAATGTTTCTCATGGCCGCTCTATAATCTATAATTATCCTCCTCCTCAGAGTGGTGAGAGATTATACGGTACGATATCACATCCTGTTATTTTACTAGCGCAAATTCCTACTTCACACATTGCATTTTATTTTAAATAAAACTCTAAGTGTACTTACACCACTTCAATGCTCATGCCTATCAATTTTGTAAGTAAATCAAAATACGAGCATGCATTTGAGTTTTTTACGTTAGGTTCACAGCTCTAGGAGTTACAAACATTTGGAGCAAGGTGCACCGCTCTTAGCTCGGCACTAACAGAACACTGAAAGTCACTTTGTTTCCTTATAGAAAAGTGGCAGCACAACAGCAAAAATGAGCAGGCAAGTAAAAGTTATTCATAAACTTCACTGCAAGTTTTGGCATTAGAGTTTTAAAAGGCCTAAAGACAATCCTGAGTTAAATTAGCCAAATCCTGCGCCTGTGGATTTGCCAGTTCCAAAATGAGGCCTATTTTTTTGTGCTTTCTTCCAAAGACTACTGATATAAAAAATAAGATAAAGGAAATTATGCAACAAAAGAGAGATTACATGACCAATAAATAAATAAAATCCAGAGTTAATATCTATGCAAAATATTACACATTTTTTAAACGTTCTGTAGACAGTTTGCATTTAATATTTAGACAAGATAAAGTAGTGATTCATTCTTCATTTCCCTTAAAAAGTTTGTTCATCAAACCCGTGTGCTGATGCCCCAGGATATGAGATTAAAAAACAAAACAAATAATGACTGGGTGATGTAGTATACACGAAACATTATCTACAACTGATAGCAGCAAATTTGCCAGAAAAACTATGCAAAAAAAAAGTTTATGTGTACACTTGCAATTAAAAATGCACTTGCGATTATGCAATTCTCTTTAATTTCAACATAGTTAATTGCTTAAAACAGCAACCTGCCATTTTATTATTGCTATTTACCCAGATGCATGTGCACTAACATTTGTGCGTGTGCTCAACATGCTACAGGGGATAAGCTGCCAGGGTTATTAATCTTGAAATCTCTATTCATTTCATCTAATCCCTGTATCTGTAACCAAAAAGTCACCGTTTTTATGAACTCACAAATCCTGCTTTGTGGAACAGACCTTGGAATAAAAAGTAACCTAGACTACACCGGTAAGCCTGGTTCTTATACAGCAGTGTAAAGAACAGCCTGACCTTTGTCTTCCAATCTTAGTGTACCTGTTTTATCCAAAGCGCATGTACTGTAGTATACGACCTACACTCAGGACCAAAAATATACCCACAGAAATATTATACTATATTAATCGCATTCATCTCTCTCCAAGTTCCTGTATTGATGATGGAGAGTCAGACTGCTGTGTAAAGACTTCTGTAGCACACAAAGATTCTAAATGGGATTAGTGTCTGGACGCTGTGGTGGCCCATCTTTCACAATGTGAGCTCAATGAATCGTTGATATCTTGGGATATGCCATTCCATCAGGAAAGAACCTGGTCATTCAGGTAATCAGCTCACCTTGTTTCTGGCCATATAATGTTGCTGAACCTGGATCCAACCAACAGAAACAACCCCAGATCATAACAGTGCCCCCACAGGCGTGTACGGAAGGCACTAGGCATGATGGGTACATCACTTCATCTGCCTCTCTTCTTTCCCTGATGCACCTCTTACTCCGGAACAGGGTAAATCTGGACTCATCAGAACACATGACCTTTTTCCAGTGCTCCACAGTTCATTCCTTATGCTCCCTAGCAAATTCAAGCATTTTTTCTCCTATTAACTTCACTGATAAATGCTTTTCTTAAGGCAACACAGCTGTTTACGACCAATCACTTGAGTTCTCCTCACATTGTGCCTGTGGAAACACACTTATATTTACTATTAAACAGAGCCATGAATTCTACTGTTGTTTTTTGCAATGTAAATTCACCAGATTGGAGGTCACTGCTATTTTTTTTTCCATCCAAGTGATTGTTTTTCCTGAAGACATTCTTCCTTGAAGATGATGGTTTCCCACTGTCCTTCCAGGTGTTATTAATGCACTGGACAGATCTTTTATTCAGTTATTTTAGTAGTTTCCTGAATCTTATTTGCTTGACAATTTGCTTGTTGCCATCCCTGTTGCTTGTCCACCTTTTCCTACCACATTTCTACTATCCAGGCAACTTTCAATAAACATGCTTCAATACAGCACTCTGCAAAACAGCCAGCCCTTTCAGCAGTGACCTTCTGTGGGTTAGCCTCCTTGTGCATTGTGCCGATGATCATCTTTTGGACAACTGTTCAAATGTTAACAGTCTTCCCCATGTGTGTACTGAACTAGACTCAGAGATGCACAGATTTAAACTGTATGAATAATAATTTAATCAAACCTAAAGTGAAATATTCTATTATTTAGATTTTTTTTTTTTCCTTTCTGAAATGTAAACTTACTCACTCATTGTCTACGCTTTATTCTGTATTCAGGGTCACAAGAGGCCTGGAGCTTATTCTAGGAAACTCAGGGCCTGAGGCAGGATACACCCTGAACAGGGTGCCAATCCATCGCAGGGCACACACATACACTCATTCACACACTTTGGACAATTTGGGAATGCCAATTAACCTAGTCTGCATGTCTTTAAACTGTGGGAGGAAACCAGAGTACCCGGAGGAAACCCACCCAGCACAGGGAGAACTTGCAAACTCCATGCAAACAGAGACGGGAATCAAGCCTGGCCGGGAATCGAATATATATATATTCGAGAGTAAGTGCATCACTTACTCATTCTCTATATAAAACTTTACCCACAACACAGACAAAAGGTGGGAATCGAACCCTCAGAGGTGCAGGCCACAGAGCCAACCATGCTACTCTGTAAAGACACATGCCTTACGTTTTTCATGCAGACAAACTGAAAAATTATATATTAAAAATCATGCATCACCAGACTTTAGTTTTCTCTCCATTTCTATGCAGGTCTTTACTCCAGATAACTTTGGATTCTAAATGCTCGAGGCATTTTGTTGTCTGTTTTACATCCAGGTTAAGTAACTGACCTTACTGAACATTCCACTCCTTTACCTTTAAAGAAAAAGGTCATTTTTATAGTATGCTCATCAGCACTGTGATAAATGTATTCTACTGTATATTTGAGCAGATAATACAGTCCTTCACGTTATACAGTTTTGTTTATATTCTTTTGGGCTTTTCGGTGTTCCAGAGTGTTTTGGAGTTCATCACTGCATTTCTTCTTTTTTTTAATAAAATGTACAACAGTTAATCTGGCCACACCTAATGCTTTTTTCCCCCCCATCTCTCTGATATGGGTTTTTTTTTTTTTGGCAACTACCACGCTTTACATCAACTCAAGTCGTTTTACCTGCTTACTTAAAAGAGAAATAACACAAACCTACCCCAGAAACAGCTGAGGACCCAACTGTCCAATTCCATTTGGTCACTTCAAAAAAGTATTTACAGATCCGACAATATATTGTGTGCAAACTTGTTTGTGTAAACTCAGAAACAGCTTTAGATCAACAGAAAACAGGTCTTAGAATGTAGGACAAGTGAGAAGCCTAGGAACGTTTTTCTCACTCTCAATATCTGTTTGCTCTGCTCCACTAGCTGCACTGACTCATCCTTTTAAATCACACTGATGGCCAACACATACTCATGCACGTATAGCCTGTTGTAGCTTAGACATGACTGTGTGGAAGAAATATTACCATTGCTGTTTTTAAACATAGTATGGGTTCCAAGACTAACTGTCTATATTGCACAACAAAACAAAGCAAAACAAACTATACAGCAAACAACAAAAACAGCTAAAATGTGCAATCATGGACGAAAGCATTCGGATTTCACTATTATGATGAAAGAGAGAGCGAGCGAGAGTGCAACAATAACTAATGAGAAAGAAGAACCAGAGACGGGTGAACCAGACAACGTCCAATTGTAACAAAAAATAAGTAAAGCTAAAAGATTATTGTGACACACTGCCGCTTTATTAGACAACTCCCAATCATGGTACAGCTGCAGTCTGTCAGACAGACTCCTAATATTAGCGCATTCCGTCATGTAATATGTGAAGAGACAGATACAATCACGACTAAAAGGTGTATTTAATAATGAAATGGCGATGGTCCAAAGCACATTCCAGTCCGGGCGATCTATGAATAGGCAAAACTGGGCTGAGGAAAATTTCTTTTTTTTTTTTTAAATCAAGAAACGAAGAAAGAGCAAATATTTATGGCTTAACTGAGTCCAAAAAGTCTTTGTGAAGAGACGTATAAACAAGAGCACTATAAATCCACAGAATTAATCAATGAGAAAAGCAAACCAAGCACTTGCAAATAATTATGACATCGTGCACAACCAATTGGTAGACAAGCAATAATCAGATAGAGAAGATGAGACGGTTTCCCTAACAAACACTTGTATCAAAGTAAACAAACAACAACAGAATGCACAAGTCCAAGTCATTGCACTGACAAGTGTCTTGTGTGCAGAGTTTCGCAGCATGCGATGCCCAACATGGGGTGAAAACCACAACCCTCTTATTTTCCATTAAATTTTCTTTAACAGCAACACACACATCCTTGAACTAATTTCCCTAGAATGAAGTGATGTCATTTAAAAACATTCTGATGGACTGTTCTACTGAGTTTTCCCCCTATTTTGTATTTAACTAGCAGCAATAAACAAATCTGATGTTTTTACATGTTGTTTTTGTTGTTGTTGCTGTTGTCAGGGACTGATGTCAGTTGAGGAAGTCTGGGTTGAACTTTCTATTCTAGTTCATCCCACTGGCGTTCAGCTGGGTTGAGTCAGGGCTCTGTGCAGGATGCTCTAGTCCTTTTACTCCAATCTTAATGCACCAGTCATCCCTAACCATCTCTCTCACTCATTCTCTAGAGAATTTATCCTGTACAGGGTCGCAGCAGCCTAGCCCAGGGAACTTGGAGCTACAGGCTGGATACACCCTGACCTGAGTGCAAATTCTTCACAGGGCACTCAAACGCACACACTATAGACAATTTAAAAAAGCCAGTTATTATCTGCATTTCTTTGGACTTTGGAAGGAAATGGGAGCACCCAGACGGAATCACACATACCCAAAGGTGCGAATCGAACCCTCGACCCTGGAGGTGTAACGCCACGTTGCTAACCACTAGATCATTATGCCGTCTCTTGCCTAACTCGTTCACTTGTTTACCTGGAACTAATGAAGTTACAGAAAATTAAGAAAAACATTCAAACCAATCAGATCATTGTGCTGAAGAGTTGGCAAAAGTCCAAATCTAAATAAAGGAATCTATACAAATAAAAGAAAGATTTTGCCTGTACATTGGTCAGAATTCGCTCTTTCAATGATATCTTTACGTTTCATACATTGGAAGACCCGAAACCAGTTTTAGAACATTTTTGCTGTCTGTATGTTTGTATGTCTGTATGACTGTCCAACCAGATTTTGACATAGCTTCATAACTTCATAGCACAAAACTGAACAGAATTTAATGTACCTTTGTCACTCGTTCAGTATTTGCTTGACGTTAAACCTGTACCATAAACTAAATCAAAATGTTGAGTAGGAAAGTAATCAGTAGTAATGTGCCAGATTACATCATAGTATGTAGTGCTTTTTTGCCGAATTCAGTGCTACCCCAGCAGACGGTTACATGCCTTGCGAATTTTCACTTTAAGAGCTAAATAAAAAAAATGAAAAAACTCGGCATACGAAGCACTTTCGGCATACGAAAGTGAGCCGCGTATTTCTGGTACTTCTGGGAGTCGACTAAAACTTGTTTGCGTCATTTTGAAGCCACGTCATCAAGAAGAAACAGGAGCTGCTTTCAGTTTCTTTTTTAAAGCAGCCAGTGCCAAGAGCAATCATAAATTGAGGTTAAGTGAGGTTTAAGGTCTATTTATTTTACATTGTATTACATGCCTTTTCTGAATGTTTTGACAGTTTTTATATGCAAAAATACAGTATAATGTGTTATAGTGTAATTATAGGAAGTATATATAGTGGAAATTGGTAATATTGGTAATATTTTGGGTGGCTGGAACGGATTATCTGAATTGACATTATTTCCTATGAGAAAATGTGTTTCGTGACTCGAAATTTCGGAACAGATTAAGTGAAGAAGGTACCACTGTATACTGTGGGCGGGGCTATACACATCACTTAACAGAGCCAATCAATGGGATGGTATGCATAAAACACAAATAGCCGCTAATGTCACCAAAATCCTCAACACACACACACATATGACAGCGCTACACAGCTTGGCTTACTCCAAAATTTTTTTTTAATGTACGTACACTATGAAAACTGAACCTTGAGGCATAAATGAAAATAAAATGTTAAGTGAAAAGGAAGTTAGGAGCAGCTAATACAGCATGTTGCATAAATCTAGAACAAAATGAAGGAATTTGTGTTATGGGATATTTTGACCGTCAATGCAGTACATTACCAGAAATTTAGGCTTGAGGTGGTTGCCACAGTTAATGGTATCATAGCATGTCTGAACCCAGGGTCATATAATTTTTTTATTTTTAGTGTTTTTTTTTTATTTTTTTTAAAAGAGTACACTTTAACCTTTTCAAAACAACTTCAGAAACAGAAGCATGCTGGCAAATCAATGAGTCATGCTTTCTTCTAATAGTGAAAGAAAAACACAAAATAGACATGCTTCCATTTTTTTTTTTTGAAATAACTGTCTTAAATAAATGTTATTCTAAAAAACAATTTCTGCAATCAGTAGGGGTTAATGTAATTATAATATCTGTATTATGTAATAATACAACACATCGTAATGCTCTGGTTTGATAAGAGCCTAAGAGATTCGATACTATAGACCATATAATAAAAAAAGGCTGTTTGCCATAAAACGCATATTATGAAGTAAAAAACATTTAAACTTAATTAGGCCTGCACTTCTCTCCTCTCAAAAAATAACTTCCCCCATATCTCGGATCAAATCAGACTGCTGCTGACGCACATCTTCTATAATTTTACATTCCCTGTCTCTAATCGTAGTGCTGCAGTCATATTCAACACTATATTTTTTATACTTTTTAATATTTTCATACATTCACAGTTTAGACTCTCATTTTGTAAATCATGTTTCTGTGCAATTATTTTACTTATTTATTTATTTTTCTGTACTATTTTAATTCCATTTTATCTCAGGACTCCCAGATGAAATTTTTTATTGCAAATTTGTTTCAGTGTATTTTCTAACATAAATTTCTCATTTGTAGTGTAATTCTGTTTTTTGTATTTTTTCTGTTTTTAGGTCATAGACGGTCACATAAGCATTTCAACTGCATGTCAGACTTGTGTCGTTATGTAATTGACTAATAAAATTTAAATTTGTATTACATGAGGATTCTTCTATGCAAGTTGCTTACATAAGCCAAACGTATTAAATTGAGAAAAACAGTAATGCCTTAAACCGTTCCCTCGAGGGTTTAAGAGTATGAGAGCACTTCTCAGTAAGGTACCATGCTGATGGACCAAAACATCCCAGTGTGACGAATGTGTGCACTAATTCCACAAATCTGCTGCATTCAGGAAGCCTCTCCTCAGCGATCCAGGGTAAGAAAAAGTCAGCACACAGGGCTACGATTTAGCCACACGAATGTACAGACAGCAAATAGACACTCAGGTGAACATGTATGCACCTAAATTTATTAAATTATTGAACAAGAAAAGATGTTAATACATTTTAAATAATTTGTTGACTTTCTGGTAGTGGCTTTAAGAGCGACAGCCGGTCTAGGTGTAAAATGAGTGGGTTGTTCTTAACAGGTCCTCAAACAGCACAAACATGTCAAAAACTCTGTGTCTCTACTGATGACCGTTCTATAATACAAGAAGGGCGATTTTGCGATTGCTATTTAATCGTCTCTGCGATAGTCAACACTGACCAACAATCTGGCCTCTTTCAAAATCAGACACTTCTTTGGAATTGTCATTATTAAAGGGTCTTTAATAATGACATAATTCTTCCTATTGCGATCTCAGGGAGTTTTTTCCTTGCCACTGTCGCCGACATTTTTCTTACACATACCGTACACATTTTTTTTGTGAAGCTACTTTAAGACAATGACCATTGTTAAATGCACTATACAAATTGAATTTAATTGACTTAAATTGGATCGGTTATATTCTAATACGAAAAAACATACACGGTACTGTACAAAAGTCTTGAGCCACACCTCTTTTCCTCATATTTCACTTACAAAGAGCCAGACCCTTTATATATTAATGTAGTCCTGAGGAATTGATCTCCAGGCTTTCTGAAAGACTTTTCTGCCTGTCATTTTTTTAGTCCGGTTCCTGTACCTGACCAGTTTCAGGGGAATGTTTTTTGTTTGTTAAGCTACACAGTGACTGATGAATCATTTAAGCATAAAACCATCTAACATAAAGCATGAACCAGTGAGAAACAGGTGCAGATGATGACAGATGATCAGGCCGGTGTATACTAGTACTAGAATATTAGTATACTAGTGATTCTGAATGCTGGGTGGGTGGAACAGGTGAGAGGAGAAATGAGGTTGCTGCTGAGGTTGTTACTGACCATTTTTAATTGTATCTTTAGGCACTTTGCAGCCTGCCGCAGCCTGTTGCTGTTCACATTTCTTCAGACATTAAACAGAATTTAAACAGGACTGTAGTAGTTATAATAATGGCAGCAATTTTTGTGCACCATTTTACCATAATACAATGATTGTGTAGTTACTTCTTGCATGTCTGTGCTTCAGCCCTGTGCTTCAGACACACCATTAAAATCAAAGACACATTTAACGCTAATGCACAGTTGCACACATTCAGTTTAAGTTTTTTTTTCCCCAGAAAAATACAGGATGTACATCAGTTTTATTTAAGTTAGATCGTATTAACATTTAACATAAATCATCCTGGTCTTTGTTCCTTTCTACACCATTAGCTACTCAGCATGTCTCTCCACACACTTCCGATACAAAATCAAACTTGAAATAATGCCAAATAAACTTTTTTTTTCAATTTAAAAAAGTTTTCTTTTAAAACACACACAAAAAAAACAATCCTCAACCGTGTAAATGTTGTAAATAATACATTTTTCCTCAACAAGTCAATAGGATTAAATATCTTTACCCTGACTGTTAAAAAATCTTCTTAAGAAGACACAGTGGACAATTGTGGAGATTTTTCCCCCCCACAGCCGTTTTATACATTCAAAATACTTGTTTTTCAATGTTTTTGCAATTTGTAATATTTAGATAAAGTAACATTTTAATTATTTTATGTACAAATGGATCATTTTGTTGGTTTCCAATTTGCAACTTTTATTTCATTATGCTAAGAGCATGAACAGATCACATGCTTGCACGTTATTAGGTTTTAGTCCATGTACTCTTTGGCTTAATTTTTTTTTTTTATGATGTTGATATATATTGTGTTTTGTCACAGCTGTATGATTTAGTTATGAATGTTTTCCCCTTAACAGCAGAATCTGTTTTGATTTAAACAAAATTCTTAGACTGACCCGAGTACGCATGTGTCTCTGCGTTTGTATGTATGTGTGTGTGAGTGAGTGAGTGAGTGACCCTGCTCTCTCATACCGATGCAGGCCCCAGACCCACAGGTCACACCTGTTCTACCTTAAAGGGTTTGTGGGGTAGTACGATGGGGGGTTCAGAAAAAGTTCAAAAACACTGGTGTCATGTAGCAATCCCCTTACATGACCAACTCTATGTTCGCCACAACACGACATCCACACTTATTTTGACTAACCACCTCCAATTTGCACAAACAAAAACAATCCAGCCAACAGTTACTGAAAAGATAATGCTCACCTCAACTAGATAAATCAGACATCGTAACTTGCCATTTCCAACCACACAAAAAAGTATTGGAAGTCCTACACACAATCTCAGGATAGTCTCCTCAACTCCAAGTTCGTCAATTGCCGGCAAAACGACATGGCTTGTCACATCATGAACAGTAAACCAAGAAGCACTTTTATACTGGTTTTATACAAGTATTTTATACTGTACATCCAGGCATACTTGTTTGTTTAATTTACAACGCTGACTCAGAAACATTTGGTCAAAAAAACTATGTTGATTCAAGTTCCTATTTCTGACATCTCACATCTGAGAGAACTGGAATGCAATTCCTGAGAAATGTTATCGCTTCCAGACTTGCATTCCTCATTCTCATATCTACTCACCTTTTCTAGTAATTTGACTGTAGCTACTAAAGAACTCTTACCAGTCCCTGAAAATATTCTGTATCACTCCTAGATCCTAACTGGACTCTAAATGTAATGTTAGACAAATATCTAATCATAGATTTTGTAATTGGATCACATGCTGATAGTTGACAGTACATTGATAATATACCAACAAACATTTATGAAAAATATAACAGTTCTTAATTCTTGTACGTATTCCTCCGAGCATTTAAAACGAGGTCATGTAAATAAAAACCCTAACATACAGAAACATCTGTCTGAGAGCGTATGTAGGCAACATGACAGTGAGTTCTGACAGTTCTGTCTGTGAGACGTGGTAATAACGGTAATAGTTATCCGACCTGTCATAACACATCCACCCACATCACAATGCAGCACTTCACACATCATAGTGTTTGCTTGCTTGCTAGATATTAAAAATGGTTTGCTGCCCCCCCCCCAAAAAAAAAAGTTTGCAGGCGTATATAAATCTTCTGAAATCCCTTCAAAATTCATTACTTTGTGGAGTAAAAACATAACCACTAAATATCAATCATGTGTCATAAGCGGAACAGCTACTCAGAAATGATCAAAGCACAGACAAATGCAATCAAAAGTAAGCTATTATAGCCTATAATAATGCAGACAGTCTGATGAGATGGCATCAGTGTGTGCGATATGATAAAACTGACAGGAAACTAGGAACTGGTACAGATCAGTACTGTTCGTCTGTAATAACTTCATTTTCTATTATATTCCCTTACTGTAATTGCTTTCAATTCGCCTTGAGAAGTGAATTTAAAAATGTTATTCAAATTTATCATTCTGTAAAACTAGTTTACAGACACCTGATTATAACAGTCATATACGCTTGTTAAACTTCCTTGTTTTTATGATTTTGGAGCATGGCTGTGGGAATCTGGCAATGGTGCCAGGAGGGGTTGCAGTTGGGGGTTTTAGTTCATCCCCAAGGTGTTCAGTAAGACTGAGGTCAGGTTTCTGCAGTGTGCCTTCACTCCTAACTTGAACACATCATATTTTGATAGAGCTTGCTTTGGGCACAGGGGCATTTCCGCACTGGAACAGGATTGTTTGTGTCTCTTATTTCAGTTACAGAATATAAGGGGATTCTATGCAATTGTGTCTACACAACCACAACTGAAACTAGACTGCACACTGATGTTCGGGGCTAATAACAGACATATTTCTGGGATGGTCTGGGTATTTGGTATACTTTGGTATTTTATTATTTTAGACAGAATAAATGTGTTTGCAATACCGAAGAGCACATTTGAATGAGTCGGCTTATGTTTATGGTTTTTTTGGCGGGTAGTCTGGGCAACATGCAAAGTGGTTGTGCATGTGACCCAAAAACTGATTAAAAGAAAAGTACATTTTGTTATAATAAAAATGTGCATAAATATGAGTTAAATACAAATGTGAAGCGGCATAGCTTAACACAACAAGTGTAATGATACTATGTTGTACTATATAGCCTTGGACTGAATATTTAGTTGATTCAGGATCACTTTCAGTTTAGGTTAAACCTTTGTTAGGCCTAGATGAATAATACAAATATGGCACCAGCAATAAAATCCTAACACGTACAACTCATACACTGTGTATTATACACGCGCGCGCGCGCGCACACACACACACACATAAATATATCCTCTTATTTACCTAGGTTACTGCTTTATGAATTAAAAAAATCTAAGTTCTTAGTAAATCAATTATTTTAATTCAAGGATCAATCAATCAAGTGCTCTCTCTCTCTCTGTCTGTCTAACTGAAATATATCATGTTAAGTTTTAATCGCTAAATCACAGCAAATGTTAGTTCAGCTACTTAGAGGTTTCAGAGAGACAATAGTTTGTGTTTTTAAGTCTGTAAGAGGCGACTTCTCGGTGCCGTTCAAAGAAAACACACTTGAGCTCTCAGCAGCACTGGCGGCGTCTTAAGTTTGAGCACAGCTGCCCCGAAGGAACGAAAATTGTCCAACGCTCGCGCGCAAGCACGCGCACACAGAGACACGCGCGCGCGCACACACACACGATTTTAGACAAGAGCGCACGCGTTACTCATAGATACAATGTAACATTCACACCGAGCAATGGGCTTACGCGCTAACTGAAACTCCGGCAGAGAAGCGATGATTTTAGATCTCTCTCTCGTTCTGTCTCTCTGTCTGTCTCACTTTCTCCCTCTTTCTCTAACTTGGTCGAGGACAGAACTTTCCGTTTCTTACCCTTTAGACGCTGCGTCTCCTCTTTCCTCGCCACTGCGTGCTCATGTAATTCATCTTCCCGGTATCGCAGAGCCGATGTGTTAAAACGCCACTTCTTCACTATATTTTGTGGCTTCAACTGCGGTCACGCGTTGGTTCTCTCTCTCCCTCCCTCGCGCGCGTGCACGCACACACACACACACTCGGCGCCGTGATTCGGCCACAGCAGCACTGTGTACTCCACAGCCACGGGCGCGCGCCTACGTAGCATAAGCGGGGCGGGCTGACGGTGGAATGTCGGGAACGCGCATTATTTTCCTCGAGAGGTTTATACATATAGCATACATGGTGAGCATGAAGTCTTTCCCTGATTTTAGGCAAACCCTATGCCAGCTAAAACATATGGCTAAATGCAAATTATATCTTGGAAACAAAGATTGTTTTATGTTATTCCTGAATGTGCTCATGTTCTCTATCTAGCATACTTTACGAGGTATGATTGTACAAAATCAGGGAAGTACTATAGACACACCCTGTATATACTGTAAATATTCACCACTTGATGCAAATTACACTTAACATTTGCCTAAATATGCCCTGCTCCAATAACTGCAAGTAACGCCTTCCCTGGCTTGGACTGCAGCTTCTCTCAGTTGTCGTCTGTGTTTCAGTCTCCTCTTCAGAAAGTGAAATGCATGCTGGGTTTGGCAATTGACTTGGCCAGTTTAAAACCGTTCCCTGATGAAGTCTTTTGTTGTGTTGGCAGTGTGTTTTGGGCCATCATCAACAACGATTAGTAAGCCAATCCCAGGAGCAGAAACACAAGCCCAAGCCTTGACAATACCTCTACAATGCTGATGGATCACTAGCAAATCTTTTCTTTCTCCACACTTTGGAATTTCCATCACTTCGGCAGAGGTTAATCTTTATCCCAGGACTTTTGATGGGCATCTCTGTATCTCTTTGCCGATCCCATGATGAGTGGGTTTGTATCTTGTGGTTTGGCCGCTATATTTTTGCTCAAGTCTTCCTTGCATGATGGATTATGAGCCGATCAACCCTGCCCAGTGGTGGCTCTTGGTGATGTCCCTGACAGTTGCTCTTCTTCACAGCGTTTCCTTGGCTGATCAGATTAATATCTGGTTAGTAGTACTTTAGTGGTTTCTTTCTTTTTTAGGACGCTACATATTGTGGTTATTAGCTAAATCCAAAATTTGTACAATCACCTATAATCTAATTGTCCTGCACAGAGCATTGACCTCCACCCCACTGAATAACTTTAGGATTAACGGGAAGACTGACTGTACCCAGGCCTCCTTGTCTGACCTAACCAACTCTCCATTGGCTGAATAAACACAAATGCTCAAAGTCAAACTCAAATTTTTTCCAGAAAATCCTTTTTTCCAAACCATGGATTTTATTAATAGTGTCTGGAATGGGATGTTTAAAAGCACGTATTTGGTCAGTTTTATCATGTTAGTTTCCCAGAATGGCAGGTTTACCAGTTAGCCTAAAAACAAAAGTAAAACAAAAAGTAGACAACGGTTGAAGAAAGACCATTTATAATTATGCCAAAATTAATGGTTTTAAATATGCACTATTTTAAAGCGAACACTTTCCACAAGATTAATGTGCAGTAAATAATATAACACTGTCTTACATTTCAAGTCTCTTACACGCACACGCGTAAAGCAAATGCAAGTGTCATTAGAGAGGTTCCTTGTGAGGCAATATTTAGTTTAACTTTTGTACATAAAATAAATCTTTTCTCTGTTGAATATACAATATAGTACATTTTGAATCCTGTATATTCAGCCACTTTATTTTACACTTCCGGTTAAACTAAATGTATATCCATTTATCATAGCTCTATTATAAATGTGTGTGTTTTCATTTATAAACTTCATTTATGTGAGCATAGGAATTGCATTCTGCTGTTATGGAACTAATACCTTTAGGAATAAAAAAAGGTCATGAAAAAAACTCACAATCAGAAGAGTTCCATTCCAGCAGTGTTTTTTACATTTTTTTTCCTTCTGAATTTTCTTACTTATTAATTCATGGACAATTCACACCTGTCACTTTCCCATTAAGGCAAGTACCAACCAGTGAGGGTGAAAACTATCACATGCTTCCTCTGAGACACGGAAGACAGCCTAATGCCCCATATGCAACGTTTAAAAGCAGCATAACACACTTGGAGGAAAGTGCTAACTGCCCCTTCTGCTTCCATGAGCTCACAGATGCTATTGCCGAGGCTAGTGCCACTGTGATTGATATGAGAGTGTGGGAATGCTATTTTAAGTCTAATTTAAAAGTAGGACACAATTGTACAAACATCAAGTACCGACTGCCGAAATATCAACTGCAGATTATGTGTGATAGCCATGTAATTGTAATTATATTTCTTGAAATTAGTTCTATGCTTTATTGTTTGGTTAAGACTTTGCTGGTTTATCTGTTTAATATCTGCTTTAAACTGCTGGTATTTTAGCATCCCTGTATCCTACATCTAATAATGCCGTAAACTGTTCTGTTTCTTCTTATCTGCTGGTCAGGTTGTGATTAATGTCACTATCTGGATGGAATCCACATGCATTGACATCTGTGCTCAAGCTGACTGGTTGGGTGGCTGCAGGTGGAGCTGAATAAGATATTGGAAATGGGCTTAGGGCGGGCCAAGCCAATCTTGACTTGACATAATAGATGGGCACTTTTAGTAACTCAGGCCAAGGACTGATTTTGAGTAAAGCCCTGTTTCTGGCTCACTATTTTTACTAATTAATTGAGTTTTATTTTAAATAAAATTAATAATTTTGAATAAAAAAAATAAATAAATGTGACATATATATATATATATATTATATATATATATATATATATATATATATATACACACACAGTGAGGTCAATACGTATTTGATCACCCTGTGATTTTGCAAGTTCTCTTACTTAGAAATCATGGAGGGGTCTACAATTTTTTCGGAAATCACATTTTTACCAGATTTCTGACCCTGGTATTCACCAGATTTCTGACCCCAAAGAACTGTCATTTTGCTTTTAAATAGTCCATATGCTTCTTACGGAGCCTCTCCTTGGTTTTCCTGGCTGTGTGCTTTGGATCATTGTCATGTTGGAAGACCCAGACCCATCTTTAATTCTCTGACTGAGGGAAGGAGGTTTTTGCCCAATATGTCACAAAACATGGCCCCGTTCATCCTCTCCTTAATACAGTGCAGTCGTCCTGTCCCCTCTGCATAAAAACACTCCCCATGCTTCACTGTAGGTATGGTATTATTGGGATGATACTCAACATTGTTCTTCCTCCAAACACGGCGAATGGAGTTAAGACCAAAAAGTTTTAGTTTGATCTCATCTGACCACAGGACTTTCTCCCATGACTCCTCTGGATCATCCAGATGGTCCTTGGCAAACTTTAGGCCTGAACATGGGCTGACTTAAGCAGGGGAACCTTCCGTGCGATGCAAGATTGTAAACCATGACGTCTTAGTGTATTACTTATAGTAGCCTTAGAAACGATGGTCCCAGCTCTCTTCATGGCATTGACCAGCTCCTCCCATGTAGTTCTGGGCTGATTCTTCACCATTCTTAGCATCTTTGATACCCCATGTATCTACTTAGACCTTGGCTGATTGTGGGGTGCACAGGTGTCTTTATGACATCTAACGACCTCAAACAAGAATCATGCGCAGAGTGTAGCTGAACTATTTAAAAGCAAAATACCAGGTCTTTGAGGGCCAGAAATCTGACAGATAAGCAAGTGATCAAATACTTAACGACACAGTAATTCACAAATAAATTGTTAAAAAATCATACAATGTGATTTCCGGATTTTTCTTTTTAGATTCTGTTTCTCACAGTGGAAATGCACCCATGCTGAAAATTGTAGACCCCTCCATGACTTGCAAAACCACAGGGTGATCAAATACTTATTGACCTCACTGTATATATTCATACACAACGATTAGCCACAACATTAAAACCAGCTAGGTTTTGGTGAGTTCTCCTTGTGCCAATGGAGCAGCTCTGAACTCTCGGGACATGGCTCTGGAGAGCATTTGAGGTGTGCTGTGGTGTCTGGTACTGGGACGTTGGCTGCGGATCAACTGGGTGCTGTGAGTTGTGAGATGTACAGTTAAGCCTTTGATTCCCGCAGGCGTGGGTGAGCATTTGGTACCTACTGTATGATCCTGTTACCAGTTTTTTCATGTAGTTTTACAGTTTGTGTTTTATGTTGTTCATTTCACCTTGTGTATACATTGCCTGGCCAAAAAAAAGTCACAGACTCTGACATTTCATTCAGTCACATTAAGCTTTGATTATAGCAAACAATGTGGTGGCCAGTTTGTGTGAAAATAATTCCTCATGTTATCAGACCTATTCATTCACAATCTGGGAATATGCCTGTGCTATCAGGGAATTTTTTTATTTTATTTCCTAGACTAGGAAGATTTCAAGATCCTAGACTTGACTAACTGAAGCAACTCCAGATACAGTGTATAGTGGCCACTAAGGATGCTGGGTGCATCACTTCATGCACTTCCCTTTGTACCCTGATGCAACCATCACTCTGGAATAGTTGTCAATCAGACAACTTTGGCTTTTTCCATTGCTCCAGTCAAATTTTTATGCTCCCTAGCCAATTTGAGCCTTTTTCTTAAATTAGTATAACTAAAAAGTGGTTTTCTCATGGCCATGCAGCTGTTTAGTCCCAATCCTGTGAGTTCTCATCACAGAAATGTGTGTGTACAGAAATGCTCTTACTCACACTACTAATCACACTACTAATTTTTTGGTAAACTGCGGACAATATTTATCCTAAATTTAAAATATAACTATTATTATAAGAGCGTATATTTAAAGGAAATGACATCACATCTAAATAACCCAAGCAGAGCTTTAATAGAACAAAATGGAAATAATTCATAAACAAATTGTATTAATGCTTTGGCTAAATAACCTTAGGAAATCAGTATTTGGTGGAATAACCATGATTTGCAATTACAGCTTTCATGTGTTTTGGCATGCTCTCCACCAGTTTCTCACATTGCTGTTGAGTAACTTTATACCATGCTTTTTGCAAAAAGCAAACAGCTGGTCTTTTATTATGATTTTCTTCAGAGCTGTATATGTTATAAACATACATGCTGCCTGTTCAAAAAAGTTGGCTACATATCACCTTGTTTATTCTGATTGAACATTGTTTTGGATCTGGCTGGATCTGGTCAGACTATTCCGATTAAGGAGGTTAAATGATGCATCGCTATTGAGGATTTATTGGTCCACAGTATGTCAGTCTCACTCTCATATTCATGAATTCACTGCCCTGGTTGTTTTATATGGAAGCTAAAGAAATACACAGAATGCGATGAACAACATAACATTCCATTAGAAATCTCTCTATTTCATTTTGACACATGGGGGATAAATACTCGCAACTCTTGTAGAATGCCATGATATTACTTTTCATAAGGCCATGATTCAGTTTTACTCATAAATAAACAGGAACATTTCAAGATGTATTTACTTAACTTCTAAAAGTTTTAAGATTGCTGTTCTTAAGTTCTCTCTCTTTTTTTTTTAACAATGCTTATATCTAAATCTACAAAAACTAAATCCTTAAAAATATTAAATCTATATTGCGCAGAAGGCCAGGTATATTGTTATAGATGTCTCAGGGAACTTTACCTGGCTTAATGTTAATCATCTTTTTGCACCAGTAACAATGTCTGAATGATGAAATAGAAGTGTTTACTTCAGTGGTTAGTAAGCTTAGGGATCTACCAGACAATCCTATGGGTCAGCCTCAAGCTCGCCTTAAACTCAAACTCTTTAAGTTCATTAAACCTATAAAAATAAAACAAGGGATGGCTATATCACCTTACTTTTAGTCTGTTAGGTTTTAATCCAGTTCTTTGTGAGTCAGTGAGTAGCCCATGAGTGTGTCCAACATTCAGTCTCCTATGTATACACTCAGGATGAGGGGCCAGTAGGGCACATGAACTCTGACTCACACATCCTCCCTATCCACCCACAATGCCACTACTCCACCTTTCCAGTCTTGCTTCATGACCCTGGAAACACTCACACCCTCCAACTCTTCCATCTCCCTTTGCTTTCTTTGAAGGTCAGGGACAGGATAACTGCACGTTATATGCTTTTTCATTTATTTCAATTTCAAAATACCTCCTGAGGGCAAGATGCCGTTTAGAAGACAGAACGGCATAAACAGACACTAAGACAAAAATAATATTGTATTAAAAAGAATCATTGAGAGAAAAATCATATAGAAAAATGTTTAGCTTCCTAACTATATCTTTAAAAATTGCTCATAAGCCACCATTCTCAATTTATTTTTAATTGTGATTGTTAGTTCAGATACCTTGAAAGTCGCCTCCACTAGGCATCCAGGTTAGTCAGATCTGCTATTGCTCCTGCTTTGATTTGTCTGCTCCATTCGATTTGTAGCACTCAGCTCAGCTCATAATCACTGCATGGCATGAATCAGAATAATATCCTCAAGACCTATTTGTTATTATTCCCTTCATCTTTAGTCAGGACTTTACTTTGATCAGGTCTGCAGTAGATTCAAGGACTGTCCTGAAAACACTGGTCCAGAACCATTGGAATACCAGTCCTTCACATGGCACAATGCCAAACTCAGAATATGCCAAACTCTTCCCGTACATTAACTCAAGATCAGGTTTGAACCAGGGATCCTGGGGAAGTAATGAAGCAGCACCACCCCCACAGTACCATCTAGGCAACAGTTAAATGGCCCAAAATGCATTGTTTTATTTTATTGTCAATCATGTTCCAAATTGTTGTAATACAACTGCATAATGGACTAATGACTATAAGAAGTTAACAGATTTTCTACAAATATTTAGTTTATTCTGTCCTTGAAAAACATGGCACTCGGGTTGATTGGCTAATTTAAATTGCTGCAGTTGGCATCCCTCCCAGATATATTCCAGCTTCGTGCCCATTGCACACTACAGAACCAGACTCATGTCTAGAGTGGATATAAAAAGTATACACAAGCTTGTTAAAATGGCAAGCATTTGTGATGAAATAATGCATGTGAGGTGACCTGAGGTGGGATGTGCGCAGGAGATGCCCTCACAAGTTGATGGATCTGGAATGTTCTTGCAAGAAAGAGTGAGCCGGTTAAAATGTGTCATGCTGATAAATTCTTATCCAACTTATTCGTTTATGCAACTTTGCTATTTTTTTATTTTTATGTTAGATGCAAACTTCTGTACACTGGCAATAAGTTATTGTTGATTTTAATGGATCATGTGTTTCTGAATGCTAATAGGAATGACTGCAGTGGGCTCTAAGCCAACTCAGCTGGTATTGTTACTCACAGATGTATGGCCTTCTTAAAATGTTTGCATCATTTATATATTTTACTGTGGCTAAAAGTCTCATCACCGAACCGTGCTTGAAGAAATCTGTAAATTTCATTCATTAGAAATTTTTCCAAAAGTAGCTACCGGTTTGACTTAAACACCCCTTAAATTACCATATTTGACTAGTAACAACTGAACAGGAAAAAAATCCAAAGCACAAGGTTTATAATACCAAGAAATCAATTCATACATATTTCTTATCTTATTAAGGATTCTTAGTCTATAGTGGGAAAACGGGAATGCTGGAAACACAAGATGGGAGGTGGCAACATGGCCCAGTAAAATATTATTGATCATATATAAATAAATAAATAAATAAATAAATAACTAAATAAATATATATATATATATATATATATATATATATATATATATATATATATGTGATCAATAATATTGCAGTAATATATATATAAAGTTGAAATAGCCCCAGTACTGCCAAAAGCTGCCAGTGTTGATCCCTTGAGCAAGGCTCTTAACACTATCCGTTCCAGGGCGCTGTATCCTGGCTGACCCTACGCCCTGACCCCAGTTTCCTAACTGGGATAAAAGAAAAAATAATTTAATAATTTCACTGTGCTGTAACATACATGTGACAAACATCTAGATCATATCATCGAAACAAAGAAACCTAACATAATAGCTGGTTTATGTTTATTAAATAAACCTGTTTGTCCAAAAGCAGACTGATAATTCTGTCCAAAAGTCAACCCAGTCAAATAGAATAAAGTGAGCTCAACAACAGCAGGATATGTGGTCATTTGAGCCACCTGAGAATGGGATTACAACCAGACAGCAGCTATTCCTAATAGGAAGTCCTGCCACTCAACAGGAAATGGGCATTATGACAGTAACTTGACTTTCTGTTCTCTTTAACACTGTAAGGATTTAGTATACTGCACTGGAAAAAATACAGTTAAAGTCACAGTTCTTTCCTGAACATCTGTGTAACCTGGCAGATGCGTGTGTGCAATATGTCGATCAGACTTATACTGGCCTTCAACAAGATGAATTTCTTATAAAAGCAAATCCATGTTCAGCTCTCATTTTGTCCAAGAATCTTTTTTATTTGATTAAAGTCTTCAATATTGAATTTTTAACAAGACACATATACAGTCGTGGCCAAAGGTTTTGAGAATTACATAAATACTGGATATTGGAAAAGTTGCTGCTTAAGTTTTTAAAATAGCAATTTGCATATACTCCAGAATTTTATGAAAAGTGATCAGATAAATTGCATAGTCCTTCTTTGCCATGAAAATTAACTTAATCCCAAAAAAACCTTTCTACTGCATTCCATTGCTGTCATTAAAGGACCTGCTGAGATCATTTCAGTAATCGTCTTGTTAACTCAGGTGAGAATGTTGATGAGCACAAGGCTGGAGATCATTATGTCAGGCTGATTGGATTAGAATGGCAGACTTGACATGTTAAAAGGAGAATGATGCTTGAAATCATTGTTCTTCCATTGTTAACCATGGTGACCTGCAAAGAAACGCGTGCAGCCATCATTGCGTTGCATAAAAATGGCTTCACAGGCAAGGATATTGTGGCTACCAAGATTGCACCTAAATCAACAAGTTATAGGATTATCAAGAACTTCAAGGAAAGAGGTTAAATTCTTGTTAAGAAGGCTTCAGGGCGTCCAAGAAAGTCCAGCAAGCGCCAGGATCGTCTCCTAAAGGGGATTCAGCTGCGGGATCGGAGTGCCACCAGTGCAGAGCTTGCTCAGGAATGGCAGCAGGCAGGTGTGAGCGCATCTGCACGCACAGTAAGGCAAAGACTTTTGGAAGATGGCCTGGTGTCAAGAAGGGCAGCAAAGAAGCCATTTCTCTCCAAAAAAAAAAAAAAAAAAGGGGCAGATTGATCTTCTCCAGAAAGTATGGTGAATGGATTGCTGAGGTCCTGAGAAGAAAAGGTGAGCGCTACCATCAGTCCTGTGTCATGCCAACAGTAAAGCACCCTGAGACCATTCATGTGTGGGGTTGCTTCTCATCCAAGGGAGTGGGCTCACTCACTCAATTTTGCCCAAAAACATAGCCATGAATAAAGAATGGTACCAAAACACCCTCCAACAGAAAGTTCTTCCAACAATCTAACAACAGTTCAGTGAAGAACAATGCATTTTCCAGCATGATGGAGCACCGTGCCATAAGGCAAAAGTGATAACTAAGTGGCTCAGGGACCAAAACGTTGAAATTTTGGGTCCATGGCCTGAAAACTCCCCAGATCTTAATCTCATTGAGAACTTGTGGTCAATCAAATCAAATTCAAATTTTATTTGTCACATACACAGTCATACACAGTACGAAATGTAGTGAAATGCTTACACGACCGCCAGTGACCTTAAGATCCTGATCCTGATTGTTTGTCCATCCTCAAGAGGCGGGTGGACAAACAAAAACCCACTAATTCTGACAAACTCCAAGAAGTGATTATAAAAGAATGGGTTGCTATCAGTCAGGATTTGGCCCAAAAGTTGATTGAGAGCATGCCCAGTCGAATTGCAGAGGTCCTAAAAAGAAGGGCCAACACTGCAAATACTGACTCTTTGCATAAATGTCATGTAATTGTCGATGAAAGCCTTTGAAATGTATAAAGTGCTTGTAATTATATTTCAGTGCATCACAGAAACAACTGAAACAAAGATTTAAAAGCAGTTCAGCAGCAAACTTTGTGAAAACTAATATTTGTGTCATTCTCAAAACTTTTGGCCACGACTGTACATATATACAGTAGTTCCCCCCCCCACCCCACAAGAAAACAACCAGTCAGCAGAAAAAGAGATAAGTGAATGAATATATATATATATATATATATATATATATATACATCGGAAAAAAAATCTTTCATTTTTTCAAAGTGGCTCATAAATGGTTGCCAGACATTATACAATTCCTGAGTGGATCCCTTCATGGAATAGTGAATCTTCTCGAGATGAAGAAAATACAAGACCTCTTTAATCCAGTTAGCAGTCACTGGGAGCAATGGCTCCTAACGCTTAAACACGATCATTCTTCTAGTGAGAAGCTAAAGGCTATCATATATGCCTGGGTGTATTTTAGGTGAGCATCACTTGAGTCAACATCACAAAGTGCAAAGAATGGGGATGGTTCTTATTTTTAACAAAGTATCAGAATATATATATATATATATATATATATATAAAACTTTGGTCATGTTTAAAACATATGCAGTAGCGTAGGTGGTTCCTGCTCACAGTACATCGGTCACCTGTGGGATCAAAGTCCTCTCTGACCATTGCTAGTTTTATCTTAGACCAGTGAAGCCAATTGACAATTATAAATTGAACTACTGTGTTTGAGACAAACTGATGATGAGTAAATTCTATGTATTATCTTTGCCAGAGTTTATCTGAAATTTGTTCTTGTATATCATTTCCCCCCATTTACCTGCAAATACATTTAATGTGGCTGAGTTATTTGTGTTTAATAACTAACAGCACTAATCATCTGTTTAGTATCTGGTTTACATCTTTAAACAGAATACAAATGTCTAAGAATCTTTTGTTTTTGTGTTTATTTTTTTCCTGCCGTCTTCTGTTTGGACCTTGTCTGGATATCTGAGGAACTGCAGTAGAGTGTAAACACCTTCTCTAGAGCTGTTTGATGGATCCTATAGAACCCTCTGCACTGATGCACCTTTTGAAAATATGTGAATGTCAAACTGAGAAAGCAGATTTTCATAGCAGCTATAATATAAAATACAGCAAATCTGCAAATAAAGCAAGCGAGGTTAGAGTCTGTAAGAGGCTCTGTTGTGTGTGCTGAATATCAAACACAAAACACATAAGCAGAGCGGCACAGAAGAGGAGGAGAAAGAGCAGAAGGTCACAGCATGCACGAGTGCTCATCTTTATGAAAGTATCAGATACATAACTGAGCCATGAAAACATTTTTTTAATGCAATTTATTGGTCAATGGAGCATTTGAGCTTTTATACACATACGTAATGCTGGCACAGGGACAATAGGCAAACCACAAATATACAAACTACAGCGTAAATCAGATTATGATACAAATACAAAATTTAATTTTTAATGCAAAGAAATGTAACTAAAATTTTTAACTTTTACTTGAAACAAAACATGGACTGAAGATCACTAAAGCATGTTTTCACATATACTATGAGCCCAATACAAATAAAGACAAGGAGTTAATAAATACCAATTGCTGACCACATTAAGTAAAAAACTGATAAAAATGGCACTAGAAAATAAATATTTTTCCTGTCTGTAGTAAAGCAAGTCTTAAAAATTGAATTAGGATGGGTGTTGTGAATAGAACAGAGCTCTGGGATTTGGCGGCGGGGTTATTGGGACTCCTCAATTACCTGCGAGAGAGAACAATCACAGCACTTGTTAAGCACAATGCTTTTAAACCACACACTAATCCCTTGCTTTCAAACGCATGATATTACAAAGGCAATCCTCAAATACAATAAGACCTAAAAAGGATGAAAATACACGCCTTCTTGCCTTTTGTAATGCAAATAGGGCTTTTTATTTTAGGCTGTAATTATAGGTCACAATATAAAGCTCCATGGGTTATTTTTGCCTCTCCAAACATTACTGTGTTTAAATAAAATAAAAAAAAAATACAGACAGGTGCATGGTTGTTTTTAATTGGAACACTTAAAACAGGTATTTTAAAGACTGAATAAAAACACATTGCATTGCTTTAACCAGGCTGCTGGTGGCAGTGGAGTAATGAAGTGGGAAATAGCTTTATGGCACACACATGGCCCCTTAACAGCAATGAGTACTGTTGCTGATACTGTTAATGTTTGCTGATTTCAGTGGTCTAACCGGTCATCAGTGAGGAACAAAGATCAGAATCCCAAACAATTATATTGAGGATCTTTTGGAACCCATGTCGAATCACTGATGTGTATAATCACACAAACAATGTCATCCAATTTTATTTTTGAAGCAACCCACAAATCTCGCACTCATCGTCTATAACGCTTAATCCTGTGTACAAGGGGGAGGGGGTGCACAAGGCGGGGTGCACCCTGGACAGTGTGCCAATGCATTGTAAGCCAACTCCAGTCCAGTAGGTGGCGGTATTGCACTGCTAGCACATTTGGGCTAAAGAGGTGGCATTTTAAGGAATTTTTTACATATTTAACATTCAGAACTTTACCTAAATAAAGTAAACAAGTCAATCATTGCTTTAATTAACTAAATTGACCAACAAAAGAGTGATTAAATTGCACAGCTATAGCTCTAAGCACACATGCTTGGGAGTGAGGTTATATTTTGGCAGTTTTAGAAGTCTGTCCAAACTGATTGGATATATTCTTTTGCATATAGATACAAGATGAGCCTGAGTATAATTTTAAACGTGTATTAGGAGTACACTGTTACCTGTCAAGGCAGTTAACCACGTCTCGCACCAAGCTAATAAGTTGCTCATGCTCCTGAGGGTTCGACATGATGATACTGTGGAGCTTCTTCATGTAAGAGTCGATGGAGTCCAAACTGGCCGTCTCTCCGCTGCCTGCAGGAACACAGCACATTGACACAGGAGGGCACTAAAGAGTCCATAGTACTGCTGTAACAGTTATTTTAAAGCCGTCATTTTCTGCCATAATTGAGAAGAAGAGAACTGAGAATCTTTTAGAATGACGATGGATGTTCAAGTCAAACTGGGACTTCTGATTGTGCAGAATAACAACACACAGTTATATATTTAGAGTAAAAAATACCTTATTTTCTCTATATAATCCCCTGCTACTGTAATGCACTTGAGTAGAAGTTAATCCCAGCGTTTCTATTCTATCCTATTGCTTGGATACCATCAAGGTAGAAAGTCTGAAATGCTGGTCTCCCAGGAACTTCTTTAATGGCCCTAGCATTGAAATGGCTCAGAACTGTACAGAGGACTGTACAGAGGATGTGGCAATAACTCCCAGCTTAGTTCCTTTAATGGGCAAGTGATATTTGTGAATGATTGTGTGTACAGTTCCCACAGATAGATGCGTTGCTTCTGCAAGTTGGTGCAAATGTTTTGTCGATTTTCAAGGATCAGTTGTCATATTTACTGAATGTTTATGGAACCACCACAGTGGACTCCGAGCCACCTCAGCATGTACAAACAGCCCTGAGTAAAAAACATTTAAAACAATTACTGCGACTAGGCATTGTGCTTGAAGTCTTCTGTAAATGTCGATCGGTTTTACGACTTTATTCATGAGAAATTAAATGAATAAAAGTCCTGGTTTGACTTGAATGCCCCTTGTACATTTTAAGTTCCATTCCATGCAACTAAAAATCTGTTGTTAATATGCAAATAAGATTTTACTTATCTATTACTAAAAAGCGACAAAATCATATTACACCCATATTAAAACGACTAGAGAAAGAAAAAGAGCTGTCTGCAACGCAATTACATAAAAAAATATGTACTTGAGACTAGTTAAATTTTGAACATCTAAATCTGCATTTGAACCTGTTGCTGTTTTTTGAGCCAAAAAAAACAAAAACAAAAAAAAACAACTCTTTGCACTATATGTAAAACAGACAGACCATGTGTGTGTGTCTCACCAGGCAGTGGCACGTTGGAAAAGCTGTGTGTGAGTGCTGAGCGCAGTTGGTCGAGGTGTTGTTGTAGCAGGCTGTTGCGTGTGCGCTCCTGCAGCACATCTCCCTCCAGGCGCTCCACGGCGCTCCGCATACTCTCCACGTGTTTCTGTAGTGCTGCGTTGCGCTCCTCGTACTCCATGTTGGTCTTACGTAACTGCCGCAGCTCTGCCTCACGTGCTGCGCCAAACGCACACAGAGTTTAGAGAGAAGAAAACAAACACGCTTCTGTGATACACTCATGTACAAGTGTATGAATCCTGGTATTTCCTTTCATTTGTTTCCTTGAAAGAGTATTGATTTCACAATGAAAAGAATCAAAAGAAAATCTGGATTTGGGATAATCAGTTTAAAAATGTATGCATGAATAAAATGGCATGATGGTTTCAGATGATTGTTATGTACATGTTGCCCAATTAAATTAACAAAAATGTATCTGTGAAATATAAAAGGAAAAAAATAATAACACCATAGAATGTAATAACCTACCTTTACTGTGATTGAGAAACTCCTCAGTGAAGATAGGGATATCAAACACAGAGCGATCCTTCAGGCCTCCATCATTCTGTGTTAGAGGAATTAAAATTAAGAAGTTTGTATGATGTCAAATCATCTGCATGCATTACTACACTTTTATATATGGATTATTATTTAATCTTTGGCAGATTTAACTCTGATTAACACACAAGTCCAAGAGAAATAAATAATATTTAAAAAACATTTTTATTTAATTATTTCAGATTACTTTTTTTGAGTATATAATTATTTAATAATTTTTCTTGTACAGCCGCGGCCAAATGTTTTAAGAATGAAAAATATATTGATTTCTTTCTTTCCTTCTTTTTTAATGCCATGCCAGCTTCTATGGCTATATTTATGGTGAAAAGCATTTTTGTTATTTAAAAAACTAGATAAGATGTTTAAGATTTATTTTTTTCTAAAAATTTTAAAACCATATTTGGATTTACTTGTTCAGAAACTTTTTTTAAAAGTATCAACAGAGTAAAACAAGTTCCTTAAAGGAGTAAAAGAGTTACAGTCAAATAAAATGTTTGATGGACAACTGGGTTCTGCATGATGAACATTGTGGTGGATTTTCTTTTGACAGTAAAAATGAGTGTGTTGCTTTTGTGTGATATTGATTTTCACAAAGTACCCTGCCTCAGCTTTTATGATGGCAATTTGCATATACAGTAGTCCTCATGCCATGAAAATGTCAAATTCTGACATTTATTATGTAAGAATGTCTGTCATCAGTCAGGATGTGGTCCAGAAGTTTATTGACAGCATGCCAGGGCAAATTGCAGGGGTCTTGAAAAAGAATGGTCAAAATATTGACTCTTTGCATAAACAATCTAACTGTCAATAAAAGCCTTTGACACTTATGAAATGTTTGTAAGTACACTTTAGTATACCATAGTAACATCTGACAAAAAGATCTAAAAAAACTGAAGCAGCAAACATTGTGAAAATAAGTATTATTTTCTAAACTTTTGGCTACGTCCGTAAATGACCTCTGGGTGTACCTTTATGGCCCACTAGGGGGCTGTGACAAGACATTTTAGGGAACTCCATAAATAAAGTACAGTACATTAATTTATTAACGTGGTACTAAAATAAACTTTAAATAAAGTACTACTTCAATTACACATACAACTTTAATGAAAAATATTTGAAACCTAGACCTTTTATGTTAATTACACGAAATAAAGAAATAAAGGGAAAAAAGGTACAAAAGCAAATCAAGATAAATCAAAAAATTGAAAACTGTATAAAAGAAGGGTGTTTTGCACATTTTATTTAAGCCAGTGCTAAGCAACTGATAAATGACCAATCCAAAGGGTCTCCTTGTAATGAACTCCGCAGGTGCCTTAAATCTGCATTTTTCACGCCATACCATACCACATTCTTTAATGTCACTCACTGACCACACTGATTATATTTTAATGCCATATACATGAAAATAATCATCAACAGACATCAAAATAACCTCCACTGTGGATGTAACACATGAACATGAGCTAACAGATGTTTTAAGTTTGGTTTGGCTTACATAATCACTAAAAAGATGTGCGATAAGATGCATGATATATGAGGTCCACTGAAACCCCTAATTTACCACTGACAGACACACATCTAACTGCATCATTCGAAACATAGCAATGCATTACACCATTAACTACAAAAGTCTGTCTTTTCTCCAAACCCTCAGTCCATTAAATCTCTAACCACTGATGGGAGTTTGATGATGACATCATTTAAAGCTGAGTTTCCTAAAGCTTTAAAGTAAGAAAAGTTCAAACAAAGCAAACACTTGGGCTCTGCTCTGACAAAGTGTCTTTGTGAGTTCGACTCGAGCTTGACTTACCTCATGAAGAGCTTCCCGGGCAGCCTGCCGGCCCACATCTGTTACACAGGGAAAAGAGAATGAGAAATGGCAGTAGCGGTAAATTAATTATTTCTGTATGACGCCTTTCCTCCATCTTGAACTGATAAGACAGAAAGTGGCTTATGTGAATTCTCCACTGAGTGACATGGCCAAAACTTCTAACTTATAACTTCTTTAACACTGATGTACTTTTATACAAGAAAATTGCTGGTATGGTTAAAAAATGATGTTGCTAGTCATGATATAACAAAATCATTAAGAACTCAATTTATACTGCTCCTGCTAATAATGCAAGTTACATTAGTTTCTTATGTAACTTGCTTCTTTTTGACAGTGAGGTCTGTGTGAGGTTCTGCAGGTTTGATTCTTCTAAACCACCCTGGATTTACTGAACTTATTTTATTCCCTCTGAAAACATGAACTATCTTCTTCTTTTTTTGTTGCTCTCTTTCTTTAACCTAATTTACGAAAGACATTCTGAAGTGGAACAAAGAACTAAAAGTATCCCCTTTCAAAAGGATGCAGTTTTTGTTTGTGTGTGTGCATGTGTGCGTGTGTGAATACCTCCCCGGAGTCGTTTCCCTTTCTGCTTCTCTTGCACCTTCCTTTTGAAATGCTTATAGGCTTCTGTCTGCTGATACTTCTCCAGCTCTCTCATGTAACGCTCCTTATCTTTCTCTGCCTCATCCAAATAGCGCTACACAGAAAGGGAGAGAAAGTGCTTTCTCAGTTTAAAACTTTTCTTTTATAAAGAATATGCTAGTGATAAACAAGAGTTAACCTAAAGCTATTTAGGTCTCTCAGAGTGCAGTTTTAGATCAGTGTGTGTGTGTGTCTGTGTGTGTGTGTGAGAGAGAGAAAGATGACACCCTGTACACGTAAAACTCATTCACCCAAACTGAGAGTGAGACTTTCTCACAGTTTTCTTCAAATCAGGGTTTAAACCCATGTGCTCCTGACCTGTTTCTCCTCAGGATGCAGCTTGCTCCACTCATTGCCCAGCATCCTGGTGATCTCCGGGAAGGGAACGTCTGGTCTCTCGGCCCTCAGCTGCTCCCGCCGATCGTTCATAAACCGCACGTAGCCTGTTAATGGGGCTTTGGGTGCGTTACTGTCCTTCATTGGCTTCTTCCTCTTCCTCCCTTTTGTCCAGCTGGTCCTGCGTGGCTTCTGCAGGTCAGGATAGACAAGGATCAAGGTTTTTAATCAGACATATAATTACCCAAGACATCTATATCTATATTTAGAAAGGGAAAGAAAGGGTGTCAGCCGAAAAATGCATACACTGTATACACCTTTAAAGAAAATCTAAAAAAAAAAAAAGATTTACACAGTTAAACATTTAAAGGAAAAACTTGTACAAATACTTATGTTATTGCTACATGTTGCATATTGATATATTTTCGAATTCATGTTCCTTTTATTGTCATTGTACAAGTACATGGAAATTGAGGCACAAGGTAAAAATGATACTGATAAAATAGTAATAAATATCATAGTAAAATAAAATAAAAACAAAAATAATGATGATAATGTTATGATAATATTATATTATATTAATATAATATACTGTACATCATATTTTTTTCCCCCTGAAGTGTGGATACATTTTATGCTTGTGGCTATACATACTGTATATATAAAACCACTACTTTATAGCCCTAGTATATCATATTTAATCTACATAAACGTATTATGATTTTCTTAAACTATGACACCTTGCAGTTGTTGGACTTGTTTTTAAGTGTAGCATTATGATCCTTTTGCAAATTATATTTATTTATTTAAGCGTGGAACCCTTATTCCAGAGACAGCACCTGATTCTGTCATTACAGCGTTTTTTAATTGTTCAGTGTTACCTCCTCTCCATTCCTTTGGCTGCCGTTATCAGTGTTCACTCCAGGTGAAGCGCTCTGCTCTTCCATGACCTCTGACCTCTCCTAGGGCTGACCTTTAAAAAAATGTCCTGAATTATATTTAAGCAATATTACACAAAGTGTATGCTCTATTGCTGCATATAGCACAGCTGTGATGCAGACATGGGCAAAAAGCCTGCATGCCAAAGGCATCACAGCCATGTTAAAACCAGTTTTACAAACACCATTAACAGATTATGATTTGTTTCTTTATTTAACCTTTTATTTTGCTCCGCCAACACAACTGCGACTGGCAGAGTTTGAAATTCTTACAACTACTATGTAGACAAAAGGTGAGGAGATTATACAATGGAGGTGAAGAGCCCTGTAAATCTCCGAGGTTAAATCCTGTATATTCTTAAAAAAAAAAGCTAGTGCACTAGGGTGTATAATCTTTTGTCCAACACCAAATAAGTGCCCTTTATCAGGGGCTGGAGTGCAATTTGGCATTCAGTCTTGTCTTGGGAGATGGTTGGCTTTGGAACTGGAAATACAAGAGCATGAGTGGTTCAGATTAGTTTTAAACAACCTAAAGGCAATTACTAAGAGGTCAAGATGTTTTTAAGATAATATAAGGTTATCGGGTGTGTTTTCTTCCTGTGACTGGTTTTAAACGTGGGTTTTGTCAGGTAGCTGCTCTCTCCTCAGTCTGATGGACCATACCAAACTATGTTCACCCATGCTGCGAGTTAAACGTCCCAGTGCTCTTACCTTTCATCAACATCACTCATCCAATCAGATTACTCAGTCGGGACTAAATGTTGTATAATATACAATAAAGTACATTGACTCATGGCAGTATCTACATATACACAAAACTAGTATACATCCCAATGTTTGTGGTCATCAGACCATCACAGCTACGTATATACAGCTGCTCAAGCATGACAGTGTGTGCTTCATAAAGACGTGATTTGCGACGTTGGAGAGGAAGAATTTGAGTGTTTTCCAAAGAAGCACACAGTCAGAGTTCCACTTTCTCCTGACTGTACAGTGTAGCTTTTAATGAAGAAGTCAGGACAATGATGAAGGGACATTCAATAAAATAACACCTCTACTGTATGAGCAAAATGAGCATTCAAAAACTATAGAAGTAAAAGTTTGATAAACAAATGCATGGTCTATATTAAGATTTAAGCCCAAGCAATTAAAACATTACACTTTGTGACTAAAGACTGGCAAATATAATGCAATGAGTTTGTAATGAATAAAAAAAAGAAAAAAGGAGTGCAGTTACCATACTACTTCAACTAATATTTCTGTCATGTAAGTTTTGAGAAAAATCTAAGAAATCTAAATGTTTTCCAAGCCTTTAAAAATTATCTAGTGGAATTTCATGCTTTTATCAAAGAGCTTTTCCCCCATCACTTACGTAAACAAATGTACATGCTGAAACGCTTACAGAAGTCTTTTAGTGCTATAATAGTTCACAATTTTGACTTCAAGGACACAACACTCACATTAACCTCACAACACAAAGCACAGCAAATCCCTTCCCGATGGTGTCCCAAATCACCCCAGTGTTCCCTACATAGGCACACTATAGCCGATAGAAACACGCAACGACTGCAACCTATCTAGTGCACTACACACTATTACTGAGCCGACGGGGACTAAATAAGTGACGTTAGCGTGCCGTGTTAGCCAAACTAGCAATATCACTCAACCTCGTCGGTAAAACGTTATTATTATGCGCTTTATTATTGTTTAAAAACCACAAAACAACACAGTGTGACTCATAATCGATTTAAAAGCTCATACAAACCTGCAATTTGATATAACCGAATGATTCAGAGTTGATTCTGTACAAGGCAAATTGCACCAACCAAAACAATACAAATGACCAGACGTTTTACGTCATCATATCGCGACAGGTAATACGATGCAAAACGAGCGGTGTTCCGGTCCAGGGAGGTTAATTAATTTAGTGAAAAAAGTATGTTATAATTTATGTTTTAAAATTACCAGTTGTACGTCGTATTTCCTATTTATATCATAAGTGCTATTTACGATCGACTTTTACAGACGTTAAAAAACAAACATTATTCATTGGTCATAACTATTTTAACCAGCGGAGGGATTTGTTTGGCGAGCGCACGATCCGGGCACTTCTTCGCGGGCAAAGAAACATGCTACTATCAGCTCTTTAGCGCCGTTATGCGGAAGTAGCGCGTCAGTGTTTTGGGCTAAATTTCCCATGTTCGCTGAAATGTCTTTGAAATATCCCACTTGTCCACAGTATTGGTGATTGTCACAGATATGTGAAAAATAATAAAACTCTGTGATTGTCCTAAAAATTACAAAACATTCATACCCCCCACACCAGAGCAATCATAATTCTCTTGAAATATGTTATTTTTCGATGCTATTTTTCATCGTGTTTGCAGTTTTAGGTTGTCCATCTTAACATGTCCACTATGCCACAGTAATATATAAATAAATATAAAACCCCTTTTACAACTCTATGTGATAAACAGTACATAGTTAGCTCGTACAGTGTAGCGCTTTGCTAACTGAAGGTCCCTGTGCTCATTAAATGCTAACTTCAGCAAAACATGTCCACCTTTTCATCAGTTCTTCCATGATATGATGTGCATGTGCATTTTATTTTTAGATTATTATTATTATATATACAGTAAAAATATAATTACATTCACACATTATGGACAATTTGTGAATGCTAATTAGCCTAATCTGCATTCCTTCGACTGTGGGAGGAAACCCACTAAGCATGAGGAGAACATGCACACTTGATGCACACAGACCCCGAGGTGGGAATCAAACCCAGACCCTGGAGGTGAAAGGCAACAGTGCTAACCACCAAGCCACTACTTATATACTGCATAATATTCTGGTATTTCAGTTCATTTCAATTATTCAGTCATGTATACTTAATGTACTATTATTATTTGCTATAATAACCTACATGTGGCCACAGAAATAGTGCACATAGTGACTTAAAATAGCAAATAAGGTGCATTGATGAGGTGGGGAAAGACTTTAAAGCAATAAAAAAGGAAGTAAATACAGCAGTAAAGTACATTAGGATACCTTAGGGGACCTTCAAACCTACACTCTTTTTTAATAGCCTTGTAATCCCTTGAATAATTTTCATAATCCAATTTTGTGCTATAGCATTAATCTATCTCCAAAGAGATTTGAATTTTGTCGCTTCAGTATTTTGATGAGGTATTAAACCTCATGCATCCATTCATCCATCCATTTTCCATCATGTTTATCCTGTGTAGGGACGGGGCCTAAAAGCTATCTCAGGGAGCTTAGGGCACAAGTTCTCACACTCAGACAACCATGGGCATTTTGAAAATACCAATCAGCCTACACCAGATGTCATCGGAAAGTGGAAGTAAACATGAAGTACCTGGAGGAAACCCACCAAGCACAAAGAGAAAACAAACCACACACACACACACACACACACACACACACACACACACACACACACAGACACACACAGGTGACATTCAAACCCTGGAGGTGTGAGGCAATAACATTAACCACTAAGCCACCACACCAACTACTAAACCTCATTCCTTTTCCAGATTGATTTTTTTTATTCATTTACACTAATGATCTCACTCATTAGTCAATAATTATTTATATAATTTAAATGATTTTTTCAATTTTACATACAATATCACTATGCAAACTGCAAAATTTGCCTTGATAAATATTTCATAATCAATGCAAACATTTTTTATGTAAATCAATGCAGTGTGGATATAATGAAAGAAATAAGGTAAAACTTTCTGGCTGTAATAAGGCCTCATTCTGGATTAACTGAAACTTCCACTAGAACATGCATACAGCAAATTATTACTTATAGTCCAGATTATTACCAACAGTGCTAGATAGCAAAAACTGAACTAGTTTTCCTGCATTATGTCATAATATTTCAGTGTATCACATAAAAAGCCACCACAGTAATCCGCCTTTAAGCGTTACTAAATAATCATATGCATGAAGCAATTTTTGAGCATTATAAAGGCTCAGAGAGACAGATGGACAGACAGGACAGAGGCAGAGGTGAGATGTTGACAAACAACCTGGTCCCCTTTAGGCTCATTATGCCTGCAGGTCATCACAGACGTCTGTTTGTGCACATGGGTCTACACTGCAGAATCAGACGTTTGTGGACTACAAACCACAGTACCCATATGTGTTTGTCTAACAAAGTTTTCCATATTTATTCTCTCTTTTTGTTCTTATAATAATCTTCATCCATCTGGGCAGTGGTGTGCCTTTGTGATCATTCAGCTACAAAACCATTACTGAGATTAGGTACTGATGTTTAATGAGGAGGTCTGGGGTGCAGTCAGCATTTCAGTTTATCCCAAAGGTGTTACATTGTGTGCTTTGTGCCAACAGTTTGGATGTGATGGCCAGGTGCCCACATACTTTTAATCATATAGTGTAGGCACAAACCAGGAAAATTGTGGGTTTATGTACAGTCTGTGAAGGATTTAATATTTATTTGCAGCATATTCCAACATAATTACTTTCCTCTTCATCATGAAAAAGAAAGAGCCAAGGGGAGAAAGCGGAAGAAGGAAATTAATTCATGTGGTCTGAATGAACACTTTTATGATTTTCCCAGGAATAAAATTTCAGGCGCTTAGAGAACAGCAAAGCTCCCATTTTTTAAAATTTAAAACATATTTCATTTCTTACAAATTTTCATACATTCATAATACATTTTTCACCAGACAGTATTCTTTAAGCATATGGAATTCAGCTTTATCTATTAAAAACATTATGATTTTAAACATTTTATAAATAAACAATTACTGAGTTTATTGTTTTAGAATCACATTCATATATAACATTCAAAATAGCCAAGTATAAAAGTAGGCAAAGAAAGTAACTTGGTATTTATTCCACAGGCATAATATTATATAAATATAAAATCCTGACCAGGACTGAGAGAAAGAAAATCAATCAAATAAACAAAAATAATAAATAAAATAAAAACAATATAAAACAAACAATAATAATAATAATAATAATAATAATAATAGAAAATTTTTGTGCCAAACACCAAAAATGTTTATTAACACATTTAATATTTTATAGGATTGTGCATGGGCAAAAATGTATAGAAAGTGTTATGACATAAATAAATAGAGGGAGATATAACAGTAAAGGTAGTATAAAATAAATGATGTATATTCTGATTTGTCCAGTACAGCTCAACTCTTAGGTGAGCAACAGCATTTTGAAAAAAAGTTATTTAGTTATTAATAAGTATAATAGTTATTTTACACTTCACCTCTCTGAGTTTTGTCCAAAGTTCTTCTCGTTACCAAACATAATTTCTTGATATACAGTAATGTTAAAAGGTTGGTACCACGTCTTTTAATTCTATGAGTTTTTTTTTTGTGTGTGTGTCAGTCAGGAGGAATTTTGGCCCATTCTTCTTTATAACATTGCTTCAGTTCACTGATTTGGTTTTTGGGTATATACTTATGGACAGCTCTCTTAAGGCCCTGCCACAGCATTTCAATGGGGTTGAGGTCTGGACTTTGACTAGGCCATTCCAAAACCATATTTCTTTTTTCCTTTAGCCATATTTTTTTTTTTAACCATGTAGACTTACTGGCATTGGATAACTGTCCTGTTGAATGACACAATTTCAAAATCAAGCTTTAGCTGTTGGACAGATGGCATCAATTTTGCCTCGAAAATACATCAATATACAGAGGCGTTCATGGTTGACTTAATGACTGCAAGGTGCCCAGGTCCTGTGCAAAATAAGTCCAAATCATCAGCCCTCCACCACCATGCTTGACAGTGGGTATGGGGAGTTTCTGCTGAAATACTGTTTGTTTTTTTGGTTAAATCCTTTGGCACTGGGCTTTAAGGCCAAACAACTCCACTTTGGTGTCATTTGTCTATAGGACATTGTTCTAGACGTCTTGTGGTTTGCTCAAATGCAGTTTTGCAAATCTCAGTCATGCTTTCACATTATTTTAAGAGAAAAGAGGCTTTAGCAACCCTACCAAATAAACCATACTTGTTCTTGTTGTGTCTTTTACAGTTTTTGCCCGTTGCTTGAACACTATAAACCCATGCTTAGACTAAAGTAACACAACTTGAAGCTTTTGTTACCATACCTCAAACACATGTACCCATACCTTAAACAACTCGCTGCTTTGCACTCTAGTTGCAATTATGCAACACACTTACCCCTTTATGCAACACACATGGTCCTGGCAACTTTGGTGGACCATGTCATCAACCATGGCCTGACTATGAGGGAAGCTGGGCAGAGAGTCCACCCACATCTAAGCCGCTTCACAGTGGCATCTGTAATAAGAACATTCCGACTAGAAAACAGGTATGTCTTCACCTCTCTACCTTCTACTCTACTCAGATGGTTTTTATAGCACTGTTCTACAGTATATCACATTACCATATCAAGCGTACAGGGTATTGCAGGGTGCTAATGCTATTTTTGCAGCCAAAGTGTTTTTTGTAAAACATACCATGATTACTTATATTGAAGTACGGTGTTGTATAGTGGATGATACAGTATATACAGTAAAATACTGTAAGAAAAATAAGCAAACCGATGACAATATGTGGTTGTATTTCTCTAGAATGACTCGAAGACCTTCTGGGGGAGGACGCCAACGCCTGTTCACACAACAACAGGAACTTTCCGTTGTGGAACTAGTGAGGGCAGACAGTGCCATCCGTCTCCACCAGCTACAAAAGAAAATACTTGCAGACAGGCAAGTGTTCAACAACATAAACCATGTGAGCATCAACACCATCAAACACATCTTGGGAAAACACAGCATCACCATGAAGCAGCTCTACAGAGTCCCATTTGAGAGGAACAGTGACTGGATCAAAGGACTTCAAGCTAAATATGTACGGGTAAGTGTAACTGTCCTTTACATTTACAATACAGTATTGGTGAAATCCAGTAGCAGCTAAATATGTACCACATGGATCCATTCTGAGAGCTAGACAGGTACCTGTGTGATGGGGTGAGGGTTCTGTATGTGTAGCACTGTAGTACAGTAATGTTCTCTTTTTTTTAATTTTTTTTTTATTATTTTTTATTTACAGAGAATCTTGGCCATGGATGGAGCTGCACAGCCTCATGAATTCATTTTTATTGATGAAGCTGGATTCGACCTGTGCAAAACAAGACGACGGGGTCATAATGTAATTGGCCAATTGTGCATGTCCCAGGGCAGCGCGGGGGAAATATCACATTGTGTGCCGCCATAAGCATTTGAGGGCTTCTGCATCATCATGCAAAACTAGGACCATACAATAGCCAACATATACTCACATTTCTAGATGCTCTCCATAATATAGTTGTACAGAACAGACGAGATCAGCCCACGTTTGTGGTGATATGGGATAATGTCAGTTTCCATTGGGCTGCTCTGGTCCAGGCCTGGTTCTCCAACTACAAACAATTTAAAGTGGTATACTTGCCCCCTTACTCACCATTTTTAAACCCTATAGAGGATTTTTTTTTAGCTTGGAGAAGCGTGTATATGACCGCCAACCGCATGCCTCTTCTGCACGCCTGCGGCGACATTCAGGTGACAGCAATCTATGGATGGTTTCGACATGCAAGAGGATATTTTCCCCGGTGCCTAGCGGGAGAAGACATTGCTTGCGATGTCGATGAGGTCCTGTGGCCAGACCCCAACAGAAGGCGGGATCCATGAGCCCACGTATGCACAATTGTCATGATTTTTTTGTGTTTACAGTATAGTGTTTTTTCTATTACTGTATTATGTTTTTTTTTTTTTTTTTTTTGCTTTATCTGAATTCATGGTACTGCAATGTACAGTGCTGCAATGTACAATATTGAGTAGGCCTATTTGCTTTTTTGGTTGTTTGAAAATGTCTCCTAAAAATATGCCTTCTGAATAAACAATGAAAATCAAAGACTGCAGTGTTTTATATAAAGTAGACTAGTGTTTGCATATGATGCAAGTATGTGTCATTTTGTTAACAGAGTTACATTTTGACAAAAGAAATGTTAGGTTTGGATAGCAGAGTTTAGGTTTTGAGAGTAGAGTTTCAATTTGGCACAGATGTGAATGGTATATTTCCCAGTGTTGTCATGTTTACTTGTGTTTAGAGTTTTGGCACAATGAGCGAAGTTTTGCAAAATGTGTTCAAGCAACGGGCAAAAACTGTAACTGTCCTGTCACTGACTTTAACATTGAACATGCTCAGCGAGGCCTGTGGAGTAGCTCTTTTTTTCTCTGAGAGAAGCACAGTCTGCCCTAGGGGTAATGTTTTGGGATGTCTGCTGCTTGGAAGACTGTCTTGTGATGAATCTTTTTGACATAGAGGTTGAACTCCAAATTGCTTGAAAATGGTTTTATAATTCTTTTCAGATTAATGTGTAACAACAAATGCTTCTATAAGACAATTGCTTATGTATTTCTACCTTGGCATTGTGTTAACATACATCTAAATAGTCCAAACCAGCAAAGTCCCAAAACTCTGCTTTTATGGAGGTCTGCACACCAGCTGATGATCAATTAATCAAGAGCTGATGATTGGCAGCACTTGGCTTCAATTAACCCTCTTAAATCCGTTGGAAGCAGTAAGAGGGTACTTAATATTGCTGACATGTTTTTTCTGCCTCAGGTCTGTGTGTGTGGAGTTTGCCTGTTCTCCCCATGCTTGGTGGGAGTGAGAGTAAGTAAAAGAGGAAGTGCCAATCTTTACATTGTCTTACCCAATACATCTTTGGTTGAATGTGTATCAACATTTCACATTAACCATACTCACCTTTAGTATATGTAATAGAGTAGCTCATGCCCTATGCAACCACAGTAATTAATTACAAATGAAAAGAAAGAAAGATGGTAATAGTGTAACAGAAAAAAACATGTGCTTTACTGTAAAATATGCAAATGGAGATGCATTTAATAGCTCCCTTTAGCCCCTGGGAAAAAATCTCTGCATCCTAAATCACCCATCTTAATTAATAATCTAGTCAGGAATGTAACCTTCAGAACAGCATGTGATTTCTTTCCCCTCTAGTGAATAAGTTGGAAGGTAAAGAGCAATTTTTTTACCCTTCCCAAAAGTGAAAGTATTCTCTATGTTGAATGGCTAGTTTCCAAATTCACATTGCAGATGCTTTTAAATGATTTTATTGCACATACAGCTGCAATTTTTCACTATTTTTAATACCTAGTAAGGTGTTTGTTTGACACAAGATGCCAGTTCAGCTTTAGCATGCTTTGGATAGAAGTTTCTGGGACTTTACTAGAGAATGAACAGTATTCTTGCAAAAGATACTTGTAATTTGTATTCATTGCTTTATTTGATTATTTATGTATTTTGGTGAGTGTTTTGTTGGTCTGGTAATGTATTATTTTCTATAATTTTCCTCCTCAATGAGACCTTGTGCCATGTGGATGTGGACAGTATCATCCTGGAAGGGACCACTCCTATCTGACTGAAATTTCTGACTGTTTCATCCTAGGATATATGTGTTCAGTCATAATAATTGTGTATTGATTTGCAGTGACCTTCCCAAACCAATGAATAACTTCCAGAGCATCACAAAGCCAGCAGTTTTCACTCTAACCTCTTACCTGTCTCTCTGTCTAATAATATTAAAAATCAATAAAAAAATCAAAAACATTTCTGCTTAACATTTTTAATATATAATCTGTTTTTTCTTCAGTATGCAAAATTGCTGAGCATGCTAAAAAACAGTGCTCATAAATCTGAACGTCCTTGATGTTTTGGCTCATTGGAAAGGGTTGGATCCAGTGATCCAGTGATCACATATTTTTTAGGTAAACCCTTGGGCTCCCAGAGAACCCCATAGGCTTTCACACTCTGAATTTTTTACCCTAAGGAAGCACTCCTATGGGAAGCAATTACAAATCAGGTGGAATGCAGCGCTGCCCCCCACCCCCCCAAATTTGCTCCCCAACTTTGTATTTGTCACACCAGATTGCTTCTGAAGCAAATGAAGCAACCCCAGAACAGAACACTGGATTCTGAGGCTTGAAAAGTGGACTAAGCATCTTTTTTGCATCACGTCCTGTGCTTCCCTTCTTCCCTGATGCACCCATCACTTTGGAAAAGGTCAATCGTGACTCATTAGACCACATGACCTTTTTCCATTGCTCCAAAGTCCATTGCTTTATTCCCTCCAAGCAAATTAAATCCTTGCTCTCCTAAAAAGTCTCAATAATGAGTGTTTTTTAATTGCTACACAGCTGTTTAACAAATCCTGTGAGTGCATATGCTCATACATTTGTTAGTAAACACAGTTGTGTGTCTTCCATCTTCCACCATGGCGCTGCGTGCTTGGGCCTGCTCATCATTGCTTGCAACTATATAGCTAAGGATTTCCCTCCACCATTTTGGGCTTTTTGGGGGTCTTAACATGCTTAAAAACACTTGTAAATTGACAGACAGGTTGGAATCTACTGGCATTAGGATGCCTGAGAGCTACGCCCGGGGCCCTCACATGAGATCAAAGATCAAGGTCATCCATGTTTTTAAAAAAAATAATATTTCTACCATGAAGTTGATGGTACAGCAAAATAGAAGCAAATTTTAATAATGCATTGGACAGTTCTTAATTATTTAAAAAAAAAATTATTTGACCCTGGTTGTTTAAAAAAATAAAAACCTTCTCACCGCATCAGTTAGGGTTAAAATAATTGCTGTCAGCTAAAAACACAATGCAATTTGGCCTTGCTGCTCATTATATTAGATTAGATCAGATTGGCATCAGCATATTTTGCCAGCTTCAGCTACCCCAGAATTATCTGGAATATGATGTACTGTATAGAAGATATCAGATTTGTGATGTACTGTATATGTGTGGTATCATATTTACTTTAATTAGCTTAATACAGTAATATGTTGTCTAGTCAAACAAGTACTCCTCTTACCTTTCTGCCACTGCAATGTTTTCTCGAGCTGCTGGATCCTCGTCATACTTCAAGTTAAACAGTTAAATATGGAAAAATAATCTAATCATTATGATGGTGATGACTACGATGATAACTAATATTATTACTAATGGCTAGTTGGTCTGTCACGGCTAGGTTATACTGTTATGAATGCCATTTATTTCCAATTATCGGACAAGGTACCCTGTAGAGTGTGAACGCATCCTAATACTATGTAGCGTTTAATCTTCTTTGGACAGAAGTGTTTGCTAAAATGTAAAAAAAAAAAAAGTAATGTAATGTAAATGTAATAACCCTGCATATTTGATGAGCTCACATGGGGTGTGAACCGAAGAGCACCCGGCAACAGGACTGAGAGAACGTTGGTTTGTGAATGTAGAGTGGATGTGAGGGTTGCACATGTGTATGGCTTCTGATGAGAATAATCAGCACCCAGCAGTGGAAAAACATGCCCCTTGTTGTGTACAGGCATTACAGAAACCTCTTTTACAACGTGCTACAGGAACAACTGATCTATTGTACTCCTGAAATTATGAGGCATTCTTCATATTGTGCTAACTAGCCTGTAATCAAGGGATGATGACTTGTATTTTTAGTGCAAAGAAATGCTCCACTACCTTAAAATGTATTTTCTTTTTTTCCTGCTGTGTGCTGCAGCACCTGGCTTTCTGCTGACAGGGTCTGGAATAATATGATGAACTGGTTCTGTAGTGACTCCAGAATGTGTGTGCATATGTGTGCATGTGCGTATGTGTTTTATGTCAGCGTGTGTGTGTGTGTGTGTGTGTGTGTGTGTGTGTGTGTGTGTGTGAGACAGGAACTGCATTGCACACTGAAGTGTTGCACAGTCAGCTGCAGCGATCTGTTCAGCTTGAGCTCCACAAATTAATAACTCTAGTGATTTACTACTGAATAAAGCACACTGAATAAATCCTGCTGAAACGAGACGAATAATTAAAGCAAAGGATATTTAGGAAGGCGAGAGAGGCAGACAGGGAGAGAAACCAGGGCAATCCATCAAAGTCAAAAGCTCATTGCTGTAGATAAAGCATAAAGAGGCATATTTTAATATTGTGTCCCTTACCTGTTAGTACAGAGTCTGATTTCTCTATCTCTCTATCTTTCTCTCTCTCTCTCTTTCTCACATGACTCTATGTCACTCTTACTGTACATATTAAGTTCAAAGGGATTAATTAACTTCAAGCCACAGAACATCTCAAATTCAAGTTTTACAAAGATGTATCCATGGTAAACATACAGATATGTTTGATCTAAAAAAAAGGAACTGATTAAGACTGAGAATTATTGCTCTAAATCAAAGACTCTCTGCTGTGGCTTTGTTGCTGTTTTGATATTAATGACTTCACAGAGTATTTAGCAAGAAATGAAGTAGCACACAAAAGAGAACATTATTCATGTCATTAGAAAACCGCATCATTAAAGTCACTTTCACACTGAGTGATTTATTTAAAGGCTTGGTGAACCAGTCTGTATAATTTGGTTTGCTTCAACAGGTGCAAATCACTTCACTCAGATTCACTCAGGTGTTGGTGCTGTAGCAAATAAGCGTATTTGTGTTTAACTGATTAATAAACTGGTGTAATTGTAGTGTCCTCATTGTTGCAGTATGGGATCCATCTTTTTGGTCATTTCAAACAATAACTAAGAAGAGGTATAAAAACACCATAATGCTCACTACTCATGCACCATTTGTACCATACCAGTTTGCATACTTTGTTAGTATTGCCTGTTCTGCGTTCCATACAATGTTGGAGGGCCGATGCCATTACTTAGGCCATTACCTTCATAGGTAATATTACTTACCTGTCTTAATATTATAATAATTGCAATATGACATCTTGATAGAATATGTAATACAAGATTACATATAATAATACAATATTGCATACTGTATATAAATTACTGTATGAATTTGTGGAATATTTACCTTATGCTCTTGGGTCATATTTAGTGTGCAATAATGTCATAATGCCATATTAATGCAATAATGCAATATAACTGCAACAATGTAATATTTAGTTTATTCATTTAGGGTATTCAAAAGTTTAATATGCAATATGGTATTCTATTTTATATTATAAAATTCTTATTTTATTTTATTTATTATTATTTTTTAAATTATTTATTTCTTTTCCTTTCTACTGGATAACAACTGTGAGCAACTGTTACCAAGAATAAGCAATTTCCCCCTGGGATTATTAAAGTTCTTTGAATCTTCAATCTTGAATTACTGCAGGACCTATTAAACGTACAGAGTTGGAATGATACATACAATACAGTATGACAAAATAAAACTAAAAACATAGGGGCAAGTTGTAATGCAAGCTTGTTTAGATTATTGTAGGCTTAGAGTTAAGCATGGTTACCTTGTACCTTCAGGGTTGGAGGTTCAAATCTTGCCTCTGGTCTGTGTGCGTGCATGTGCCCATCAGATCTTCTCCTTGTGCTTGCTTTGTTTCTTCCCACAGTCTAAAAAAAATGTGTTTAGAGCGGATTGCTGTCCCAAAATCGCCCAGAGTGTATGGTTGGCTGTGTTTGTGCCTGACAATGGGTTGGCACTCCATCCAGTTTGTACTTGGGTAACGCTCCAGGCTCCCTCATGACCCTGCACAGGATAAGCAGTACAAAAAAATTGATGGATGATATTGTTTAGATCTGAGGCACTGATAATATGCTGGTTGTTTCGACGTTTTGACTATTAAAATATTAAATATCCTACGGCATGTACTGGCATTTAATACACCTTTCCCTTACAGAGTGTTAAAAATAATTTAATTTATTAACGTTATTGTACCAGGAAGTCATGAAGACACTTGCTTTTCTGCATTAGTTACAATGAGTTCAATATATCATTTAATCATTTTATTATCAACAGAGCTCTGTAATATTAATCCAATTCCTATCCAGCAGAGGGCACTGGAATACAGCACAGGAGACAGCATATCAGGCCAGACCCTTAAAAGTAAGTACTAAGAATGCCAGAGAGAGAGAGAGAGAAAGAGAGAGAAAGCAAGAGAGAGATGAACTCCACATGTTTTTAAAATCCTTCCTCAGTAGAATGAAAACTCTTGTTATCAAGACTCTGAATATTGGGAGCCTTTTGCTGAACCAACTCGGGCATATCAGTAAACATTGATCAATGGATAAGCCTGAAAAATAGCAAAAGGACAGAGAGATACCCTGTACAGCCAAAAGTTTTGGACACCCAATCATCATAATGATGTGTGCTTTTATGAATGTCCCATTGCAGATTTAGTTCACTATTTTGCTGTTTTTTAAAGGTCTCGGATGTGGGGAAACGCTGATGTGGGGGTTTGAGGACATCATGAGTCAGTCAGAGGCATTAATGAGATGAATGTGCACTGATGTTGATGAGGAAACCTTGAGGTCCAGTCGATCCTAAGGGTGTTCAGTGGTTTTAAAGTTAGAGTTCTGTGCAGGACTCTCAAACCATGTCTTCATGGCGTTCGAGCTCTTTACTTCCACTGAAGGGAAAATGTAATGCTTACAAACATACCGTACAAACACGTTCTTCCAAATTTGCCGGAACAGGTTTGAGGAAGAACCACATATATACTATGTATACTGTAGTATATAATTTATAGTTTAAACAAAAATACAGTTACCTTTCTGTAGGAATAGCTGTTGGCAGACATGTAAAGGAATGGGAGTAGAATGTACAAACATGACACAACCATATATTTGCTGCAAACCAAGATGATTAAAGCTTAATAAATTGTAGTGATCTCATACAACGCTGAGCGGACACAGACACTCTGATCACTCTTAGCGGATAAAAAAAGCTATCAGGGGTTGTGGGATCTATAAGATCGCACACTCTGCCCAGCATCCTATCTCTCTTGTTTTCCTCTCCCACTCGCTTGTTCATTTTCTCCCTCAGTACATCTTTCTTCCCGTTCTGCCAGAGTCTTAATGAAAGGTGTGTCCACTGAGAGGCAGCAGATACGACCCTCTGCAGCATTCGTTAATTCAAGCATACGGTCGTTTCTCTTTCTGTCCTTCTCGCCTTCCTGCCACATAATAATATCAAAAAACAGACCATAAGATGTGTGAGATAATTATTTGTTTAAATTGAATGATGACTCAGCAGAAAGAGTCTGTTTAACCAGCTAGAGTTTTAACTGATTAAATCAGTTTATGCTCCAGCCAGAGTGCTAAATATCTTGAGGGCATACACACACACATACACACATACACACACAGCTGTTGTTCTGGATGTTGATGTGCTCTGTACATGAGCGAGCATTTATATAAGCCATGTCGATTATACCGGGTGTATGCTTTCATGTCAGGCGGCAGACACTTCTGCATCCTTTCGGACGTGGCTTGGAACAAAGATGAGTCATCCGTCACTTTGGCTTACGCTGTAACCGAACACCGAGGCCATGCATCTTCAAACAGAGGCTATATTTAACGTGGCATTGCTTTTATTACGCTCTCTCTGACTCTGACTGAGCTTCATTGAGACGTCATACTCTAAAATGTCCTTTGCCTGATCTAGGAGAGTCTGTGGTAACTACTGAGAAACATTTGCATAGTAGACACTTAATACATCTCCTTTACAAGGCACCTGAACTCCCCTAAGGCAGGCTCGTCTGCAGGCTTTGAAATAAACACAATGCTTGAAAACATAGTCGTCTAGCTTCTGAAATATAAATTAAAGTGTTCTTATGTCTCCGGACGGACTGTCGCTTCTACAACCTTGGCTGACTCAGTCTGCTCAGAATAAGTAACCTAGATTTCTTCTAAGATGGGAATACATGATAATACAAGGTACTGCACAAAGTCACTCTCTCACTATCCTGTTCCTTTCATTGAGGCATGGAACTTAGATTCTGCCCTAGGCAGAGTTATTATTTCTGCTGCCATACGTCTGGTCACAATTTGATGTTAACGAAGCCGAGCAAATCTGATGCAGCAAATGTAACGAATAGATTCAGTAAATACTGTATATGCAATAAAAGTCCCAAGATGAAAAATTAGCCAATTAAGCCATATAAAATTAAATAGGTAATTATTTAATAAGTTAGTATTGTCTATAATTTGCATACTGAATTGTAAAAAAGTTACAGGTCTGCACAGGTCATAAACGGAGCTGTAAAGAAACAGGGTTGTATGGGTGAGAGGGAAAAGGAAAGGTGCTAAAAGCTATTGGGAAAACTGTACTCTATTAGATAAGCACTCTACCATAGATCTTGGAGCAGAGCTTCATGAATACTAATGGTGATCATTAAAAAAAAATACATACCCAACAGTTACATACCTAGATTCGGTGAACAATTTTACCTAATACACCTTTAATACTGGAATTGAATATACAAATGCAGGGTAACTAAATGGTAATACAAAAGTATTTAAATTTTAATACAAAAAGTACGAAGTTAATTTGTATTAAAAAAAGAGAAAAAATATAGAGGTTTATTTCAATGTTTCAAGTGATCTGAAATTAATAACCCTTTTACATTTATTCTAGTTTTTATTGGCCACTTTATTTGTGCTTTGTAAAAACCAGTCACATTTTCATGTACCCCGCCTCATGCCCTTCGTCTTGTGGGATAGGCTCCAGCCCCCCCGCGACCCTGTATACAAGATAAAACCTTATAGACGATGAGTGAGTGAGTGTTTTCTGTAAGCAGTGTTAGATAACAACATGACATGATAAGCTAATAGAGGCACTGTTGCACTAATGATTATGCCATAGAGCTTAAATAGTAGTAATATTAATTATATCACTAATAATGATGATGTGTCAGTGGGAGAAACAATAGTTGCAAGATATTGCTTTTGTAATATTTGTCATCTATGCATGTATTTTGTTCACACTAAAACACTCCCATGAATAAAACAGTCAGTAGCTCTGTGGGATGAAGCATGGTTCTGCGTGTTGAGAAAAATAAATCTATGTTACTTTCTTTTCCCAAATATAAGTATGGTGTTTCACCTCAATTCTGTATTTTTCATCCAGTGCCGCTCGATCGAGCAGCATTATTCAGTGGTACACAGCCATTATGTTATATAGTAAAGGAGTGAACAACAAGTGGTCTAAAATCTCATTAATGGCGAAATGTCGAGAAAGCAAACCACTTTTAAGTCCATGTGTATTGTGCGCACCAAGAGCACTGAGGTTGTCTGCAGGTCAATAAGCAGCAGGAAATAAAATCAATTAAAGAGTGAGTAAAGAACATACAGATTACAAATGCAAAAAAATGCTTGTAACAATATTTACTTATTATATACTGCTCAAAAAAATTAAGGGAACATTTAGTCTCGGTTTGACTTGAACGCTACTGTATGTAAGGTTCAAGTCAAACCAGGACTGAGTGTTCCCTTAATTTTTTTGTGCAGTATATATAGAACGCTGGGTTACAAATTAAACTAATGTACACAGAACCTGTTGGTTTGTCAAGTTCCAAATATTAAGTTAACTAAATAACAGCTTGTGTAAGAATATGTGTATAAGAATCTCTTATTTTGGAGAGTAGGGAAGGATGTATGCTAGTTTTTATGTGAGATGGCTGTCAGTAATAAACATGTTCTTAAGTAGTTCAGACTGTTGGTCTGTTAACAGGTTTTTCTCCCATTAGTTACCCATTAGTTCCATTAGAAATAAAATTTTGGGGAATGCGAGAATAGCACTAGGTTCTTCTCACTTCTCACACAAGTTACTAAGTAGTTTACTTCACTGAAAAATCTTATCCAGTTTACTTAATTCAAATGCTTGCTTAAATTAGTTTACATTTACACAATCTGATATATCACACCCAGCATTATTTGATCATCTAGTTTCAAATCCTGAATAAAGTCAAACCCTCCACCCTTATGATATTTCATAGGATAATTGGATCATGCTTCTACTATGTAAATTGATCATGCACACTCTACATAACAGAAAAAAGTCATTAGAAACTTCGAATCAAAATATAAAATCTAATTTAACATGAGCAATTAAACCAGGCTTTTGTTTTTTGTTGAGAAACTTAATATTTTTATGTTACTTATATGCAATCTGTCCTCTAAATCTGACCGACCCCACATTTCCTTTTTAAAATTTGTTACAGTATTTTGCAATCATTTATAAATAATGTGGTCTCACAGTTTCTGTCCTTTTAAAAAAAAATAATGTTTTATAAATACATCATTTGTATAAAACTAAATTAAATTCTACCACATCAATCTCATGATTTCACATCCATACTTCTTATTGGGTGGCCTCCTTCTATAGGCTTATGTGTAACATAAAACAAGCCATTATAAAATAAATGAAATTATAAAAAATTATTCTATTAATGTTTTGATGTATGATATAATTTAGTCTAGGGTATACATAGCAGAAGTTTGTGGACACCTGACCAGCCATGTGTGGTTCTTCTCCAAACTGTTGCCACAAAGTTGGAAGCACACAATTGTATAAATTGTCTTTGTATGTTGTAAAAGTTTATATATGAAGACATAAAGACATGATGCGTGGAAAAACTCCTGCACTAAGCCCTGACCTCAACACCATTTCAACATCTGTGGGATGAACTGGAACACCTACTGTATTCCAGAACTCCTCACATGACATCACCTCACTAATGGTTTAATAGCTGAATAAACACTAATCCACACATTCAAAATTTTATGGAATTCTTTGAAACTAGGGTGTAGCTTGTTATAGATGCAAATGGAAATAAATCTACAATGTAAAACAATTGCACTAAGGCCCATATGCATACCTGTCACTGGGCATTCAAAAATGGTTAGATTCTTTGTTTTTTCTGCCACCATTTTGTAAATGTTAAGTTTACACATAATAAGGGTTATGCAAAAATTAATTTACCGTTAACTTATGGTAAATATTTTCACTGAAAATATGGAAGAATCATATTAACTGAATTAAAAGCTATTCTATTAATACAATACACACCTTTGTCAGAATAATTGGTACCCTCGATTTATTACTTTGTGCATCATCCCATTTACAACATAACAACATTTAACCCGTAATGTTTAATGAGATTGGAGAATACACCGCACTGAATCTAAAACCACTCCTCAGTGCACAATTTCTCCAGATACTCCAGGGTTCTAGGTAATTTGTAGTGGATTTCTCTCTATAGCTTACCCCACAGGGACATGTCAAACTTCTCATTATTTCGTTTTCATGTGTATTTGAACATATGTTTTCGATTATTGTCCTGCTGCAGGATCCACAAATGGATACCCATTGCTGATACAATCATTTGACAGATGCAAACAGATTTAAAAAAATATTCTGGGACCTTGTGGCTCTTAAGGTTTCTAAAGGGAGCTGATCATATATTGCAGTATGCTGAGCAAACACACCCACATCAAATATCAATAGTAACAATGTGTGTGTGTGTGTGTGTGTTTGTGTGTGTGTGTGTGTGTGTGTGTGTGTGTGTGTGAGTAAAGAAGCATTAAAGAGTGAGTAATGAACCTCATTACTTCAACTTTTCATACATTCATTTATTTTAAAATCCTGGGGTAAGTGTGTGAATGTGCTTTGATGAGTTGGTTCAGGATTAGAAAAAGATTTATGTTTTAAACCACCACAAGCTTAGGGAACAGCATCAATGCGAATTGGCATAGATTCTACAAATCTCTGTATCTGTCCTGGAAGGATAAGCATCATTCCGTTGAGCTGACATTCAGTGACTGCATTTACAGTACATAACCATTAAAATCTGGACAAAAGACCAATTGATTTCTCCAATCTTCGACTATCCAGTTTTACTGAGCTGGTATCCACTGTAGCCTCTGATTCTGATGTTGCAGCCCATTTGCCACAAGGGTTTATGTGTGGAATAATATGACATGCTCTTTATCTTCAAGAGCCTTTCCAACATTTCCAAACTTGTTCCTAAGCTCAAGATCAGGAAATCCTAAGGAGAGTGTCAAGTTATTCCTCCAAATGCTCAGGAATTAAAAAAACATATTCATCTACTATAGAAACTACATAATAGTTACTTGTATGTGCAAGTTGTATTGTTGAAGAATTACCTATGGTCTGCTGTGAGCTGCTATGGACATTATATACAACAGACATGTTAGATGATGTAGCAATTTTGGCTTATCAGTGCAGCACTCATTAATTATTCTGGTTGGCTGCATACATTGACATGTAGGGCACAACAAAGGGTGGCTATCAACATTACATTGCACTAGAGAGTGTTTGCTATACAGAGTGTTTGCTAAGTGCTTTTTTTCCCACTAGCTTTGCTGACATGGAATTTGTACCATTCAAAGTAAAATGTTAATAGGAAGGATGTTCATTGACGGGTTTCCAAAACAGAGGTGTCCATGCTGCTGTAAACAGTTAAACTGAAAAATGTAAATATTTTGTGAGGAATAGATGCAGTTGTTGACAAGTCTTGACTTGTTTCATTGTTAGGAGTAATAAGTAGTCTTTAGATAAATCAATCGTTTGTAGATAGTTCGTGAAGGTACAGCGTGAACTGGACATGGTTTATAGAAGAGTAGAAAACACATTCATGGCTATTTCTAAGAAAATAGTTGAGACATAGTAATGAGGTGAATGATCAAGAATCATTAAAAGTTTTTTTTTGGTTCAGCTGTAAAAAGTGGATAGGCGCAGGTGTGCCACATATTTTCAATATATTGCTCACTGCCACTATTCACTGTACTGGCTGTAGCACAAAATTGTTTATCTTTGTTTGCCATCTAGCACTTATCGCACAAGTATGAGCCTTTTGTGTTTCATACCCTGCAATATTTACATCATTTGCAGTAACTACACACAGAATAGCCAATTAGCTAAGATAATTAACAAAACGCAAGAAGGCCATAGAGATGAAGTGCCCATAATTTTAAACAAAATGGAGCCTGATTTTGTTTTCACTGATGCTTTCAATGACACAAATTGAGGACTCTTAACACTCTCTTAAACGTATCTTTCAAGAAATTATTCTGGGTAAATCAGACTCTTCCAAACTGGGAACTTCCATTTACATTGTTGCACATGAAATGATGCTAAGGAATGATTAGTGTGTTGTGGTGTTCTGTAAATCACACTTAATTAGAAACCGTGAACCCTCTCATCTGTATATGTCTTAAAGTAATTCACAAAAAGAAAGTAAGAAAGTTTGAGCACATTTGTACCTGGCAGACCCACTTAATCAGGGAATGGAGTAATAATGGAGATCATTAAAGAACATCCTTCTCTGCTAAACCCTTGGTTATGGATTGTTCTTTGTTAAAGACTGTATCATAGCCCAACTTAAATCCCTCACCCCCACCCTCTTTTAAGAATAAAACTTAGGTGACACGAATTACCATCTTCAAAAGACTAATCTGATAGACATATGTTTATTCACACAAAAGAGTATCCTGATGATCATGTGTGTTCGAGAGTATGTCTGGATATGTAGGAATGATGGGTAACGTAGATGTGAATGAACATTACAGTACATCATTCTAAAATATTACTTTGCTGCCCTTTGCGTACACTGTAGTAAAGAGCATGAGAACATTATTAAGGCAAATTATGAAATCAGCCCTTGAGCCCTTGATAACTGGTGATGCTGAATGCTGAGTGGTTGGAACTAATGAGGGAAACGAGGTTGCTGCTGAGGTTGTTACATACGTAAACAAACAATTTTCAGATTGTACCTTTAGGCACTTTGCAGCCTGTCAGAGTAAAACATTCTTTAAATTATTTTATACAATTTACTTTTATTTAATATATTGTATAATATAAATATAAATTGTATGATTGTAAACTAATGATTGCCCTTATAATAAAAAGAACTACATAATTATATGGTCAAGTGCAAGACTTGAAGTTGTATAGCAGGGGTGTCACAGGTGACAACCAACAGTGAACAACAGTATAGGATAGTAGCATTATACTGTAATCTTGAAGTTGTTTACACTTACACAATAAAAAAACAGTATAGGATAGTAAACAAATAGGCAAGAGCTCAACAATAAATAGATATCAGGCTAATACAAAGACTGATATCTAGACATAGAATATAGACAGCAAATAAAATGCTAGTTATTCAGTGAACTGTGTTTAACCATCAGGAGCCCAAGTGGAAGGAGGACGATCGTGTGGAGGGTATACACTGTAGAATGAAGAGATGAAGGAATTCCACTGTTCCGAATTTCCATAATATGAAATATACAAAAAAATAAATATTTTCAGATAGATATTATCCATCTAACAATAATGATATATTGTGAGATATATGGAAGTAAAAAGTAAATCTAACTTGTTATATATATATCACACTTTATAGCTCCCTCTATAGAGCCAGTTAAGAAAGTAAGAACATGGCAAACAGAGCAAATTGGAAATGCAATGCAGTTACTGTACATATATTGTGTGTGTGAGTGCGTGTGTGTGTGTGTTTCTGTGTGTGTGTGTGCTGCCTGCCTACCTAATTCATCCCAATCAGGCTCCTCCAGCAGTGCTGGAGCACATTCAAATGAATGAATCTACTTTGCTGGATCACTTCCTTCTCTTAAATTGAGCCAGAAGTGTATAGCTCTGAGACACATTTCAAACAAGATATCTTCATCTGCAGACTTGGCTAAGCTGCCTCAACTCACATCAGTCAACCTCTGCCAGCTCCTGTGATGAAGCTATAGCTACCGATGACATTTATTACATGTTAGATCTGTCTCCTGTAGTGCATTGACGGAAGCAGAATTCTTAGGCATTGTCTCCTCTACAGCTAAGGAATATAAAATGTTGAATGCCATGAAGGATTTTATACATTTTGAAGTGGTTTTAGAATGAACAAGTATATAGATCGAGCAATCAGTTCAATCTCGGAGAGATATCAGACTGCATAAGTCCATAGGAGGTTGAAAGTAATTCCTGTCTAATGGCATGTTGCTGTCATTGTGAAGGCGGCCACAGTTCTGCTCAGTGACATTTTGAGAGCAAGGGAGGCAGACACACTTTCTCCCTCCACTGCTTGTGCTGATTAGATTCCTCTCCCTGTTTTTGTTGGTAATCCCCCATGAGAAAAATCACCAGCAGAAAACATTAATGTGTAAACAACATTGCTACAGGAAAAAGCCAACCCAAAGAAAAAGCCTGGCCAAGACTGAGAAATAACAGCTTGTTTTTCTTTTTCAATGTGTAGGAAATGCTGTAGAAGGTTGAGTGTCCGCTCATATATAAGCAAAATTCTGAAAATGCAATTGTCGATGTTTACTTATTCATGCATACTCTGAATTCAAGGCCGAAGGCTGCTGCTTCATGTATTTTGCACTGGGTGATGCACAACGGCTGAATAGGAAAAGATGCTTAGTTCCAGTTTAGAGCTGTATAACGTACAGAGACAAGCATCCATGGGAGATTTAAATTTATCATTAAGGCAGTGAGGCTGACTATACGTCAGTTAGCATTTGTTTATGACTTAATACTGGTGTGATAAGCTACTGCCAAGCCACATCCCAATAGATACCAATAGGGTGACACTAGGGGGAAAATCTAATTGACTTGTTTAAGATTTTTTTTTCTTTCATCTTTGTAGACTAGAAACCCATTTGAAAATGACTAAAAAGTTAATGTGTCCTTTAACTTCACCACAACAAACGTTTTTCTTTATGACCTGATTAATAGATGCATATTGAATTACTTGGACAGTTTTGAGTTCAAGTCCCTGCACTACCAATTTGCCCCTTAATCAAAGCCATTCAACTGGCGGGTTGGATAAATCAAATCAAATCAAATCAAATCAAATCAAATCAAAGCAAATCAAATCAAATTTTTTTTACTGTTGTAAGCAGGACCTCATGAAGTGGTAATTAAATGAAAGACTTCTTCATTTTTTTTAACTTGTTTTTTCATCTATTGCACTTTCAGTGTAAGTATGATTGAAGACAGGGCATTAAGTACAGCTCTTCAGGAGACCGGAATAAAGTTCAGTCAAGCGTAATGCTGTGCTGCACTATTACATAAACAGACAGGATTGTTTGTATGTTCATATACTGTTTTATCAAATAGGACTATTGTTATTACCATCATAAGTGTGTCAATATGTCTGTGAGCTTTCTCACTGAATATGGTACTCTTGGTGTGTCAGCGCTAAGCTAGTGAGACACTTCTTCCAAGAGAAATTTAAGCAGACATATCGGAAGTGTGTGTTGCATACTTGGTGGAGTGGAAAGCAGATTGACGTTTCTCAGCAACCTCGACACTGTTAGGTGAAAGACGTGCAACATTGCCTACATGCCTTGCATGAAGAATCAAAATCGGAATTTTCCCCGTGTCTCTGATGTAGGGCTGCTGTGTTGATCAATCAATCAGTCACTGTACAGGGTCATGTCTGCTTTCTAGGCTCCATTTCACCAGAGTGCCTTGGGAATGGCAACGCGATACAGGTCCCTGATTTTTATAAACACTGTGATTTTTTAGCACATTATCGGCTTATGTTGGCATAACAGAGATAAACTCAACACATGGTCTACCATGGTTTTGAACGTTTGAAGCCTTTGCAGGGGATTTTTTAACAGAACTATCCATTTCTACGGTTACTTTAAATGAAAATGTTGAATTCTAAACAATTGGATTCAGTGAGTTTAAATGGATTAAATTGAGGTTTTGGCCATTAATCTGCACACAACTAATTTGCACACAACATTTGCAAATGCATTAAAAGGCAAAAACTAAATATTGTCATTTGAGTAACCAGATTTATATCACTTTACATTTAGACACTTTGTAATAAAATCTGGAAAAAAGCTGGAAGGGTGACCATTTTAAAGTCAATGATCCAGATCTTTACTAGAGTAGAGTCACAGATCTTTACAGAAGAATTCTTGGGGAAATGAAATATGGCAGGATTTAAAGGATAAAAAAGGAGAGGTTTAAAGGTGAAAAAAAAAAGTACTGTTCATCTGGTAATGCCTATACTAAGTTGTGGCAATACGTGTGTTGTAATATCAAATTATGAAGAGAATAATCAGTGCTGTGATAACATCCCTACCATAGATAAGAGATCCGACCTTGTTCATTTATATTTTTTGGCATTTGTAAATTAGTCTAACCTCCTTAGTCTTCTTAATCAATTTTATTTAGGTTCTCTAGGAAATCCTCAGACCATCCTGGAAAAAGTATTTTTCTACTAAGGTAACAGTGTTACAGATGGTGTTACAGATGGCAGACTGCATAATGAACTCTCTGCTTTTACGGATTGTAATTTATATTATTTCCTTACATTTGTTTTTGTTTAAATTAGATAAAATTATCTTATTTAAAATTGGTTGTTGTCTGATGCTTTGTGTCTTAAAATTAAATTAAATTAAATTAATGTTTATTTATATAGCACTTTTAACAATAGTCATTGTCACAAAGCCGCTTTATAGATTAAAAAAAGATAATGGAAAAGAGTTCCAATAGTATCAAATATGTATAAATCATTATTATCAAATTGTCCCTAATGAGCAAGCCAAGGGTGACAGCTTCTATTGTTCTATTTTTTACATCCAGGACCTGCTACTGAGCCTATGACCACAGCAACGTATTGTCAAATGGCATGGTACATACTGAAGAGTTGAAGAAGAAGTACTGTAGTTACGAGGGGGAGTTTGAAAGGGAGAGGGTTTTCCCAGGTAATCATTGCTGTTGTTTATATCACACTCGAAGTTATCATGGTGTAGGCACCCGATGTCATTATTGAGCTGCACACCAGTGTCTTAACTGCAATCCCTGGGGACTTTATTTACATAAATCTCTCAACCACCCTGCCTTTTTTATTTTTATAAATATGTGAATAGCAAAAGGAGAGATAGTGGATTTACTGAGAGCTAATGCCCTCTGACAACCTCCAGCGCCTCTACAAACTGACTGTCCAGAACCTGCCTGTGGTTGAAAAAAAAAAACTGTAAGGAGATGTTCAAAGGAAGGAAAGAAGACTCTGCAGCAATGATTTGATGCAACAGACGAGGATGAGTACTACAATCCCCATGGCGAAATTATTGATGACTTGATGGACTGCATTACTGTGAGAACTATAGAGGCTGTCTGCTCTTACGCCAATAACAAAGCATGACGAACCAGAAAAAGACTGTTTTCAGGAAGGATGACAAGGAGAATCTAGAAGTGGTGCATAGAAGTGGTGCTTTAAGACTCCAAAGGTAAAACACCACCCGGCCTCATGTCCATATCTTTCTGAGTCTTTCGCTTTTCTCTTACAGAAGAGTGCTGTGCAGACTTCACTCTGGTAAAACTGCTGTGTAGTCTGCCACAGCTCCTTTTAGACATTCACTGTTTCCATAAATCTAATGGCAAATTAATGTGTCAGCTTTATGTATGAATGAACATGCAGTTTTATGTAAAAGTGATAATGTTTAGACCTAGTAATATTGACAGATCATTTAAACATGACATGCAGACACATTAACAGATTTGCATACACAAGATTATGGCGTAAAATGGTATTATGTATATTGGCTCTACAAATTATGACTGTCTAGTTTTTGCTGTGGGTTTTAACAGAAAGTAAGTAAACACAACAACTCTAATGTTTCATGATAAACTCTCAACTTTTCTGGGCAGGTTTTCAGCACAAGCTGGACAGGATATTGTAGTGTGATCTTTCAACCCTTAATGGCAGGCATTATTCTAAAGCTGCAGGTGTAACTGTAATGATGAATTGTTTTATTGCAAAGTCTAGTGGGGGTATACAGTAACATATACTGGCATTTTCCACAGTTGGTACCTCTCTTTCGATTCTATGTGTTTTTGTGTAAAAACATAAAGTAATTTAAAGCAGGTCTTAGAATTAAACTAATAAAACCTTAGACCAACAACAAATAACTTATTTTATCGTGCCATTATTTATTTCCAGAATTATTTTATCGGTCTCCCAAATAATTGTGGAGAAATTTTAGACCCATTTTGCTTTACAAACTTTACTTCAGTTTACTGAGGTTTTTCAAGAATTCCCATATGCACAGCTCTCTTAAAGGCCCACCACAGCATTTCAGTTGGGGTTATTTTTCTGACATTCTGATGTAGATTTACTGGTGTGCTTTTGATCATTGTCCTGTTCTGTGACCCAATTTCAACCAAGTTAATTACTGTAGCTTCATCATTAGACTGGGATTGACATTGCTAATTAGCGTAATTAGCAGTAATGCAATAAGCAGAATATTAGGATTGCCTATATATTGTTTTACTTTTTGGTTTCATTTTTATTAAATAAATAATGGTTTTGCCAGGTTGCCACTGTTGAGCCCTTGAGCAAGGCCCCACTGTAACCTGGCTAACAATGTGCTCTGACCCCAGCTTCCTAACTGGAGTTTTTTCGAAAAAATAATTTCTCTTTGCTGTAAGGTACATGTGACAAATAGTTGGATATTTATTTATATTTTGCACATGGCTTTTTCATGGCTGTAGTTATGTCTGAACAAAACCGTGAGGAATGTTAATGTAAAAGTAACCTGCGTCTGAATGGCATGAATTAACTTGCCTTATCAGATTGAGGGTGCCAGCAGTGTCATGTTTTTCCATGAAACCATAAACGCATTGGAGTGGGGGATGTCACATAAACATTCTACATTTGCAATACTGTACTTGGCTTATTCCCATTTGGATGCAGTAGGCTGTGCTGTAAGCCTCATGTTTTGAGTAATCATTTAGTAATCATTCATGACATTTGGCAGACACCCTCATCCAGAGTGACTTACATTTTTATCTCCTTGTACACATAAGCAGTTGAGGGTTAAGATCCTTGCACAAGGGCCTAACAGTGGCAACTTGGTGGTGGTGGGGGTGAGGGTTGAACCCAGTTTTGTTTCGCAAAACAGACGTCCAACACTTTCTTTTTTTCCAGTGTTGTCAGTGCTTTTAATGCCAACAGACCATGCCTACAAGAGAGTAAGATCTTATACATGCAGGTGAACATTCCACTAGTATCCTACAGTATATTATTACTTCACAGATAAAATAACAGCATATGATTGAGCATCTAAGCATATTCCTAAAAGTGCATCTACCCGTTGCACTTGGCAGGTATGACTTATATATAACATGGTGTCACTATTTGTTACTTCTTTTTAAATATGCTATAATTTACCCTAAAATCATGGTAAATAGTAACAGCTTAACCAGGGGTGATTCTAGGACCAGACCTTTAGGGGGCTCAGGTTTAGGCCTATACACATGTTGCCTTTGCCTCTGCATAAACCCCAAATTATGGGAATTGACTGTGCTCATTTAGTTAGGTGTTGATATAAATTTATTTAGCAAGACATAGCCTAGGGAAGAGACTTTTTTGTCCTTCGGCTAGCAGGCTTTGGTAACATTAATGAGATATTAACAAGTGGTCTTATATAAAGAGCCATGTGTAAATGCAAAAAATGTGACCGTGTTAGATGTGCTTATATGGTCTATTGACAAAATAACAAAAGTTCGCAAAACAGACGGCCATCTGCCAAACAATTTAGTCATGACACAAGTTGCGGTATAAAGCATTATGGGTTTAAATTAAAGTGCAGTTCTTAATCAGAACTGATCTTTAGCAAACTGTGCCTATATCAGATACAGTATCACTTGCTCATGTTTAAATTTACCTGTGCTTTAAATCCATATATAACATACTTAAACTATCATGCAATTTTTGTGGCCATCTCGACAAGAGCAGTGGAACAAACTGTCACTGGTTGTAACCTGAACTATTTAATAACTCTTCTTATTCTTCTTCCCAATGGAGTGCCTACTGCGCACATAATATAAACTGTACTACCATCTACTACATCGCATTTCCTAATGTCACGCCATGAGCAATACTGAACATTATACCATCATGTAAACCTGTAATTGTGCTATTGAAAAGGTCAGGGGATAAGTCAAGTTTGCCTGGGGCTTGTCTCTTTTTTCTTTTTTTGTAGAACGTTCAGCATCAGTAGGTTGGTGAGGTTATATCTATCTGTATGATCTCTCTCTTTCTCTCTCTCTCAAACACACACACACACACACACACACACACACACACACACACACACACACACACACACACACAGACAAAGAATATTATTTTACTTATCTTTACTATCGGTCAGTGCACTGCTCACCTTTTGTCTTCTTACATTTCTTGCAGTTCACCTTAGTCTCTGTTCCTTATGGTTCGTGTTGGCCTTGTTGGTGGAAAAGTACCAACAATGTCTTAGCATACACACATTGAGATGCAAAAACATGAGAGAGAGAGAAAGAGAGAGAGAGAGGAGGAAAGCGCTCTAGAGTAACCCTGCTCATACCAATAAATAGTTTATTCATGGCAATATAAGAATGGCTAACCTCTGAATCTGTTCCCTCCTTTTCTCCTTTTTTTATCCCTATATTGTTAAACATACCGTTACTGTTGTTTTTTTTCCTTTCCTGTTAAAATGAGCTGACATACTTTGGCAATACTTATGGCCATGCCAGTAAAGCCTATTTGGACTGAACCGTACTGAGGGGGTGATAAAACTCTAACTTGACTAGACAGTCAATTTACCATCAGTTTATCTTTTGAAATAGCATTGAAGTCTAGATAGGTTTTAATAACCAGAGCTTGTCTTGACATCTGGGAGCACATGTCTTTTAGCTTTGCGCTTAATTCCTACCCCACCCTTCCCTTGGACACGGAGTGCAAGTTAAGTTTCACTCTGTAACCCTCTATAAGTCTGTCTGATGCTTTGTCGTAAAACATAACCACCTCAGGGCTAAAAAAAGTTCAGGCAAAGTTTAAGATTTTTGGGAGTAAAGCCTGGAATTAACAAATCTATACTACTGGTCGTGTATCTAAGGAGACTACTCATATAGTAGAGCATTAAAAATGATTGTAGAAAACTTAAGCATGCTGACCCTCTATTTGTTTTTGAGTTCTTCCTCATTCCTTATATGGCAATACTTCTTTACGGCACGACACATGTATATACAACATGCAAATGGTTCATGCTCTGTGAGGTAGTGGTGGATGCACCCCTCAGGTGCCTATGGATTACCCCTAAGGCCTTACAGCTACAGCTATACCATGCCTGTAAAATGCTTCATTTTCACTTGTATATTGCTTGTTTCTCTTCATTTTTCATCAGTGTAATACGTGTTATACTGGACATTATATACTCATAAAAGGAGCACAATTATTTGCCAAGAGAACAGGAACTTTAGGCTTTAAAGGAGTAAATATATCTATGAATAGGACCAATGGCGTACAATAATCCCATAATCAAAAGTTTCCTTTGTTCAAGTTTTTTTTTTTTTTTTTGCAGTGCTTGTTATTTCACTGGACGTGCAGAGCAACCAGACTAGTGAGAGTCTATCAGCGGGAAAAACAACACAGACTCAGAAAAGGAACAAGACTACATGAAGGGAAAAATGAGAGCAACACAGACAAATGAGGGAGCTGTAGACTCTCAAAGGACTGACACTGAACAGAATATAAAACTAGAGGAAAACTGAAATGTGAAAAAATATATATATTATTTAAAATAATAGGCAGGTATACCAAACAACATATGGTATCACAATCATTATATATTATTACAGAATTGTAATACATAATTATACATATTAACCCCAACACGGCTATAGTGTGCCACTTAAAATTAGCTCTTGCAATCATGTGATCCAGAATCCTCCATCCGCCATTTTGGCGGGCAATAATGTCCGCCACAGATAAAAACACCAAGCCAAATAATGATGAATCACTTGCTACATTTACCCATCATGGATTTTACTAAACATTTGATGAGAGATCAAAGAAAGGTATACATTGAGAGGCTTCAGTCATTGAATATTATTGAATATTAATTATTTAGAACACGTTCAAGAACAATGCACTACAATATTGATATTATTATTAAATGCTTTGTAGGTTTTCTGGTAACATTTAATGGTAAACTATATAATTTATAATTAAAAATTTCAGGTGAAGAACCACAGGCGTTAACTGTGTCAGTGCCAATATCAGTACCGCAAGAAAAAAAAATACATATTTGTTGAAATTAAGTATTTTAGAGGTGGCACAGTGGTGTAGTGGTTAGTTAGCACTGTTGCCTTGCCCCTCCAGGGTCTGGGTTTGATTCTAGCCTTGGGTCTCTGTGTGTGGTGTTTGCATGTTCTGTCCAAAGACTTGCAGATAGGGCTAATTGTAGTTTTCAAAAATTTCCCAAGTGTGTGAATAATTGTATGTGCTCTGTGATGTATTGGCACCCTGTCCAATGAGTACCTAGCCTCATGCCCTAACTTTCTGTCTTTAACTTAACCTGTATTTTTACAAAATTTTTTATAAATACATCTTTTGGAAGAAAGATTCAGGCAAGGAGTCAAATTTACTAACATTAATTTGCAACATAAAAATGACAACAATGAAACATTCTGAAAAAAAAATTCACGAAAGAAAAAAAAAAAGTCTTAGAAAAAGCCTTGATATTGTTGTTAAATATGCATTCTGTTGTTAAACATGTCAGGTTTTGGCCTTTTTTTTTTTTACCATCCTTTCCATCCACCTGTCACTCCGTGCTGTCTGACTGACCGACAAGCCCCTGAGCAGACAGTCACACTAGTGTGATTTGTGATTTACCATAAGTAATATAACAAATTGTGCTATATTATTTAAAATCTTCTAACTTAATAAAAAAAAAAAAAAGTTCCAGGGGCATGTTCGTAAGTCCGACAAATTATGACTTATACGCCTTTGACACGAATATACAATGTAAAGCGTACCAGTCCACTTGACTATATCTATTTCCCTTTTTCCCACACTGCCAGCATGTTGCCAAAATCTGTTGTCACAGTGTTGTTGCTGCGCCTTTAAATTTCCAGGGGAATCCTAAATGCCATTTTGTGTCAGAACGAATTGCCTTATAAGAAATAATGAAAACTTAGATGATTTTTTTCAGCAACCGAAAATAACCAAAATATGAATAATAAAGTAAAAATAAAACTAATTAACCTGCACTTTACCTTTGAAAGGAGGAGGAGGAGGAGAAAGGGGGTGGACAACTTTCACACACACACTCACACACACACACACACAGGGATGTTAAATTTAATTGTAAATTTTTTTTAATCGCGAGGACGCCATTTTGTCTTAAAACGGTTTTCCACTGTGCTAAGATTTTCGAAAATAAGGATTATTCACCATCAGGACAGCGGTGCAGGACAGATATTTTTCCATGCTTCCAAAGTGAAATTGAAATTGTTGAGTCCGACTTCTGCAGCCCCACATGCGCACACACTATATACCAGACTTCCTTGTTTGCATCTGCGAATGTTCGAAGGACTGCAGGCCGTTCAATGTTCAGAGAAAGTAAATTTATCTCTGCATGCACTCTGAATTAGTAGATGTAACAAAAGGACATAAATTACACTAAATCTATATTTTGTTAAATTTATCCAACATTTAATTTTTTATTATGATACCTGACATGGGCACATTACAACCAACATGGGCACATCACAAAAGGGGCAAATAAGTCCTTATCCAAATAAGTCCAAATAAGGGGCAAATAATTCCAACTATTTAGATTGTTGTTTGTGCATCGACAGAGTGATGTATGGCACAGCTGCGTCATGCACCATCCTTCAGACCTTCACTATGTACCAGGAAGTCTAAAAAAAGATGATCCACCTGCTTTAAAGTAGATACTAAATATTTTATGAGTTGGTTCTACTGCATTACATCCTTTTGCCAGACCTCTCCAGAATATTCAAATCACCAACTTTCCAGGCAGGGATTATTACTTAAAAAGTGTGTATACCTAAATCCAAAAATGGCTTAGGATAAGAGGAATTTAGTGGGTACATTATGCACAGAGGAAATCATCTTCGTTGCCACTTGAAGTATCCGTGGTTTGCTCCAAAGCTCCTAATAACACACTTGCAGTTGAACAACTCACTCATAAGGTACAGTAAGCAGCTTAAAATGTGAGGCAGGTGAAATGCTGTTGACAGCATGTGATAGATGATAACACCTTACTCAGGGCTCCTGGTCTGACTGATGTTTTTAACAATATGTAATGTATCTTCATAGGCACAGCCTGTCTCTTTCTTGTCACCCAAGACTGAATGTAGACAGACAGTTGAATGAGGCATGATTGGATGTACAGTATATTACATAACATTAAGGCTCCACCTTTCTGTAGCTTTCTCTACAGCTGCTTCACAGCTGCATTTTTTAAATGTACAAAACTGAAACTTACAAGATTCTTACATTGAACCACATTTTTAGGCCATCACTGTCATTGATACAACCACATTAATGTTACAGATGTTCTTATAACAAAAGGACAAACTGTTCTTTAGCTTATCTATCCAAAGCAGTAGCTAAACTTATTAACTTTTTTTTATGCTTTGTTTCTTTTTTACAAAGGTTTTCAGATTGGATCATTTGGACTGCAAGATCTGGCACAGACTTTTACTGACCAAGGACCCAAGGAGGTGGCAAGGCTTAAACGCCCCCCACCCCCAACCCCCCCAACCGTCAACCCCCCCCTCCAAGCAGCAACTCAGAGCCTCACCCACCTGAGCCACAACTGCCCCAGCTAAACTTCTTAACTAAACTGTCAGAAAATGGTTTGGTCTGGATTATAGGCATAGTTAAAAAAATATCATTCCATAACTTTAAAAACAATAAAACCACCTAGAGGAGCACAAAACCTGAAGCATGGCTCCTCAGGACCTCTGGGAGTGTGCTGTGTTTTGTCTGGAACAGGACATTGACATTCTTTAGGTGCCGTGGGCTGTGAATTGGACTTGTTTCTCTGGCTCATCTCATGAAAGCTTGATCAGATTGGAGATGTGGGGAGTGTTTAAGCCCTGAGCTCTTTTCCTGCTGCAAGGTGGGCTACACGGTGGGCTGTGATGTGCTGAGACAATCTGATAATTTTTGGAACAATTCTGATCATAATTTCTAACACATTTCATGCTTATTTCCCTATTTTCTTTTGATTCTGTAAAGCTACTTTGCTCAATGATTTTGTTAAACGTGCTACTGTATATATGAATTGAATTGCTGGTTGTTCTGATACCTTTCTGTCGTAGTAGACATTGAAATTTTCAGTGATTGTACTGTATTGGCATTTCAGTGGGATCACTGGGTCAGGCTATTCTTTGTCCCCACGGGTCTGGATGAGCCTTGGGTGCCCATGATCCTGTCACCATTTTACTGGTATATTGATTGATAATCAATGTTAATGTGTTAATGTCATGGCTGATCGATGTATAGCCCATTTAAATGCATAAATCTGGTTATATACATCGCTGTAATGTAATTACTGTTACATTTTCACTGACCAATGAGAACATGTATTGGAAAGGAAATAACCTGTAAATGCCAGAGTAGCTCAAATTCATTGGATCTAGCTATCCTGAATATATGTTTTTGCAAAGCAATGAAAAATCTAAATTCAAACATGCAAATAACTTTTATGAGGAAAGCTACAGTCTTCTGGCCTAATTAAATTAATTAAATGGATAGTGGTTTAATTTTGCAATTCTGAAATATATCCAGAAGATTGGTCTCAGCCGTGATTCTAATTCACACTCAAACCAGTTACCCTTACTTGACTTGAGTAATATTTAAAATGTCCAAAATGAAAATTATTTATTTAAATTGTGTCCCAGTTAAGATTTTTTTTTTTACTATAAACATGACTAAGGTATTGTCACAAACTTGAAAAAATGTGGTCAGCTAGGAAAGGTATGCTAGATATAATGATGGCATCAGAGTTTATCTATAACTATAGTTTATGCGATAGACCTGACATTCTTCTTTTATTTAGATTAAAGCAAAAAAAGGTCTCTTCTTCTTAAGCTAAAAGTAGAGGTGGTGTGCATAGAATGTGTTTTTAAAAACAAAACAGGAACGATTTAAAAAACACACTGAATCCGGTGTGAGTGAAATAGTTCTGGAATTTTTTCCATTAAAATAAAAGTATGTGACATTGTTGATTAGTGAGTAAAACCTGGCTACACAGGTAGACAAAGTAGAATGATTAATATCCTTGGCTAAGTGCCTGAACACTTACAAATAATTAAATCTCTTCAGTCTATTTGGCGAAGTGACATTACTAATCAGCTAATGCACATAAATTTGATGTTTGCACAGGCAACTGTCAACTTTTTTAATTACTAATGGAATATCATTGCATTACAGACTGTAAGTTTTAAGCCTTGTTTGAACTAACTAACAACAGGAGGCTCCTTAGTGTATGTACTTTTGCATCATATTACATTTTGTATTTTTATTATTTTTTATGGATCCCTAGAATTTTATCTAAATAGTCTAGATCAGCAGTGGTGAGCAAAGTACACAAATCCTGTTATAGAGAAAAAGTAGATACCGTAAGTAAAATCTTACTTAAGTAAAAGTAGCAAAAATATAAATATGTATAAATATTATATAAGTAAAAAATAGAAGTTCTTTCTTTATGTTAGTGATAACCTCTATAGGACACTGACTTCATGTGTTTCATTTCATGGTTGAACTTTATTTTCCATGTTGCACTTGTTAATGGTTTTCACCTTCACCTAGTTTACAGCCCTGATTTGTATAAGCATTTAAGCTCTTGTGTTTGATCAGTCAGTGTCTTGCATCTGTGTTGTCTTATTCTCTTTTCTTTGTTGGTTTGTGTAAGTTGGTTGTATATCGTTGCATGGATTAATTTGGTTCTTGTGTTTGTTTTTTATTTATCAATTGTCTGCACATATGCATTGCCTGCATCCTTCCATACCTGACACTTTACATTTGTACTTGAGTAAAATTCCAAAAGCACCTACCCTTTAAATGCACCTAGGTAGTACGAAAATAGTACTTTGAGTGTTTGTTCTGAGCTCTGAACTCACAATATAATTTATGTCATAGTAAATCTCTCTCTTTCATTCTATACTCTCTGTCCATGTGCTGTTTCATTGCTTTTAAAAACCATGTCTACTTTTGTTTCCAAACACCTGCTACATACAAATCTAGTTAAGTAAAAAGTACAGATATTGTTGTACTGGAGTAAAGATAAAAGTGATAAATGAAATTTTACATGAATTTTGAGATTTATGAAAACTGTCATCTTTTTGTGCAGTAACAACGTATATTTACATCCATCTCACCAGGTAAATATATATTGTATTATGTGCTTGATGATAAATTGAGTGAGACCCGCAACATTTAGGAGACAATTGCAGCGAGGTGTGAAGCAGATCAAGAGAGACTAGTGGAACAGGAGTGCTTTTAAAAAGTCGTTTAATCACGTTGTGAAATTAAATGGAATTTAGAAACAACAAAATAAGAGTGTCACCCAAATCAAAGAAAGAATCAAAACAAACAAACCCTATTACTAAATCCTGAACTATCTAACTAAAAGAAATACAAAATAAGCCCGAAATCTTCAGCACATGCGGCGCTCTAACTAACTCCCTTAAAATAAGAAAACACAAGTACAATGGTGGTGCAACACTCAACCTAAGCTAACAATTCACTAACTTAATAATAAGAAATAAGGCAAAGCACTAACATGCTTCCTAACAATGGGGTTGAGCTTGCCATGTAGTAGGCTAAACCAAACTCCAACACACACAAGAGAAATATCCAATCACACAACCAAACCATAAACAATATTATGAAACAAAACACAACCGGATGTCACTAAGTCAGACTTGCAAGGTTGAGCTCATTGAAGCACATGGTACGCTGGCAAAGCGTGCATACACACACTGAATCCAAGGCCTCAAATACTTTCAGCACACCGCTGACTGGTAAAGCGTCATGAGCTTTCGTCAAGCCCAGTCAGCCAATAACCTCAGACCTAAGTGTGGGGCATGAACACAAAAGGCAAAAGAGCAAGAGGGAAGAATAAATAATAAACACACAATACACACAAACATACGTGGAACGTGTCAATTGTTTAAATAATTGAAACCTTAAATCTTTCTGAGGTTGGCATTTTTCTTTCTTTTGGGGTTTTCTTAGAGATAATGACCACTGTCATACCTTCATCTGTCCCTTTTTTTCCCCTCATATGCACATAAACACTTTATATCGCTATCTAAAGTACCAATGACACTGTTAGCAGATACAGTACAACTACCCTGTTCTCTAAAGCCGGCGATAGCCGAGTCTCATCTTGTCTGCTTAATTGAGTGTATATTTACATTGCTCCCATACAGTAAGCTATAATATTGACTCTCTAAAACCTTTTGTGCTGCAACTCTATGGCATCTGCTGGCACTTACAAGCATTTCCCTTGTTTCCCATACTGTATGGAAGTCTATGAGTCTTAATATTCCATGTTTAGCAACATTATAGGCGAATTCAGAACTTGGCAAACAAACAGTTCCTCTGTGAAAAATAGGTAATTGAGGACTTTATGATAATCACCCTTAGCACTTTTTATTCCAGTGACCAGTCATCTTAGCTTTCCATCCTCAAAGCAACATAAGGGTCTTATATTTACAGACACATTTGTATTTTTTTCTGGGGTGATAATGATATGACATACCTCAGATGGATCACCACATTAAACTCTAGCCTTATCAAAACAAAATAAGGTCAGCCTAAAACATTATGCAGCTCAAGAAGCCTTTGCTAGTGCTGGTTGTGGTGGAATTTGGTATGCCGTAGTAGATTTTACTGAGAGGTTTAACCAAGGAATTGGACGGACTGCTAAACTGCACCTGAGCTTTGTGATGCCTAATATGATGGATTATGATGAGGTCAGGCTGGGCTAAAGTCCAAATATGGCCAAAAGATACTGCATGCTGAGCACTGATCAACACCTCACTTCAAGTGGTGAGACACCCAGGCCAGGATGTGGTACAACTTTCTGCCAACCTAGTTTCACACTGTGCCAAATGTGGTTAGCACAATCTGGTCTGCTGGACATGTGTAAATCAACCGAGCAATGTGCCAAGGTTGCTCTTTGGGCTTGCTCTCAAAAGGAGAGCTCAGGTTGTACATAGTCAAACATGGTTAAAGAAACCGCCATGGCAATCAATATGTTTTCTTACTCTTCAAATTTGAAAAACACATATCTTTCCTGTATGTGGCGATAATTGGAAAGGTGCATGTCAGAGGCATAATAATTATCATTCAGGAGACTTCACGACATAATATTACTTAAAGCAATATTATAAAATATATCTCACTGGAATACACCGATAGAACCTACATTCTATGATTAGAAATATTGCTTTTTCTTTCTCTCTTAAAAAAAACTGATTCGCTAAATAAATATTCACACAAATTCAACTAGCTGATTCACAAAAATGGACTCTGGCAATGCATTATTTGTAATTCTTTTGGAAAACAAAAAATTAAGTAGAACTTATTAAATAAAAATAAAAACTATTTTATATGATGCATTCATTCATCTATTATCTATACTGCTTATCATGTGTAGGCAAGCCTGAAGTCTATCACAGAGAACTTACAGTAGGGACAATGGGCAGTACACCTTGAATGAAGTGCCAACCCATTGCAGTACACAAGCAAACACACTTGCACACACTTATAACCCACTACAGGGAATCAGCCTACTGTATATCAGATGTCTTTGGACTTGGGGATGAAACCGGATTCCCCATAGGAAACCTAACAAGCACAGGGAACATGCAAACTCCACACACACAGACCAGAAGTGAGATTCAAACCCAGATCCTTGGAAGTAGGTGAAAGTAAGGCGAAAGGGCTAAGCCACCACGCCACCATTATATAAAATTATATGATTCAATTATAAATACTGCTAACTCAGTGGTGTAGTGGTTAGCACGGTCGCCTTGCACTTCCACGGTCCGGGCTCTGTCTTTGTGTGCATGGAGTTTGCATGCCCTTCTTGTGCTGGGTTTCCTCTGGGTACTTCAGTTTCCTCCCACAGTCCAAAGACCTGCAGATTAGGTTAATTGCCATTTCCAAATTGCCCGTGTATGAGAATGAATGTGTGCCCCCTGCAGTGGATTGGCACCATGTCCAGGGTGCCCTCCTGGTGTAGGTTCCAGGCCCCCGCAACCCTGAATAAGGATAAAGTGGTATAGAAGATGGGAGAGTGAGTGAGTGAAAACTATAAATACTTCTAGTCATCAAATACAAAAGTAACCTCAATATAAAACTGACATTTTTTTACTTTACGTTTTTTTACATTCTAATGAGACATACTGCAGCTTATTTAATATAGGGTTATTTGCAAAACACACATCACAGTATACGGGCATGCATAACTCTGCTAACCACTATATCCATGCTTTTGAGTGCACTCCAGTTCATCACTTCTGGAACTGAATCACCCACAGGCTGTCACATCTCCTGCTGTGCCACACTCCTCCTTCATGTGAGTCCTCGCCCTCAACATAATATATCTGCTCTTACTGCCCTAGCAGTCACCAAGATTTTTTTTTATTACTGCACTGTAAATGAATTTACCATACTACACTCACTGGTTCTTATTAAGTGAATAAAACTAACCCTCATACAAGATACAAAGTGAACAATTTGATGGTTCATTTAGATTAATTTGTATTTTTTACACCAGTTAAGGAGTTAATGCCCACAAACCCTGGAGTGTATTATTTAAATGAACAATCACACACAGCATATAACATACTGTGTACTCATGCACAAAAGAAATTTCTCCCAATTTCTCTCCTAAATATCTAAAATAGCATTTACCCACCTCTGACTATAGCCCTTAAAACAGCTTTAAAATTTGCTTAGGTTATTTTTAAAATGGCTTTTTAACAGCTTGTGCCATTCATATTGTTCTGCCAGATCAAAATGTAGTGTTCTGTGCTATATTGCTTTGCTTATTCAGCATTTATGGTCAATCTCAACTATCTACTGTAACCAATCACATTGTCTCTTGTGTCAGCCAGTTGATCAGTTAAAGTTTGACAACATGGATTACACAATGTTTTTTGAAGTGTGAAAATGGCAAGCCTCCTCCTGTCAATACCAGAAAAATATTTTGAACACAAAGTGAGAAAAAAAAATGAGCCCCTCTGGTGTCATGGGGGAAAAATATTTTGTGACTTACTAAGGCATGGGAACAAGGTAGTATATTGTGGCCACAACTTACTAAGAAGTAGGAACAAGATACTATATTGTGGCCACAACTTATTAACCCATGGGAGCAGGATACTGTATTGTGGACATGACGTAAGAACATGTGGTAATGAGATCATTCATGTTCCAGATGTGGCAGGTTGATTATTGTATTGGAGTTCTGCTTCATATTGGTGTGCCAGTAAGTAAATAAATGTAATCAATCTATACTAAAGTTACAAATAAAATTTTGGATTTAAATACTATGAGGCTTCTAAGTTACGACCATAACATATTATCTCGTGACCACACATTATACTATTTGTTCTCACACCTAGTAAGTAATGGCCACAAACACACACCTTAGTAAGTCTAGGCCATGCCATACTTTCCCCCACAAAGTCACCAGAGGGACACCATAAGGAAACAACATAAAAGTATGTTTTGAATATTATTTTTTATTATTATAGGTCTTGCCAGGTGATGATTCAATTAATAGTTTTTATTTTAATGATGCGTCATTAGCATCATGCTCAGTAGAGCGTTACTTTATCCTAGATAGCACTAACTCACATCTTCTTAACGGCTGTCGTGCACATGCACATAATTTGCCATGTGATAAAAAAAAATTATTGTGACATGTATTGATGTCAAAACTAAGGAAAAACATTCTGATTGTGCTTTTTGCCTTCCCGCCATTGTGCATTTTAGGCAATGTTTTTTAAAAAGTGTTATTGGTGATAGGTTAAAATTACTCTGGTGATGTTGACCCTAGATAGGTTGATTGCTTGGTTTTGTAGTTGTTCATGTGAAAAAACCATTGGCTGGGAATTGTGGGAGACATTATTGATTTGGCCTAGTTTTAATCGAAGATGGACAAGGATGTCTACTAAGGATGAGACTCCAAATAAAGTAAATTTAACCTGGATTCAATCAAAATGACCTCAGCATAAAGGTTAATTTTTTACCCAGAGTAAATAAAAATGTTGGCAAATGGCCATTCATGGCTCAGACTACGGTATGTACAATTGAATATTTTAACCCAGGCACTGGTCTGCTACATTTTACTCGCATCATTAAAAAAACGTGACAGATTTGATCAGCGCCTTTTGAGTAATGTACTGTAGGGTGTTGACTAGGCATGTTACCCAGTCTCACTGAGGAACGTTTTCCTTCAAAGCCTGAAGCAAAAAACATTTAGCAAGAGAGGACAAGGTCAACTTCCAATTAATGAGCTGACTGAAAAAAAAAAAAAAAAATCTAATATACAGTATATTGGCTTTAAGTACCACAAACCTATAACAATCTGTGTTCAGCTTGTCTGAGACTAACCATGGCCAAATCTGAGTATAAATAAATGTAAAGAAGAAAACCAGAGCATGACATCTATGCCTTCTCTGGTTACATTCAAGCCACATAGTTTAATTACAAGTGATTTTCATCTGATTTGAAAAAGTATGTAAATGTATATAGATATATATTTGCCTAGACCATATGTCTAAGTTAAAAATTTATATTTGTGCGACCACTTTTTGGGATTTTGCCAAGTATGTCAAGCAGTTTGTTGACCTTATTTTTGAGGTTCAGAAGAAGAAAAAAAGCCAGATTCCGTGCTTTAGCTGTTTTAGCAGCTATTGCTAGCACTGCTGTGAAATCCTGTTAGTTAAGAAGACATTTGTGCCCTATGCATGCACAGAGCTAAAACGTTGCAAGAATTTTGCCCTTTTTGGCATTTGCTTTTCCTAAAAAAATTATAAAGTGGCACTATAGTAACTGAAACCCTTTTATACCTTTCAGGGCTCAAACTGGTACATTGCACCTTATTTGTGTATAAGCAATTACATAAACTTTATTATAAGATACCCATGTCTACCTGTTCATTAATGTATTATGTAATCAACTAATCACAATGTTTTAGTAGCGCAATAAATAAAATTATGCACATACATTTTAAGAGTAATACTAATATGAAAAACTGAACAGGGGTAGAATATGATCTCTATTATCCCAGTCAGCCATGCTAACCATCTATGATAACATAGAAACACTGCAGATTTCAATGGAGAGATTTTCCTGTCATGGCCATGGACTGTCCTCCTACAGCTTCAGTTTTTTGAGTTGTTATTGTTGTGGTTTTGTTTTTTCAAATTATATATTGTGGTTGCATACTGCTTTAGAACATGCAGCTTGAGGCTAGCTGCTAAATTGGTTCAGCTTAGACATTTATATAGTTAATGTTGTGACAATAAGATATGTCAATCACAAAGGCAGCCCAAGGTCAGTTATCTCTCTCTTGCCTTGCATGAGTGCTTCACAGCACAGAAGAGGGTAAAATCAAAGCTGAACAAGAGCCCACAACATGGGAAAAATTCCATGCAACCTTACCATAAACCAGTTTTGTTCTATGTTTTATGATGGCCAGCAGGCTTTATTTCACATCAAAATAAATTTCACCACACTGATTTACTGTAGTAGCTGAAGGTGGTAATCAATGAAACGTACAAAAATCAGTAAAACATGGATGTTAAGGCCAAAAACAGCTGGAACAAAAGTTGAGGTATATTACTACAAACTACACAAATCTGTATAAAACTCTAAAAAAAAAAAACTACATAAAACTCCTGATTTTAAGCAATGAGTTTTTATTGCTTTATTGCTCTTTATACTGTAGAAGTCTATTTTATGCGGAAATGCTTTCAAAAGCATCTTTTGCTTATGCTGTATTTTTGTATGTACTCAAGACTTTTACACAGTACTATAAGTAAAATAGTTGATAGGTTTTACAAAGCTTGCTGGAGAATATGAGTTCTTTTGTTAACTTTGTCACACTCGCACAGCATTAATTTTATTACTTTAATTATTTTGCTTTATTTGGTGACATAGTTATTTATTTTAGTTAGCAATATAAATTTTTACAATTTATTTGATTATTTAATTATTTCTGTGATGGCCTCACAGTATTCATTCAGTATTTAAACCCCTAGCCATCCTGCATGAAGTATTGTACATACTGTATCTTCGTTGACACTTAAAATTAATTCACATTTATTCACTTTATATAAGTGACATTAATAAAGTACAAGTGTTAGACATCATTGCCCTTAGCATAACCTTTTGTAGGAATGTATGTCATGGACATTTCCATTGATTCAAATAGTTTAAAAAAGATTTACTTTTTCTTAAAACAAAGCATGAAGTATCTAAATTATACTATTTTTTTTCCAGTTAAAGATACCTGGGCAAAGTCCCACTGCTGCTTATAATTAGTATGGTTCATTTGACAAATTATAAAATAAAGGAAATAAAATAATGATGTAATTACTGTAATTCTACTGTGCCATGAGTATAACTGATCATAACGTGGTATAATTTAATTTTCTTATAGAACAATCTCAAGCTGGTGTACCTCTTAGAATGTGTATGCCTAAAATTATTCTCCCTTTCTGTGCCCAATTATATAATCTAAAATGTAAGGGGTATATTGAAAGTGATGTAAAATTTAGGCATTTTTGACTCAACTGACATGGGTTGTATGACATGTAATTTATACTCAAAAATGCCTCCATCACAAGCAATGCATTTACAAAATCATTAAACACGACTGGAATCCTGAAATCTGCTTTATCACAGTTGATGCTCTCCAAAGGGTGAAAGAGAGGGAGAAAGAAGGAGAGAGATAGAGAAAGATATTGACTGGGAATTTTTTCACTTATTTGACTGCTAACACAAAATAAGCTAAATCAGGCTAAATACAGTAGCTAACAGCACAATTAAGCACTAGAAATGAGCATTGACCGCCAGATACCATTCATGTAAAACCTAACCAAAATCATAAAAAAAAAATGTGTCCCTGGTCTCCGGCTGCACTACTTCCAAATTGAGAACAAAACACATTACCTTTGACAAAGAAGAATTTTAGAGAGGATTCAAGAGTTCAATGATGGCGCAAAGGCTTCACTTGTGAGAGAAACTATGTTAAGTAGTACCTTTGTATAGAGGAAGAGTTACTCTCCTAACCTATCTTACTTAATATAATAAAAAGTAATGCCCACTTTTGCATTACTTGCAGTACAGCCCTCATATCATGTTAATATTTGATAAAATTTATTTCAGGAATAAAATACTGTCTATGGTACTATTTATATTTCTCCCAACACCTTTACTAATAAAAAGACAAGTTTGCTGGATCACTTTTCATTAGTCAATTGATCCACAAAATTATATTATAATATAATTATGAAATTATAGACTAAACTTGATTTTACATTTAGTTAAATGTTTAAAAATGTAAGCAACAGAAACAGGGTGGGAAGGGGTCAAAAGAATGGAGAACCTGGAGAAAAACACAAGTGGTGGCAGGTGAGCAAATAAATGACTGTTAATATCTAACTTTCAACCCTAGAAAAATGTAATGGAATTTTAGTAAGAGCTACTAAATTGATTCTCATAGGTGTTATAAGAAATGTTTCTTATGTTTCTGCTAACCACACTTTTCAACAATCTCACCACTCAAGCTAAGCTTAATGATTTGTAACCATCAACCATATTGGCCCATGTCATTTCTAAAAAAAAGAATCTGCAAATTTAAGCCATTATTTAGAGATTTAATCTAACACAGTAGGTCAAACATCTATTGTAAAATGTGCAATTTATTGTTAATTTGCAGGAATTTATTGGTTTTCCATGGCTATAAGCTTACATATGTAAAATGTTACTCACAGTATTGACAAAGCACTTAAGATTTGTGTCTGCTTGCTGTTTATTGCTCCCTGAACTCAATCTCATGATCTCTATATCCATTTCTACTGTCTAGCCACAATAACCCATTTAATTTCGAAAAAGCCATAGCTTCTAATCATTCATAGTAGGGTGATTCTTATTTGTATATTGTTTTACATTTACATTGATAGACATCTAATGAAACATTATCTTTTGAAATTATAGGCGTATTCCCATTAAAGCAACTGTTTTGAGTATAAGGTATTTATTTAAGTGTTATAGTGAATCTTAGTAGTTAGTTTTAAAATAAATGACAAATGTTTAGAAGAAAAATTACATCAATTTACTATTAACTATTTAACTTATACCAGCTGAAAATCTACTAGAGCATTACCCTGACAACTTTGTTGTATTAAAAACTTTCCAGGCAATTAATCCAATTAAACTAAAACAACATGTTAAACGTGTAGCTAATAGCAACAGTTTGTTTTGACTTAACTAATATGGCTGCCAGTCTCCACCCTTGGTACTGTATAAGACGCGCATAGCTAAAATGATGTGGTGTCATCTCCAGCTTTTATAACTCCATATGCTGTATAGTAGCTCAGTGACTAACATTTAGTTGAGTACAATACTAATGGCTTAGTATGTAGTTAGCTGGTTTGTTGTGTGTTTTGCAGCGAAGTATGTAGCTGTCTAGTAGCTTTCATCCAGATGTTTAAAAATATGCATGATTTAGATTGTTGATCCTGATTATAACTTTGTAGCTGGTAGCTAAATATAAAAAAATCAGATTAAACATTCTAAAGGTCATGTTTCCTTGACATCCCTGGACATTCATAGTAACTACGTGTAATGATTATTGCATTGACCTTCTGGATATAGAGGTATTACTGTGCAAAATGTTATTTGTCACATATATAATTAACTGTGTTGTATGTGTATATATGTGTAGGAACCCTTATTTTGAGATGTGTGTCCTGAAAATCAAATACTGTATAAATCCTATTGTTTTACATTTAATTTTAGATATTGGCAATAAAAGAAAAAAACAAAAAGCTTTATGAAAAAATGTTCAGACTGTGGGTAATATAAAGAAATTCATCATCTATTACTGATGATACGAGTGTTTTTTTTAATATGAATCAATGTGTCTCTGTGTTTCTCTGAAAGAAGAAACTCTAAAATTACTTGCTGCAGGACAATATTGATATTGCAAAATTAATGTGAACTGATGTAGTACTACATAAAGTCTCATTAAAAGTTAGTAGCAATGTATTTTTATTCATTAGATTGTGATATGACAAAATGAATTAGTGAACATGCCATCAGCTTTGATAAGCCTCTGGCTTTTTTTTGTTATGATAATTAAACTTCCAATGTGATGTGAGCATTTTAAATGCACCAACAAAGCAAAAGGCAAATTCAAAATGTCACTGTTGCAAGATGAAAGTGGAAAAAAGGGACAACCCACCCTCTGAAATGTGATTGACGGCACTGAACAAACTTGGGTGAGTCATGCAATGTTACCTTAGTCATAAGTTACTTTACATAATGAAAGACACGTGAAAACCCACAGTATAATGTCTCTCTAATTTTCTCAGTATATTTGAGACTATTATGAAATTATTATTTTTTTCATAGCCATATGAACAGATGAATTTAGAAGCAGGAAATGCAAGTGTACTGTACTGTATGTACTACTGCTAATCGACTTCTCACTTTAAATATGGATTTTTTTTCTTGCATCCTTTTTCAAAAATAAAATGACCATTATATTTAAACAGCATGATACATTTTTAATTATGTTGTGACAATGCCAATTTCTTTAAGTAAAGGTTAAGCAATAGTAAAAATATTCATTGCATTTAATTGATAGAAACTTTGTAAGTGTTTGCTGCACAAAATGTAATCAGATTTAAAATTTATATTCTGTATTGTGAGATTTGATTACACTTTAACACCTAAATTTTACTAAAGAAGGAAATAGTTGTATAATCATGTTTTCTTTTGTAAACGACCATGTCTTGCTTGCAGTATAACAGCAGAAACACAACCATTATCTATTGTCTGCACTGAGAAAAAGCTACAACATCTCACTCCCCCCGGCTCCTGCTCCACCATTAATATTTCTTTATATACACAGTACCTTACTGGGAATTACTGCAGATATACCTGCACAAAAAAGTGCACAAAACTGCTTCTTGCAGAATGATTACAATAACACATGGCGACATTTTTTTTATTCAGTTGCAATCTTAATCATAGTTTGGATCCATCTGAGGAATAACAGCACACTGTGGGAATGTATATACCCATGATTACTGTGGCTTCATGCCACTCCTGTGATGGACAAAGAAAAAGTATTTATATTTTTTATTTTTGCTTTTTTATTATATAACCACAAGATGCAGGGAAGATAATATAATATAGAATAAAAATTGGATGCTGATTTTTGGTGCAGATTGTCAGATATTTTGACCCCCTCCATGAACTAAGTTCTTTTGGAAATGCAAGTGCTTTTTTATGTGGTCATTTTTTTCCTCATTCTGTTCAGTCTTAAAACCCTGTGCCTTGCAGCAATTTTTTTTTCTTTTAGTTTTTTAAATTGTTTTTTTTTTCTTTTTTCGATTTTACCTGTAACTTCAGAACAGCTTAATAAAAGACCTACATCTTGCTTTATTGTCTAAGTTATGCTTCTAACAATGCAATTTCTTTTTCATTATTATCATGGAGATATTAAACACCATATTTTATGAAAGGCATTTTTTCCACATGGATGTCTCTGAATAGATGCAGAGACAGAGAAATTCTTGGGTGTCTCCAGTAAGATAAGGAAAACAATACTTTCTGCATCATATTGAAAAGAATGTCATAGTATTTTCATGAACTGGAATTTTTTTTTTAGTCACAAAACCAAATATGTATATCATACTCATTAAACAAAAAATAATTATGGTTCAGAGCTGATCATGTGTTCATAGGCTCAGTACTCCCTGTAAAGCAATTAACACATTTTGCAGATCTTAGCTCATTTGTTAGCGTATCTCCAGTAAAATCTGCATGAGAATGTGTGTGTGTGTGTAAGTGTGTGAGAGAGAGAGAGAGAGAGAGAGAGAGAGTAAGAACAGAATGTGAAGTGTAACATGCATAAGTAATTAAATCGAGAAATTTCACTCAGCCTACATCTCATGTCTTTGGTCTGTAGGAGAAAACCGGAAAATAGAGGAATATCACTAAGTACAGCAAGAACATGCAAACTCCACGCACACAGACGTCCCTGCAGACTACGTTGCACATGATTGCATGCAGTGCTGCTGCTATTGCTCAATTACTGCAGCATTATGAGAGCTTCCAATTTCTGTAAAAAACATTTCCTTGTTTAAACCAAGATGCTGCTTGGATTTCCTAAACGATGAATCACAACTTTAATTTACAGCTACCCATATTTGTAAATATTTCTTTTGTCTTTCTCTCTTTCTAAAACTTAATATGTATGAACCCACATGCTTCCGAAACAAAAATAAATCAATGTTACACACATCTTGTATCACAGAAGATACTGTTCAGTAAGTGGAAACATTACTGAAAATCTCAGTATATAAAGATAATATTTCATATCTCTAAGTAGTTGGATGACTCTGCAGAAAAAATATATACTGTGAACACAGCCACCTTTTAGTTTCCTGCACAAGATGAATTTTGTCACCTCTGTGTTTTCTAGTCATTATCATTTTGCTGTGATTCAAGTGAGTGGGAAAATATAGCAGATGGATTCAGCACTGCGTTGTGGCAATGAGCACCACCAGGGGGCCTACGTAGGCTTTCTCAAATCAGGCAGGTTGTGGAAACACTGTAGATGGTCAAATTGTCGAGCACTGATGTTACTCTAGAGGCTTTTAAATGGCATCCCTACTTGTGAATGAGACTGTATGTGTGTGTGTGTGGTAATTGGCACTGGCAATAATCCTATAAAAATTCTCAGCCTTAGAGAGGACTATACAAAAATGCACAACCACTTGAATAACAAGCAGGTTGCTTTACCACTATAATCATTTCAGGTTCTTGGAGCCTAAATGGTAGTGGGTAGCAGTGAGTTAATGTGAATATGTACTATGATTTGCTAAAAAATTCTCTTGTACTGTTACAAAGACTTTTTCAAGCGCTATCAGATGGGTTGATGCTAGGACAGTGTCAGACAGTGCTAATCTGCTCACCTTTAAGTGTCTAGAGAAGTAAAGGGTTAATTATTTTAATTAGATTAATTAATTTAATCATTATAATTTCCAACAACAATTTTAAGATTTCCACATGCATGGTTATGGTTTTAGCTCAATGTTAAATTTGGACCTAAGTGCTTGACAAAAATATTTACTGTTAATAGTTAATGCTTTTGTGAGAAGTGTTTTAAGAACACTGCTTGAGTATAAATATATATATATATATATATATATAAAAAAAAAAATCAGAATTTTCAGACAAGAGACTAACTCCCTTCCAAATATTCTAAACATAAATAAAATATGAAATGGTCACACAATGATCTATGCACACAAATTAAAAGTTTCAGACTGAATAATATAAATCTGTGTCTTTATTCCACTATCTGAACCACACCATCAATCCTCTACAATATCCATGTTAGTCTCTGCTTGCATAATACAAACAAGAGGTAAAACTCATTTTGTGAACATAAGAAATCAATATATTTGGATGAATAGAAGGAGTAGAGTAAAATAAGAGACTTCAGCTTATAGCTATTCGGTCAGTGTATGTGTGTGACTGAAGGTAGAAGAAATTGATTTCACCTACAGCAGAGTGCACCAGGCCACTCTAGCTGCTAAAGCTGTCATTGATATATATGGCTTATTTTTTATGTAATGTAAAAAAAAAAAAATCAATCATATGTTTGGCAATAGCTTAAACGTTCAGAATATGGTGTATACAAATTTATATAAAACACACAGCCATGTCGATTTAGCACTTTTTAATTACCATTACTCAGCCAGTAAGTTAAAAAGGGTTATATGTTATGACTGTGATTTCCATCCATCTATCCATTGATGCCCACATCAAGTAAAAGCTGGCCACAATGATTTTATGCTAGTGGTCATTGCTGTAGTGGCAGCTCTGTTGCTGATGACCCCAAACCTCATATTGTTTAACAATCAAATGTTACCATACATTACCTTTGCTGGAAAATCATAGCCACAACATGCTGCCACCCGCATGCTTTACATCAGATGTACTGTAATCTTTTCCTCATATACTGTCTCAACATTAACTAGCAGGCCTACTGCCAGAGTGTCCACACTCCTCGGGACTTTGGCACAGCGAAAGTACAGTGCACATTTACAGATGGGCCAATAAAAAATGCAGTGCGGCAGTGTGCGAGATTTTAAGAGACACGAAGTCTCAGGAAACACGAGACCAGTAGATGACGGTCATGTTTTAGGTGGCAGTTCTAGTTCTCTTGTAAAAATTTGAGAGAAAACAAAACAAAAGCTATTAAAAGTCATAACATTAAAATAGCAGCGCTTCAGATTGGTTGCAAAGTCAGGTGCGTGCGGGACAGCAGACTTCATACACCTTAGCTTGAAAAAACACTATGTTGGATTTGGGTTGAGTTTTATGATGTTTGTGTCAATCTTTCTTTTAATAATAATAATAATACATTTTATTTATAATGCATTTTATATTTGAAGCAAATCTCAAAGTGCTACAAATTAATTCGACCCGAAAGCTCTGATAAAAAGATACGTTTTAAGACCATTTTATATGCAAATATTTAAATATATAGACTAGATCAGCGGTCGCCAACTTTCATGCCTCTGCTGCGGCTCCGGAGCCGCGCTCCTATGGTGATATATTTTTAGGCTAATATTTTAAGTTCAAAATCAAACGTGTTCATTTTTACGCTTAACCCCCCAACACGGTTTCCAGAACTCCACTGCTGGATGTACTGCCCTGACAAGCACTATGAAGTCACGGTTTGACACTCTGTTTGCATGAAGTGATGAAGAAGGTGGTCATGGATCAATTTATGCATTCCCTTGAGTAAAAGAAACAAAGAATGTTGGCATGTGTGGTCACCACCTTGATCTTTTTAATAATAATAATAACAATAATAATAATAATAACAATAATAATAATAATAATTATTATTATTATTCATTATTTGCCTTTTTCCTGTTTCTGTACAGTTCCTCCCATTTTTATGCATCATTAACATGCGTCAAGGTTAACAACCAGACAGAGGGAAAAGGTTTGAGAGGAGCATGTCTCTGCCTTGTCTCCTTTCTTGATCCAAAGTGAATAAATAAATTTATGTGAGAAAAATTATACTGAGAAAAGTGAACTATGAGCCATCACACATGCCATCTCATTCCCTCAGGCCCCACACAAGCCTTTGAAGAGCATTAAAGGATGATGTCACTATAAAGGCAAAAGTCTGTGAGGGGCTGAAGTTTCATATCGACGGATCAGTGTGTCAAAGCTAAGTTTCCCTTCATTCAGAATAATAAAATGCCTCCTAAACATGCCAATTCAGATTTTTTTCAAATTGTCCTAATACTATAATAAAAAGATCTCCAACAGCAATAGGGCACTGTATATGATAACTAATATTTCGTTCATTATTTAAAAATAATAATAAATTAATTATTCCCTTTGATCATTACTGCAAAACATCTTGCTGTTCAAGGAGAAGGAAAACTGTCACTTTTTATTATCACTTATTGTATACTCAGAATTCTGTGCATAATAATGTGCATTTAACTTTGTGGCAACAGTTTGGGAAAGACACACTGTGAGGGTTCACCACTAGAGGGCACTGTTTTTGGTTTGTAGTTTTTGTTGGTGGACTCAGTTTCTCAGAAGGCACCTCTGTCAGGTGCTTACCTGAACAAGGTAGCTAATTAGTTACATTGTAAATAGCTGGTTGTTCTGGGAAATTGGGTCGGGCATTAATGTGAGTTCTGTTTTGTGTGTGTTTAGCCTCTTGCATGCATAGTCCCGTGTGTCTAGTCTCGTCTGGTTTGTATCCCTTGTCTATATTGTATTAGACTGTGTAATCCCTAGTCTGTGTATGTAAGTGTTTTGAGTTCTGTTTATTGCACGCTCCAATGTAAAGCCAACTTCCTTTGTTCATGTTTTGTTTGTTTTTTAATTAAAGACTTTGCCACCTTATCCCCTCTGCGTTTATGCCTTTCCACACCTAAGCCCACAGTCCAATAACTAACCGTTCGTGACACCCACATATGGGTGTGATGGTCAGGTGTTCACATGCAGTGCTGTGCAAAAGTCTTACCCCTTATTTCTTTATATTAAATAAATTAATGTAGATAATAGAAATGGTAAATGTTTTATTATGATGGGCTACAAAATGATTAAAGATACAATTTATAAAACTAATAACCTTACCGGCAACGTCATCTCCCTCTCATCTGTTCCAACCACTCAGTATTTACTATCAGCAATATAATACTCATCACCTGCCTGATTATCTGTCACCATCTGCATTTATTTCTCACTGGTTCACACCTTAAGTAAAAAATTTTCATTCTTGAATAATTCCTAGGCCACTGTGCAGCTTAACCAACAAAATAATTCCTCTGAAACTGGTCAGGTAGAGGACAGAACTGAAAATCAGAGAAAGAAAGATGAAAGGAATGACTTTTTGAACTATTTCTTAACTTTACATTACAAATAGAATTTGTCTGGCTCTTTGAAAGCAAATCAAGAAGTTAGTGGTGGCTCAAGTCCTTTGCACAGTACTCTATTCTTAAACAGTTAAATCTTGGATTGCGAGCATAATTCGTTCCGAGAGTGTGCCTGTATATTAAATCAAGCTTAAAGCAAGTTGTGGTTCGTTCCATAACCCAAAAATATTAATATAAAAATGATTAATACAAAATATTAAGTAAAAATAAAACTAATTACCAAGCACTTTACGTTTAAAAAGACTGGTGTTAGATGATAGAAGAAGCAGGAGCAGGGGAGCTACTGTCCAGGGTGACTTTTACACATACAGTACACACACGCATACACGGAATCACTACTCTAAACAGATTAATCTCCTGCACTGCTACAGCCTTTTTGATTGTTTTTGAGTAATTTACTTAGGGTTTGCCTCATGCTGTAAATGGCCATCTTTGACATGTGCACTGCTAAGTACAAAGAAGTTTAATCAAAAAGTAGTAAAGCAGTAAAAAAAACAATAACAAAAAGAAATCAATTAAACAACATGCAATTCGCATGAGATCTGGCACAAATTTTGTGCACTATTCATAATTATTTAGAGAAACATAATATATAAAATATAATAAAAGCCTACATAATAATTTGAAAGGAATCAACATATAAATCTAATTAATAAACTATTAGTATTACATGATCTATTAATGTGCAAATAATCTAACTAATTTTAACCTATTTAAGAATGACAGCATGCATCTTATAAATTAATCAAATAAAATTGATTTGCACATTATACTGTATATTTATGATTATAGATTTAATGTTTTATTACAGGAGTGTGGAATTTTCACAGTAGCATGATGTTTACGTTATCAGGTTAACTCATGGAGGAATAGATGTCTGCACTGATGATGTTACACAATATTCTGAGTGGAGGAGAAGAATGTTGGAACCTCCTCAAAATGTACAATGTGATGTCCTAATGAGTCAGAATAGAGAAAAAGAAGTTCATAACCTAGAGAACGAATAAAGACAAGCTGAACAGGGAGCAGACTGCATGGAAAACTGTTTAAGTACACAGAGGAGCCACAGCCCTTTTGTTATGCCACGCATGTCTTCTCTAGCGATGGTGCATCCACCTGGGCAGGAGCAGGCAATCAGTGTATATCCTTGACACCTGGCCACACCTGTTTAAAAGAACGCTGAATGCTTGAATTGTGTGTGGACATTGCTCTGTCCCAGACTATAGAGCAGCACAGCACTGCTCTGTTTTCTAATAATATATTAAGAGAAAGATTATATTAAGTGCTACTTTAAGCTAAAAGTACTGTATACTGAATCATTTTGATGGAAAATTAGTATTGAAGGAAAGATTATATTGAGTAAATGGAGTTGCATGCAGTTTACATCGAGAGCATGAAAAAGAAGGCATTTGAGTCTTAAGAGAAGGAATGAGAAATTTAGGTATGAATGACCGGAGGGTTGAGTTACTCATTTAGGTCCTTTTAATTAAGAATGACTGACCTTGAATTAATCGGGCCCCCTTAAGGTTGCTTGGCTAGTTTTACACAAGCATATCCCATCCCTAATTTCTGCAATTGAGTTCCTAAACCATGAATCAAGGTGCAACAAGAGGCTTTAAAGTCAAACTGGGACTTGTGATGAAAATTCTCATGAATGATGATGTAAAACTAATCAACATTAACAGTACAAGTTCTAAGGAAACTTTGTATCATGATGATGTAGCATTGGATTATATAGATCGATAAAGCTAGTTGTTACTCTCATACCTGTTTTCCGCATAATCAAAACTAAGAGTTTGACTTGAATGCCCCTCATATTTATATCTAGTGCTGAACCCACAAAACAACGTTTCCACATTTATTCATGTTTATTAATAAGATATTTTCAGAAATATATAATGTTAGGATATAACTCATTAGAAGATATACTAACTTATTAAAAAATGCACATATTGTTAGAATCTCCTAATCAAGTCCTGCAGGAATACAACATTTTCAACATATTTTGATGTGAAATATTTCAGTATTCCCTGCTTTAGAAGCTGGCCTTGGTCCAGCAAAACTTTCTGACAGGCTTTCAAAAACACTTCTGTCTCCCTGTGGGTGCCCTTTTGTGTAAGGTTATATGTTATCCATGAAAAAAATGTCAGCTAAGGTGCAGGGAGAAAATAATGCTCTTAAAACTGACAAAGACACTTATAGATCACAGCTTTAATCTGGAGATGAGAAAAGGGACAAAGACTGGTTTTATTTTATGGATCAAGGGCTCCAGACTTCAGTCCTCGGGCGACATATTGAATGGCACATGAATGCAAGGCTAAAGAACCTGGCCTCATGAAAAAATTAATGGATTTTTATAAGCAAAATATTGTGTTTTATATGATTTCATAAAAATGATATCCATTAGCATGATTCACACTTTTAATGCAATGCAAGTTCAATTAATAGTTGTTATTTATGGACTGAAATCATCTTCTATATTCATTACTTTAATATAATGGGGGGAAAAACTTAACTTACTTATTTTCGCACATGCACTGCAAGCCATTCTGTAGGAGGTCATTGTTGTCACCAACCATTTTAAAAAACTGTTGTGTTTTTGTGTTCCCTTTTGTGTTTTTGTGTTCATCTTTTACTTTGCACAGGGTGTGCTCTGTCCTCTTCCACCATAGGATGTGGAGCATTGCACAGTGCAACAGGTGGGCTACAATCATGAAAAAAAGTGAGCTATCTGGTAATGGAACGTGGCAAGCTGAGTGTGTATGAAAGGTCTTTCAATTCAATCTGGCCTAATATCACACTGACACAATAATGTATTGGAAATGCACACTCACTGGTATTTTATAACAAATTATTAAACATATCTATTTTTTAACTAATACATTATCAAAAATATGTGTAAGCCTATGAACAGTACATAATAATCTTATTATTTAAATCAATTAAATAATTAGAATATTACATACATAGTGTAACATGCACACACTGAACAATTTATAAATATTTGAATTTAAAATATGTGTAAGCCTATGAACAGTACATAATAATCTTATTATTTAAATCAATTAAATAATTAGAATATTACATACATAGTGTAACATGCACACACTGAACAATTTATAAGGAGCCTTTTGTAGATCTGTTCATTCATTCAAATCTAATCTAATTAGTTAATATGCACCAGCAGCTCAAAACACAAAAAACATGTAAGCACAAGTCAGAAGTTGTCTAAGGCCCAAGGTATGGCCGTTGTTGCCAGACAGGGTGGCCTGTGTATGTCAGACTCTTAAACTCCTGTGATTCTTGAGGAAAACAGTCTCTAGAGCTTGCACAAATTGGGGGAAAAAAGAACTCTTGGTGAGCAATACTTCTCTGAGTGGAAACAGGCTGTTAATGAGTGATGTCAGAGATGAATGGCCATACTATTTCAAGCTGACAGGTAATCTACGGTAACATAATAACCACTCTTTAAAACAGTGCAGAAAAGAGTCTCTTTAAACACAATTTTGAATGGTATTCCTAATAATTCCTAAAAAAAATATAAGTTCACATTTTTTCATGGACTCCATTTTTCTTGCATCAGGTAGATGGTACTGTACTGTGCAACCACTACCAGACTCTGCAACATTTCCTTCCCAGAGGTAGTTCAAATACTTTGCTGCCTCATATCACCCACCAACTCCTTCAAAATCTTCTATCATAGAACCATGATTGCACATCATAAAGCTGGTATGGGACACTTTACAAGGCTCTTTTTGCTCATATCTTTCATTCATCTTTCTCTTTTTAAAGGTCAATAGTTTAGACAATTGTTTGATTGTAGATCTGGGGGACTCATGGACGTAGAGTATTATGGTGAACTGGTATGTTTGGATGCTGTCTTCCTCACTCTCATTGATCACTCAGGTTTGCTGATGGTGAGGTGATTGTTTGCTTCACATCTCAGGGAGCCCTCATGTCTGTGTTTCCTTCTGGCTTTCCCTTTTAGTTATGCTTTCATAGTTAGTCCTGCCGGAGTCTCTGCTTGCACTCTACAGTTAATATACATTCAAATTATACATTGTGTGACTGTGACCATACCTAACTGCCATCTCTCCTCTTCTTCTCTCTCTCCCCCTCTTTCTCTTTCCTCTCTCCATTTCTCCCCCTTTCACTCTTTCTTTCTCTCTCTTTCGAGCTACACATGTTGTTCCCGAGCTGCCAGTGATCCAGACTCCCTCTGCCACTCCGGACCTGTCTGACCCATCCTGGTGCCCCACTTCTGGTTGAAGATCTCGTCACATGGATGCCCCGTGTGTCTCTCTGGGATGCGTCTGGTGTCTGGGGATGATTTTCTCTACCTAGAAAATGGTTCTGGCCTTAACTGGTGTTGGCAACTGTTTCTCTGGGGACTTGACAGTTCGATAGTTCAGGATTGGAACTTCCTACAAGTCTACCTGGGTCTTCAATACAGTTACTATCTGGACTCCATATTAACATCAATTAACATCAGCTAATATAGCAGATCAATTCCTGCTATCTGTTTCACCCAAATGAGGATGGGTTCCCTGTTGAGTCTGGTTCCTCTCAAGGTTTCTTCCTATTACCATCTCAGGGAGTTTTTCCTTGCCACTGTCGCCGTCGGTTGCTCACCAGGGACAAACTGACCATTTTGATTCATACAAATTCACATTTCATACAAACTTAAATAATTCTTTTAGTTGTGTAAAGCTGCTTTGCAGCAATTAAAATAGCTAAAAGCGCTATACAAATAAAATTGAATTGAATTGAATTTGGACTAGTTTATTCTCAAAATAATTTGCTGTTGCCCTGTTAAATTAATCTATAAACTGCATATTCACTGTCTTCTATTGTATTTGCACTTCATTTCCACTGCTTCACAGTGTTATATAACTGCAGTACTAGGACTGTACTAGTATCCTGTTTTGTGTTAAACCATGATCCTAGAAAACACCGTTTTTAAATGTACTGTATATGATCTACATGTCAAAACCCACTTTGATTTTAAAGGGTATACTGTAACAAGAGACCTCTTTGAAGCTAAATACTATAATTTAATAATTTCTTTTGTGGAAAATTTAAAGACTAAGATACTATATATATATATATATATATATATATATATATATATATATATATATATATATATATAGTTATTATTATTATTATTTTAATTAATTATTATTTTTTTCTGTCTACATAGGTGTGACCTACCTGTAGTTTCATTCTTATACTCTTGGCAAATAGTGAAACCTAGACCTTTTTCCTGTCACAGATACTGTAGCTAACCAACAGCTACTGCTTGCATAACCAAGCGTTTTTCACATTGATTTTTATTTTTAAAAGCTTGACATCAGCTGGATCTGGTAAAAATAGAGAGAGAGAACATTGCAGGTGAGGAGAAGTTAAATTCTTTGGCCTTATTGATCAGTAAAGCTATTCAATTTAAGCAAATATGCAATTTAATCAATCTTTTGATGGTTAATTCAAATTACTGAATCAATAAACCAGTTTTCTATTCAAAATTGAATCATGCTTTTTTAATTATTTAGACAAACTTATAACATTAAATGAACTTAAATTAAATTAAAATATACAACAGTTTTTTGGCAGAAAGGGAACGTGCATGGAGAAATACTCCATGTATCCCTTTTTTTTCCCTTTTTAGTTTATGGGCAGTTGGTGAAATACTGCCACCCACTGAACTAAATTGTGGAAGGAAAAGAAAACGGCCTTGAATGAGACTTTTTCACTATCCACAACACAATTTACATAGCATTTTAATCTTTATTATATACTTTTAGTAATTAAAAAAATTTTTTAGTTGTTTAATTTTAAGGAAACCATCCCAAATAGGTGGGGGGATGTGTGTCTGTGTGTTTCAGTTCTGTCAGAAGAAATAGGCAAAAATTCCAGTGCCAACAAATACAGTGGAACCTCGAATTACGAGCATAATTCGTTCCAGAAGTGAGAAACTTTAAAATTATTCGTTCTACAGCCCAAAAAAATAAATACATAAAAATAATTAATACAAAATATTAAGTAAAAATAAAACGAATTAACCTGCACGTTACCTTTCAAAAAAGTTAAAAATAAATCCCGGCAGATAAGCGTTTCCCTTTGTGCATGCAGGCGCTGTGTATGTGTGTGCACGTGTGTGTGTGTGTGTGTGTGTGTGAGGCTAGAGTAAGTGGAGACTCTTGCTTTCAGCCCCTCCTGTCTCCCTTTCCTCATCTTACACATTAAAACTTTCTTCTCTCGTTTAAACACACTCACACACACATTAACGGAAAGACTGTTGTTCTGTTCTAAATTATTAAAGCTTCTCCGCTTTATTTTTATGTTGCTCACGACAGCGTAACAGCCCGTTAATTCATGCTGGTGTAATGATGAGATGGACAAACTCGTCAATGCCCGTTCTTTTATTTTCTGCATTGTCAGGTTATATTACAAACTTTCGGGTGGATCCTGCACTTAAGTCAACAAAAAAAAAACTACTGAAGAACAAAACTCAGGCACAATATCCTAACTTAAATCTCACATTCGCGTTCACACACACCAGACATTACCCACAATGCATCTCCCGCACTGGACTACACTTCCGTAAACAGAGGTCATAAATCAACGTCTCTCTCCCGCTACACTGTTTAATCTAAAAAAAAGCAATAAACATCGCTAAAGACACTTGTGTGAGCGCAAACTAACAGAATCACTGCTGTAAAGTAAAACAAACAATCAAATGACCCAGCACCTTACCTCTGAAAAGATTTGCGACAGAGTTTCTTCGGAGAGCGTTGGCTCAGTTGTGATCACATGACGCTCGGCGTGTAAACAAGAAGCGCATGCGTGAAACATGATACTCGGTGCTCGTAAACCAAGAAAATGCTCGTTTTTCAAGTTAAATTTTTATTAAAAATCTTTCCTCGTCTTGCAGAACACTCGTAAACCGCGTTACTCGTAATCCGAGGTTCCACTGTACTAATGAACTTGATGTTAACTTTAAACCCATAAAAAATTAAATATAAAAAAAAATCTGACTGTAAACAATTATATTTAAAAAATACTGTAGCTCGCTTAATTGACTTTCCACAGGAAATTGTGGTAACAAAGTACTGTAAATGTATTAGTGTCTTTAGACTCAGGTGTATTTAGATTTTACTCTTAGCTGTATGTGAAACAAACAAACAAAAAAATTTCCAGAACTGCAGGACTTATACATGACACATTAACATGTTGTGAACTGCATGCTTATTGCCATAAGTGAAGTTTAGAGATTTATTTAAATACCACACATCACACCTTCTTTAGCTTTGTGAACTTATATATAAAAAAAAAAAAAATCAGGTTTTTCCTTATGATTGAGTTCTGATCCGGGAGGATTTTAATGGTATGTGAAATGTAACAGTTTTGTCTCTGGGCCTATAAATCACGAGGGGAATCCCGGATGCCATCCTGTAAGCTGTTTTTGGACTGTATACTCCAGTATAAAAGTAAAAAGTGAGGATTGAGGATTAGGAACATTCACCATTGGGACAGCTTTACAGGACAGCTATTTTTTATCATCGCGCTTCCGGACTGATTGAAACCACTGAGGCACCTCACACCCACACCCACACAAACAATATACCGGACTTAAGACATTTTATATATTCATTATATATTAAATCTAATACATTTTATATACATTATATATATATATATATATATATATATATATATATATATTCTTACACACTGAAAATTTTGTATATAATTATAATTATTGTTGTGTGGTGCAATGCATTGTATATTTTTGGGAAATACTCCTGAGCTATTTCCATGATTTGTTGACCATGGGTCGCTTGTGTTTACGTCCATTTGTAACTTGGGAACTACCTGTACTATTAACAACAATATTGTGCAGTTTTTTGTTGCATAGCAAAGTCTTGTACACAAGAGCATTTCACACCACTGACAGTCAGATTTCAGATAGTCTTAACACCAACTAGTAAGTTTACAGTACTTATTATATATACACAATTTAGCTTTAAGAAATGCCAGGAGAAGTGCAATGACACATTATTTTATTAGATATCAAAGAATGTATCTTTGGCCATTTCTCAATTGAATATGATGAACTTTTATTACATAGGTCAGTCCATGAAATATGTAATCTGTAAATGTAATCTAGCAGAGATAGCAAAGAGCTTCGGCTCTTCTATAAAAGTAAAGGAATAAATTAACATCAATTTTTTATTACAGGTTCTTTAAAGGTCAATAGACTTTACTTTTAATACCGACACAAGCTTAATTTGCTAGATAACAGCTGTGTTGCTATTTTGTGTGGGTGCATGATTGCACATTGTTGCTACTATTCTTGTGGTCATAAATTAATGCTCTGCTCAGATAAAATCCAAAGGTTCCTTGGGATTTCTAACCTGTTTTGGTCAGATAATGTGCATGTATTATCACCTCTTTTAACTCAAAAGCAGGGAAGATATAGGAGTTAATTATGCACTTCAAAATTAAGAAAAGATTATCTTAAAAACACATAGATTTCCATACTGTAAATATAATTGACAAAATGTGATTTTTTTTGGTGATGAAGAACCCGGTAAAGCTAATACTTAAAACATTGCTTTAAAGCGCTTTATATATAAAGTATATATAAAGATAAGATATATACTAAACAAATTCATTGGCCATGACTCAGCAACTAAACATAATACAGTAATACATTTGGTAAACAAAAATGGGATTATTAAACCAGGAATCTAAGAACATGCATAACTCAAATGACCAAAAATGTATATATATATATATATATATATATATATATATATATATGTTGGTTTGCAGTTACCATCAAAAATCGAAATAAACAGCATGCCAAAGTGTATTTTTAAAATATGCTTTTTATATTTGTCTTAGTTAATATGCAGTCACTGGATTAACTAGATTTTTTGTCATAAGTCATAATTATATAATGGAGGTATAATGACCATAATGTAATTGCACACTATTTCATATATACAGTAATGTGCCTGAGTGAAACTTACAGGATGCTGAGTAGAGCACAGTGTTACCCTTGATTACGTATTATTCATTACTCTTGAATGCTTGTATTTTTTACTTTAAATTCAACAATTGGTTTGAACCAGATGTGAAGATTAAAAAAGGAAAAAGCATACCTGGCCATAAAATGAGCAATATAGCCTAGTAGGCACCTACTATATATTTTTAAGTGATTACTTTCCAGTTATATTTACAGTATATATCAGGGTTAGTATTTATTTTTAATGTATTCTTTATTTTATTTTATACTGTATTGAGGCTAATGAAGAAAAATAAAATCTATTTTCTTTTTCTTGGTTTAAACGACATATGAGGGCCAACAAAATATCAAATCATATCTGGCAGTAAAATGAGCAATACAGCCTTCTAGGCGCTAATTATATATTTTCATACTGTAGAATGGCTTTCTAGTTATATTTTTATATAATTCTGTTAGTTTTATTTTAATATTCTCATATTCTCTATTTCATATTGTACTAAAGCTAATGAAAAAAAATCTATTCTGCTTCTTTTATCCACATTTTTGTTTTCCACCTTTTTGTAAGGCTTAAAGTCAAGTGCTTGTCTTTAAAAAATCAATTTCAGACACTTCAACCCTTCTGAAGAAGTTTTAGTTTTCCTATTTGATCTCTATTCCCCATTTGATCCTTCTCTATGGAGCTGCACTTTACTTTTCACACAAAATGTTGATGTGCAGGAATGTGAAGCCAAATGCTTAAAAATGCATTGTGCATGGCTCTGACTACTGGACTAAATCTGGTACACCATATTTTAAGTGCAGGTCGTCAGGCAGGTCGTAAGGTCTAAATAATTATGTACACACATATTATCATATTTCCTAACCACATGAACTGACTCTTTTCTTTTTTTGGTTTTGGACCAGGGGCAGGGATACTTTGGTGCTTTTTTTTTTATTTGGGGATGGACTGTCACGGTTCCTCAATCGGCGTGTGTGTGTAGGCATAACTGCGGAGGCGAGCTGGCGGTTCAATAGAGGCTTTTATTAAGCTTCAGTCAGGCTATTTATAATAAACCCAATTACCTTCCTCGGTTCAGGTGAATGCCACGTCACCTGACCGAGGTGCAACCTGGGACATGCAGTTCCCACTTAAACCGAACAAACAAACTACAAAACCCAAATAGTCTTTGGGCGCATTGGCGCCCTCTAGGGGTTAACCCTTACAGTACCCCCCCCCATAAAAACGCTCCTCCGGAGCGTCTCCCACCCCAGCGGTCCCAGCGGAGCTGGGCGGCTGCGGAGCTGAAGCGACATTTGCTGAGCTGGGCGGCGGCGGAGCTGAAGCAACGTCCGCTGAGCTGGGCGGCGGCGGAGCTGAAGCGAGTCCTCAACGAGGAAGAGAGGCGGAGGTAGAGGAAGCACGTTGTCCCCTGTGTCGAGCAGAGGCAGAGAAGAAGGAATCTCAGAGCCTGTTGCTTGGCTCTCGTGGAGTAAGACGAGCAGGTGTTGGAGCTGTTCCACCTGCTCCTGCAGGCCCCGGATGCGCTCCCCATTCACCTCTGCCCACAACTTGTACAGTTCCCGGGTCCCGTCCTCCTCGGGCTCTTGTTCCCGTTTGCCTCCGACGTACCTGACCTCCCTGGCCCGTACTTCATGAAGACCCTGATACACCAGTGTCTGGAATAGGATGACTGAACTCATCAGACCACATGACTATTACTCTAAAGTTTCATCTTTATGCCCTGTATGCATAAAACATGTGCATATGAAAATGCTATTACTTTCATTGAACTATGCTTCCTGGCTTTGATAATTTGTCGAAGGGTTCTTAACCTAGTTACAGTGATTTCAAATCCCCCTTGTTGTTTTCTTTCTTTGATGCAACCCAATAATTTGTTTTTTTCTGAAATGGTGGCCAGGCAGTGGATATAGTGGCATATAGACAATAAGAAAATTGTAGCGTTTTTACGCCGAGAAGAATACTGGAGAGACGAGTGAGCTTATTTGCTACCCAATGCAATGGCTGGGAGTACTTTATTTAGCACACAGCCGGTAATGGCATGAGCAGCACCTTCACTCAGGAGCCTACCTCTAATTCAGCGTCAGCCTGAACTAGAGCACATTTCACACGTCACACCTCAACACACACACAACAGGGCCGAAGCCACTAACTCAAACACCTTTCCCCATCATGGTGAACACACCGACATTCCCGCAAAGCATGCTGGTCGTCAGCCGCCGCCCCGCCCACGCCACAATATGTTCAATAAGTGCTAAGAAAAGAATATGTTTAAAAGATAACATGGACAGACATGATAAAAATATTTTTCAGGAACTTGCTAAAATGTATCAAAAGTCTGTCCAAAATGTCACCATATTATCTGTGAACTTTGCAAACTTTGTTATATTGTATACTGTATGTTCATCATGTGTGCATTATTACTGTATGTACATTCACTATTTTCAAACATACCTTTAAAATTAATAAAGAAATAACTAACTAACATTAAAAAATATGTGCATATCTGTGACGAAAGCAACATATTATATGACACACCAGTTTTCAGATGTAAACAAAGTAGCCTCCTGGGATTTGCATGAAAATAGAGAGGAGCAAATAGAAAAAAAGGTTAAAAGACCTCTGTCATGTTCCCTGACATGCTCAGTAAAACCTCTCAGCTGTTTTACTTATAATACTGCACAAATATGTATTTGATTATTTCCATGCAAAGAGTTTCCACACCAAATAATGCTTTTATTTTATTACTTTTAAGTGCTTCTTATAGAAATTTATTTTAGGTAGAAATTTTTGTACTGTATATTCCCAAGACATACAGATGAAACTCAAAAAAATTGAATAGTGTGCAAAAGGCCCTTCATTTCAATAATGCAACTTAAAAGGTGAAACTAATATATGAGATAGGCTCATTACATGCAAAAAAAGATTATGACAGAGAGCTCATGAAAACCCCAAATCCACAATCTTAGAAAATTATAATACTACATGCGATCAATAAACCAAGGATTGTACATAGAACATATTGGACTGAAAAGTAAAAGTATGCTTATACACTCAGTACTTGGTTTGGGCCCCTTTTGCAGCAATTACTGCCTCAATGCGGCATGGCATGGAAGTTATCAACCTGTAGCACTGCTGAGGTGTTATGAAAGACCAGAATGCTTCAATAGTGACCTTCAGCTCTTCTGCATTGGTCAGTTTCATGTCTCTCATCTTTCTCTTGGCAATACCTCATAGATTCTCTATGGGGTTCAGGACAGGCAAGTTTGCTGGCCAATCAAGCACAGTACTCCCATGGTCATTAAACCAGGTTTTGGTGCTTTTGAACCAGGTTTTTGGCAGTGTGGGCAGGTGCCAAGTCCTACTGGAAAATAAAGTCAGCATCTCATAATGCTCGTCTGTAGAAGAAAGCATGAAGAGCTCAACCTCGTGGACGGCTGCGTTGACCCTGGACTTAACGAAGCACAGTGGACCAACACCAGCAGATGGCGTGGCTCCCCGAATCAACACAGACTGCGGAAACTTCACACTGGACTTTAAGCATCTTGCAGTGTGCGCCTCTCCATTCTTCCACCAGACTGTGGGTCCTTTGTTTCCAAATGAGAAGTTGCTCTTATCAGAAAATAGGACTTTGGACCACTGAGCAACAGACCAGTTTTTTTTTTATTTTTTAGCCCATGTAAGATGCTTCTGATGTTGTTTGTTGTTCAGGAGCGGCTTGACAAGAGGAATACGACATTTGAAGCCCATGTCCAGGGTCCGTCTGTGTGTGGTGGCTCTTGATGCACTGACTCCAGCCTCAGTCCACTCTTTGTGAAAGTCCCCAACACTTTTGAATAGACTTTTCCTGACAATCCTCTCTAGGCTGCGGTTATCCCTGCTGCTTGTGCACCTTTTTCTTCCACACTTTCCCTTCCACAAAACTTTCTATTACTGTGCATTCACTGCAAAAATGATACTTTGAATCAACTTAAAAAATTGCTTTAATTTGTTACAAGCAATTTTTACTTTCTCTCAAATCAAATGTTATAATTTCATTTAAGGTTTCATTTTTATTAAATATTAATATATTTTTGAAATTTCCCCAAAGCAAAAATAAATTTATCCATTCAAATTATAAACAATAGTTGTTACAATGCCTTAGGCCAGTAAAAACTTATTTTTCTACTTTCTAACAACTTGATTATATTATTTTAGAAAAACCTAAAATTTAACACTATGTTTAAGTTAAGTTTAGTATTTACCTCGAAAGAAACAAATTACATTCATGTAGTATAAAGTAATAGGAGTAAATTATAGTAGTAAAGTAATCTTTCATTATTCTCAAGTTAAAAGTATGATTACATAGAGAAGTTACATTTATGAATGGAGTAAGTACCTTTAAAAAAAAAAAGTTACATTTATAAATAAAGACAATGAACAAACAAGTTCTCCTCCAAAAAACATTTATTACCATCCTTGAAACCATACATTACCTTTTATTTTTGTTGTACCATTATTTCTCCAATTAAAGACAGAAATAAAAAAATAAAAAAATAAATAAAACAATGCATTTTAAATAACTTAAGCTTAAGAACTGTATAAACCTATTTGCTAACCATGTAAAAATCTGACAATTGCTTGATGGATAAAGTGACCAAAATGTTATATTTTAATGTCAATAAAGGGCCACAAAAATGTGTTTGAGCTCACCAAGATAGCTCAAGTTTAGCGCATAGATTAGGCCAAACAACATGGAACATTCATGTGCGACTCAATAAGTCACAATCCCAATTTCATGTGGTCCCTGAAGACTTTCCTCTTCCTTCCAGAGGGCAAACAGGGCCATCGTGCACCTCTCAAGTTCTGCCTGAGCTTCATCTTTCTGAACAACCTAATAAAAGAAAGGACATTTGTTAGACAATTTACTCAATATTTGGCAAAATATTGTCTGATGTATGCATGTAAAAATCACTGAATGAAAAAAACATCTAGGATTATGGTGCATCAAGTTATGTCAATGAATAGGACAAAACAACTGACCTTCATATACACACACATTATATATTACATTATATTGCCAAAAGTGTTGGCTTGCCTGCCTTCACATGCATACAGTATAAACTTGAGTAACATCCACTTCTTAATGCAAAGGATTTAATATGATGTTGGCCATTTGCAGCCATAACAGCTTCAGCTCTTCTGTGAAGTCTTTCCACAAAGTTTAGGAGCATGTATCTAACTAATGTTAATACATACTATGATTTTTAAAAAATGGCCTTGTGTAAATGTTGTGCTGCAGCTGATAATGCCAATGACCTCATATTTGTGAATATGAAGGGGCAGAGGTAATTGTGTGTTTTTTTGATGGTATACTGATTGGAAGCTCACAGGTTCAAACCCCAGCACCACCAAGCTGCCACCTGGACCTTTGAGCAATGCTAATTTTACAATTCAGTAGCATTTTTCAGTTCTAAGGTTGAAATGCCTTATGAACAAATGCTTACCAGTGCTTAATCAGTTGATCCACATCTTCCACTCAAATACACCATAAGACATTTCAGGAGATACTCTCTTCATACATTCACCTCCAGGCTCTAGGCATGTAGGAACAAACATAGTATTGTTGGTTATGTTAGGCTTGTAAAGTGTGATAAAATAAACATGGCAGACAATCTTGCTTAAAGTGGAGCAGTTATAATTCTCAGAAACTCATTACTGATCTTAAAAAAAAAAGACTGAACAAAAAACAAACAAATTGGACTGGCTCAAGTTCTTATCAAATCTTAATTACAGCATGTATAGAAAGAATCACCACTCCACACACACACCATTAAAATAACTGTTCACTACTGATAATACAATGAACCCATGAACATAATTCAGTTTCGCAGAATAAGTGAAATTATTCTCTGATATTATCAGATAATTCAACTACTAAGTTTCACTGCTCCGTCATTTTGAGGGAGTTTATTTTAGGATATTTAGATTACGCTGACATTTACTAAATTCACGGCAATTCTATTGTATCATTTTCATTTCAAAATTTATCCACATAATGTTTTTATTTGGGCATTTTAGGACTTAATTTTTGCAGTATGGGTAAAATAATGCCCTTTCAGAAAAGCTAACAGACCTGTAAACACAAAAGTTAATAAAGATTCCATGTTTACTTTTAATCTTCATTCGTGACACAGTAATGGCTAACCTCAGCTTGTTGGTCTGCGTAAACACTAGTGGACAGTGTGACAGTGCTCCGCCTATTAATCCATGCTACTACTACCATGCAAATTGAAAGTTTGTTTAATAATTAAATATATATAAATAATTTACTGTTTTTGTGTTTTATTTCACATTTTATTTAATTTACATGGTTTATTTAATTTATTGGTCGACTTGTGGACTTTTGTACTTTTACTTATAGTAACGTTAAATCAACATGTCAAATTGCTGCCAGTGTTGGAGATTATATACTGATTCCATTAAAAACGTGTCATAAAGTGTTAACAGTATGTCAGAAACATGTGCTTATGCCCCGTTTCATACGAGGGAATATAGTTTTAGCGATATTACATTACTTACACGTTAGCAAGTCCAGAAGGTTTTAAACACAACTATAAGTACACTACAAACAGCACTCACTCCAAATTGGCTTGTTCTATGTTTAGGTCACTTTATTATTAATTTTTACAGTACTTAAATATAATTATTATTTTATGCTATTCGGCACAGCCGACTTAGCGTAGAAACTCCAGCATTTTTTAAAATAACCGCCTTTCTGTAGTTAGCTAATTCTACTGTCGGTAATATAGGTGTTTTTAGCTACAGTAGCAAACACGGACACAAAACTCAATAGGTAGCTAGCAAACACAGACGCAAAACTCAATCTACAAAGTAGTTGTTCCTGACATAAATCATAAATTTGCTCATATAAGAGATACATTTAACATAGAAATGACATGAGTTTGCTTTCTTACCTGTTGTTTTCTTTGAAAAACTATGGCCGCCAGCAGAAAATGATTCAGTACACGATAATACTACGTCATGAGGTCACGTGTCACGGCAAACTTTTAGTTTGAAGTAGAAATGTCCTTTAAGTGAACGGATTACATTTAAGTTTAACCAGAGGCTGCGTGATTGCTTTTAAGCAACATAAAAATATCAGTTTCGTATAGGAAATCAAAAATTTCCATCAGATCAATGTAGAAACATACTTTGTATCAATGACACAGCATTTTCACTTTTTTCAGTGTTGGTACAGCACTTCCAACTTCCAACTGTTGGTAACATCCAACTTCTTTTGCAATTACCTTTTGAGGCTTTCCCTCCTTATGGAGGATGTCAGTGATGGTTTTCTTCACAACTGTCCGGTCAGCAATCTTTCCTATGATTGTGCTTCATACTGAACCAGACTGAGAGACCACTTAAAGGCTCAGGATCCCTTTGCAGGTGGTATGGCTTAATTAGCTGATTAGAGTGGGACACTTTAAGCCTAGAATATTGAACCTTTTCACAATATTAAAATTTTTTTGAGATTGTGGATTTGGGGTAAGCTTGAATTATCTTGCTTTGCATTAAATGAGTCTATCTCATATATTACTTACACCTTTTAATTTGCATTACTGAAATAAATGAACTTTTGCACGATATTCTATTTTTTCGGGTTTCACCTGTACATTGTGCTTTGTCTCTCATGCCGCCTCCTAACATTGCATAAGCAGCAGATCAAGTAAGGTTGAATAAGAAAACACATTTTCCATCACAATTCTTGGAAGGTAGCTGGTTGGTGGCTGCATCTATGCTGAGAGAGGGCACGAATGCATGTGCGTTTTACAATGACTGCACAATCTAAAAAAATCTGTTTCTTTATGTTTTCTTTCATGAAGGGGATGCCACTAAATATAAAAGGAACTGCCATCAAATGATTAGTCTAAAGACATTGCCATTAATGATTACTCCTCCACTATCTGCTTTCTATTTGGATTTAGCACAAGTTTGCATTAAAGACATTACTATATCCCTGTGTGAATCAAGGACACTCTAGGTCCACCTTTAGCTTTCACCCAAGGCCTGCACCACAGCCTCTCCCAGTTCAACCAATGCCTGCCCCATCTTGCTTTGTCCATGACTTGAGGGCTTCACCAACCTACCCTATCCTCCAGCAGACATTACTGATGTTAAGGCCTGAGGCATTTCCAGCCTCCTGCTGCCTTAACTGATCCATTGGTGTGGGGGTTCTGAGGCCACTGTGTTCATTGTGTCTTTCAGAGTGGGGAACCTCTTCACGTCATGCTTCAGGAGCGTCACATTAAGATTAGTGGGAATTATGGGATAGTTTTTCCCACAGCACCTTATTTTGTGTGCATGTTGAAATGTTTTTCTGCTCAACCTGTCTGTAAAGACTAATTGTTTAAGTTATTCTATCCTTCCTGCAAGCTTTTGCCATTTTCCTCTCATCTATGTTTTTCCTACTATTCTGTTTTACTCAGAGTAGCTCAGGCTCTTCTAGTAGCTGCTGTCACCTGATTCAAAAACTGTTTAAACTGGCAGGTGTACAGACATTCCTAATAAAGTGGATGGTGAGTGTACATATTTTCACAGTGCAGGGACATTTTTAATCTAACATATCTTTGATTTTAGCTATGAATGCATACTTCCAGGATCTGTTTATGTTTATAAGTACAAAGACAAAGACATTTTGTGCATGAAAAATGAGAGTTAAAAACAAAAAAAATCCAGCTAATATCTCACCTCACTGTTGTTCTTGTGTGCCTTTAAGGTCTGCCTCAATCCTTATGACACACCATCTGGTTAGGTAGTTTTTTCCATAGGTTTAATTACATATGCTGACATTGTGTTTCCTTGCTCTCTGCTACATTGGTTTCATCAGGCTTCACAACTAATATAGTATAGTAAGGGCTGTTCAGTACACAGTGAAAGTATGAAATGTGATTTTGGTTATTTTATAGTACGCTGTAAATAGTATATAGTGTTATAGTATAAAGTGTTTGTCACGAACTAACCGGAGGTGAAGCAGAAGACTTAGCAGTTAGCAGTTAGCAGTTCAACCAACAAGAACCTCTGGTTCTTGTTGGTTGAACATTGAAAGTTTGAAGCCGTAGCATACTGTACCTCAAATGGGCTGAACTTCGTGGCTAAAGATACGTGAAGATTATGTGACAGTTCTGCCCAGAGAAGGTAGCGAGCCTAGGAGCGCTGACGATCGGCGATAAAACATCTCAGATAGCGCTCCAGTTGTTGGTTGGTCCACTCCGCAGAAGGCCTTCCAGAATTTGGCGGTAAATTGAGGCCCTCTGTCCGAGACGATGTCCTTAGGGAACCCATGCAGACCGACTACGTGCTCTAGTATCAGCTCAGCTGTCCTTTTGGCTGACAGGAGTCCAGCGAGAGCCACCAGGTGCACGGCCTTAGAGAACCGATCGACGATGGTCATGATTGTATCTTTTCCCTTGGAGACCGGCAGGCCCACGATAAAGTCGACGGCAATGCGCGTCCAGGGCTGACGGGGAACCGGAAGAGGTTGAAGGTCACCAGGACTGGGTTGGTTAATGTCTTCGGCCCTGGCGCACACTGGGCACGCCTGAACGAACTCTTTGACGTCCTTAGTGAGAGAAGGCCACCAGAAGTCTCGCTGGAGGAATTTAAGGGTTCGTCTTGTGCCCGGGTGGCCCGATATAGGCCAAGAGTGGCCCCACTGAAGAAACTCAGATCTTATGGCATCTGCACGTAGAGTCGTCCAGGCGGCGCACCTGCCGGTTCGGTCTCTGTGATCTGCACCTGGCGCACTCTCCTTTCCAGGTCCAGTTGGAGTGGGGTGATTATCCAAGATGATGGAAGGTCAGGCGCAGGGTCCGCCCGGGGAGAATCTATTTCGAGTTGTCGTGAGAGGGCGTCTGCCTTCGTCCTCTTGGACCTCGAGCGGTAGGAGAGGTGGAAATCATAGTTCTCAAAGAACAGTGACCACCATGCCTGTCGGGGATTCGGTTGCTTTAGGCCCCTGATGGTGATGAGATTCTGATGAAACGTCCAGATGATGAATGGCTCCCTGGATCTGGACCTCATTGCGAGAGGACAGCCCAGCACCCACATCTGAAGCGTCCACCTCCACGAAGAATGGTTTACTGACATCAGGGTGAAGAAGGATAGGAGCAGTGGTGAAACGATGACAGAGGCTCTTGAAGGCAGCGATGGCGGTAGAGTTGAAATGGAATAGGAGAGATGAGGGGCGAGTCAGGGCGGTTAGGGGGGCGGCAACTGTACTGTAGTCCCGGATAAAGTGATGATAGAAGTTCGCAAACCTGAGAAACCGTTAAAGTTGCTTAAGGGTCTTGGGTAGCGGCCAATGACGCACAACCTCTAGATTCTGTGGGTCCATGGCCACACCCTGGGCTGAGATGACAAAACCGTGGTGGAATGTGGTGAAGTGATTGTGAAAAGCACACTTCTCCAACTTACAGTACAGTTGATGTCTCTTTAGGACTGCCCTGACGTGCTGGACATGTTCATCAGCAGTGCGAGAGTAAATGAGGATGTCATCTAAGTAAGCAAATGCCCACCGACCTAGCATGTCGCGGAGAACATCGTTGATCAGGTGTTGAAAAGTGGCGGGGGCATTGCAAAGTCCAAAAGGGATAACGAGACTCTCGGAATGTCCGGTTGGGGTGATAAAGGCCGTCTTCCACTCACCACCCTCTCTGATGCGCACCAAGTTGAAGGCGCTCCGGAGGTCCAACTTTGTAAAGATGGTGGCACCAGAGAGGGCGTCCAGGGCAGAGTTGGTAGGAGGCAATGGGTGTCTATTTTTGATAGTTATATTGTTGAGCCCCCAATAGTCGACACATGGGTGAAGTTCGCCTCCCCTCTTCTTCATGAAGAAGAACCCCGTGGCTGCAGGCGAGGAGGAGGGCATTGGTGACAAACTCCTCCATCGCCTGTGTCTCCGTGGATGTCAATCAGTAGAGGTGGCCGCAGGGTGAGGAGGGCGATGAGGAGGCAGGTGGGTGGCTCGTCTCTTGCAGAATACCTCTGCCATGTCCCAATATGCCTCTGGGATGGCGTTGGTGTCGACATCGGGGGCCTCGAAATCCCTAGAGCACATCCCAGCTGACGCCCTTAGGCATAGTTTGGTGCAGGTCGAGCCCCACTGTAGAAATCGGTCCAGGAGATTAGAGGATCGTGTTGTAGTAACCAGGGATATCCAAGGATGATGGGAGGCGAAGAGATGGAGGTGACGTGAAAACGGAGCTGTTCTTGATGTTGGTCGATAAAGAGAGTGATGGGTTGAGACTGGGTGGTAATTGGACTGGTGGATAGGGGCAGACCGTCGACAGATGTAATCCGAACAGGCTGGGATAACGCCTCAAATTTTCCCCCCAATCTTTTGGCGTAAGAGGAGTCAATAAAGTTATCTGCTGCCCCGGAGTCAATGAATGTCGATGAATTTTCCGGCTCTGGTGTCAACCATGGCAGGAGGTTCCTCGGAGAACTGGCTTCGGACGAGCGAGGAGGCGCTGATCGATACGGAGAGCCACCTGGATTAATCCCTCCATCCGGCAAGCTCGTCTTTTATATGTGACGCCAGCCCCAAGGAATAGGATGTCTGGAGCGCGGTGTCTCTCCAAGATGTCTGTACGGCGAGGGTTTGAAACTCCGCGGTGTAGGGACTCACGGACAATCCCCCCAGCCGCAGGTGATAAAGCTTGTTGTTGGTCTAAACTCTGTTGCCTGCCCTGATAGCAACGAGACAAGTAGAGCAATGCGTAGCCGATCGGTGGAGTACTTGGTGGAATTAAACTCAAATGGGGGGGGAGTGGTGACGCGGCCCCGCAACCGCTGCGGCGGGACACTCTGGACACTCTGGCGCAGAGTAGCGATCTCCCTGGTTAGCTTATTGATTAGCTTGGGATGCTGGTCCACCACGTCGCAGAGATGCGAAAAATCCGCTGGGTTCACTGCGTTAGGCTCAGTCATTCTGTCAAGATGAACTAACCTCGGGGACCAGACGACGTAGCTTTAGCGATTAGCCCAATGTAGTGTAGATGGTAAACCCAAACGCGGAAGAGAGCGAGTAGTCAGGATAACCTCGCGATTTAGTTTAAGGACTCTCACAGAAGGGGAGCAAGGGAAAAACACAAGTTTAACCCGCGTCCTATAAACACACACTCAATATCAGAAAGCAAAACCCAAGAAAGTGAGTACTCACGAATTGGTAGACGGACATCCAGAACCGACATGGGCGAAAACTGGTTTGTTTACTCCTCTTATACTTCCTGGTTCGCGACCGCTTTACTTACGGGTCCTAGTGCTGGTCGCTGATTGAGTGTGCATGACAAGAAGCCTTCATAATGCTTTTTTTTTTTTGTTTGAAAAGTGTTTTGTCTGTTATTTAACATGTCACATATTTAACATGTATGTACAGTATTCTTCTGTAATATTCTTTTTTGGTTCAAAAAGTAATTCATTTTGTAATTATATCTTCACGTTTCATACATTGGAGTCAAAAAGAAAAAGTTTTTTTCACAGCATTAAACTGACTGGACATGGTTTAATAACACTTTGCCAATATTTAGGTATTTGCCTAAAGTTAAACCTGCGTAAAATAAATGAAATAAAAATGTCAAATGGAAGGAAAGTTATGCGCTGTTATGTGCCAGATAACATGACAGCATCTAACACTTTTTTCCTAGAGGTGGATGTGGCTATACTTGTCACTCAAAAGAGTCAATAGTTTACCATGAATAGACTGATCACAATCTTTACCAAATGAAAGCATGACACACAATGACTTACTTCAAAAAAGGCAAGTACAGTGGAACCTCGGATTACGAGTAATGTGGTTTACGAGTGTTTTGCAAGACGAGCAACAATTTTTAATAATTTTTTACTTGAAAAACAAGCATTGTCTTAGTTAACAAGCACCGAGTATCATGTTTCATGCATGCGCTTCTTGTTTTAACAACGAGCGTTACGTCATCACAAGTAAGCCAACAAAAAAAACTTGTTTATTTATATACAACACAGTTATGCAAACTTGACCATTTCCTGTATTTTTTACATGTAATAATTGCTTATTGTGCATCAATAGATTATACAATTAACAGGAAAATATCAAACAAAACTCATTTTACCCGGTAAAACAACAGTAAAACTTTGCATTTTAAATGGAGATGTTCTGTACATTATACATTAAATCTATTTATAATATTCTGTATTTCTATTTTGTTTTAATAATAAAGTTAATGTGGAAAATTTCAAACACACATCTTGAGAAAAGACACGAGAGCAAAATATAACTTAAAAAAATTTATTTAACAGCCCTCGTCAATAGTTGTAAACAACTTGATGAATTTGTATTCAAACTAAGTTTTTAAAGTTTGAAACAAAGTTTATGTGCCAGGCACATAACAACAATCCACACTTTCCCTGTCTGGAATGTTCCACAGTATGGCATGAAACTTATCTCCATGGAGACGATCAGGCGATACCAAAAGGCATAGTTACAGGTCAGATGTACAGGCGACGCTCCTCACATTTTTTAGAAGTATTTTTTTCAATAAAAACAGTCCTAATTGAATAAATGCAAGGTAGATAAGTTTTATACCACATTGTGAAACATTCCTGCAAAGAAAGAGCATCTTCATGAAACAAGCAGGTGGCGGACTCGCTACCAGAAAAAGTTAGTGCACCTTCAAGACTAAAAAAAAAAAATTTATAATAATTGTAAAGTGCCCTTTTAACCATAATCCACACTGTGGATTTAACAAAGTGAAAAATAACAGTACTTCAAACAAACAGAGAAAAGTTACTGCATCTTTAGGACTTGAAGAAAAAAAAATAAGAATGATGTGCCTTAATAAACATAGAACACATTGTGGATTTAGAGTGCAAACTAACAGTACCTCTTCTTAAAGTCAGAGTCCACAGAAAGAGTCCATATTTAGGCTTAACACCACTCGTGATCGGAGAGTTCCTGTATCAGGGTGAGGACTCGAGGGTTCACACTGAGACGACGCTTTGAGTTTTTATTCTCTACTTTGGTTCCTTTTTCTGGGTTTATCGAGAAAAAACACCTGTAGAACAAAAGCATATTAAGCATTTTAATTTATAAAAAAAAAAAAAAGACAAGAAACAATATACAACTAACGGTTAAAAATTTGGAAAGTGTATTATTCTGATTGTTTTTGAAGTCTCTTCTGCACAACAAGGCTGCATTTATTCACCCAAAACACCCAAAAAAATTATTATTGTGAAATATTTTTACAATTTAAAATAACTTTCTATTTAAATGCATTTTGCAGTGCAAATGCAAGAAACACGTATTACCAATGTTAAAAACAATTGTGTACAATTTTTCAGGATTATGTAATGAATAAAGTTTAAAACAACAGCATTTATTTGAAATATAAAGCTTTTGCAACATTATAAATGTCTATACTGTCACTTGATCAATTGAATGCATCCTTGCTGAAAATATATGTATTAATTTAGGTTAAAAATTACAAAATTTGTAAAAATAATCTTACCGATCCAAAACTTTTGAAAGGAATTACAAATGTTGCAAAAGCTTTCTATTTCAGATAAATACTGTTCTTTTGAACTTTATATTCAAAGAATGAAAAAATAAAATACATATAATTTAACACTGATAATAATCAAATGTTTCTTGACCATAAAAATAATATTAGAATGATTCCTGAAGGATCATGTGACTCTGAATTTTGAGCATTTTAGTTAAGCTCAAAATTCAGCTTTGCATCACAGGAATAAAATTACACTTTAAAATACAGTGGGTATAGAAGGTATTCAGACTCCCTTAAATGTTTCAGTCTTTGTTATATTGCAGTCATTTGCTAAAATCATTTAAGTTCATATTTTTCCTCAATGTACACACAGCACCCCATATTGACAGAAAAACATAAAATATAAAAAAATAAAAAATAAAATAAAAGAGAAACTGAAATATCACATGGTCCTAAGTATTCAGTGACACTCATATTTAACTTAGGTGAGGTCCATTTCTTCTGATAATCCTTGAGATGGTTCTACACCTTCATTTAAGTCCAGCTGTATGAAAGCCTGCATGGAGTTTGTTAAAAAAAAATAAAAATAAAATAAAATTCTCTGGTCTGATGCGACCAAGATAGCACTTTTTGGCCTTCATTCTAAGCGGTATGTATGGAGAAAACCAGGCACAGCTCATCACCTGTCCAATACAGTCCCAACAGTGAAGCACGGTGGTGGCCGCATCATGCTGTGGGGGTGTTTTTTAGCTGCAGGGACAGGACGACTGGTTGCAACCCAAAGAAAGATGAATGCAGCCAAATACAAGGATATCCTGGACCAAAACCTTCTCCAGAGTGCTCAGGACCTCAGACTGGGCCGAAGGTTTACCTTCCAACAAGACAATGACCCTAAGCACACAGCTAAAATGAACAAGGAGTGGCTTCCCAACAACTCCGTGACTGTTCTTGAATGGCCCAGCCAGAGCCCTAACTTAAACCCAATTGAGCATCTCTGGAGAGACATAAAAATGGCTGTCCACCAACGTTTACCATCCAACCTGACAGAACTGGAGAGGATCCTCAAATCCAGGTGTGAAAAAACTTGTTGCATCTTGCACTTCAGGAAACAACATCTTTCTTAACTCCAAATATTCTTGGATCAAAACGTCAAGATATGTTATCTGGGACAAGGAAATGTTCTGAGCACAAATAAGATCCACAATGTCTTTGAGCTGGAGAGCTAACTGCCATACGTCATCCTCATGATTTTGCACTTTGTCACCAATCAAAACTGGTAGCAATCTCAAAAGGTTCCAGTTTTGAATGGCTTGCCCTGATAACTTGGCTCCGTCCGGGTTGACAGCACATGGCTTTGTGAGTGCTTCAGATCCTTTGTACTTTAACTGTTTGATGCGCCTGTTTAAGAGAGAGTATGTGAACCATTTTTTCTTTTTTATAATGTTCTTTAGGTACAGTGTTGGATCATATGACAAGACACCTTCAAAGAGGTCATGACCTAAACATGACGGGAGACCAGGCTGGGATACGTGAAAAGACCCAAGGACATTAAAGATAGAGTTTACCTTTATCCCCCTGATTCCTTGGATGTTTTCAGCCTGGAGATCCGCAACAGCTGCGTCATACGTCTCTGGGGTGCGTAGAGGACCACAGACATTCGGATCAGCCACAAACTCACTTCTTGTGATTTCACAGTACCTGCAAAAATATTGAGAGCGGCTGAAGTTCTCGTTAAACCCACCTATGCAATGAGAACCCAAGTTATCCCCAGCAATGCAGTAAAGACCTCCTTTTACTGATTGTCCATCTACATTTATTCCATCTGTCTCCAAGGATTTCAGATCTGCCAACAACTCTGAGAAAACTTTGGCTACTCCAAAACGCTTAAGGTCATCCTCAACACACAACAAGACTAAAAACATATCAGTATTTGAACGCAAATGAATGGGTAAATTTGCTAATGAAATATAAACTGCAAGAACTTTGTGCGTCTTTTTAGCAGAACCCAGGGGATTCACAATTTCAAATGAATCTTGGTACAAAATCAGTTTGAGGCTTTCAGGGTTTTCATTGAAGAATTGGTGACATTGGAAATTTTGTCCATCATATAAATCCGTAAAAACCTCTACATCAGGATCTCCAAACTGTTGTGACTGTGTATTCCTCCCTAAATGTGACTGTAAAAAGCTCTTCAGAGTTTCTGCTACTGGTATGTAATAAGCAAATTTTTGTGTCATGTTTTCATCCATTCCCAGTGCCACTTTTTGCGGTTCTGTGTAATTAAACATTTGTGTGAATGTCTGATTTCTTGAGTATGTAGTTCTTAATTGTCCCTGATGACAAGCAGAGAATAAATCTGACTCTTTAATGCAGTCACAGATTTTAGAGACTGCTTCATCTGATAGGCTGATATCATTTTTTAAAAAAGAACTTACTCTAGCAATTGTATAGGCTTGACCTAACTCGTGCACATTCTGCATTTCCTTAACAATAGTCTGTATAGTTGAGGCTGGAATTAGCAGCTGTCCTTGCAGTTTAAGGTAAAAGAGACACATGTTTCTGACATAAGACTGACTATCATTCTCTGGCATGTCACTGGCTGCACTAGCTGTAGGCATGGCTTCATGCATGTTTTCTGAATCATCTGTACTGGCAATGATATCTGGGGGATGAGGGCGAGTTTCCCTGTACATGTTATCGATACCATCTGGGGAGCATGCTTTATGCTTTCTAGACATGTGAGAAGTAAATTACGACTTTTTTGTAAACACGTGTTTACAACCACTTATTGGACATGAGACAGACCTGCCCTCTTCAATATGATCATTTAAGTGAGACAAGAGCTCTTTCACGGTGTGAAAATGGCGGGCACATAATGAAATGGCGCATTTTAAATCCGCAACAACAGCTTTAGGAGCAGCTTTAGGCGCATTGTGCACACGATAAAAATGGCCCTTGAAAGCGGAGTAAGTGGTAAATGTTTGACTACAGTTAGCGCCAACACATTTAAAAAGACAACGGGGCTCATTCGGATGCACTTTGCAATGTAGAACATAGCCTCTTAATGTATCCAATTTCTTTTTACAAAAAACACAGGTGATCATTTTTGGGATTTCAAGTGTTTGCCTGTGCTTTTTAGTTGAACCAAGTTATCACGCATTGATCTATCTAGCTAATTTACACCATGTGCTTTTAGCACACATTTTCGTTTGATCTCGAAAAAAGTAGGCTAAACACTGTGAATCTTACCGTGCAGACTTTTAATTTTCAAACTGAACAGCAGCAGGCCCTCTAAATACTTCTTAAAATTGTAGATAAAAATTTTTCCGAAGACTTCTGCTGTGCCTCTGTTTTCTTCCAAACGAGCGCTGCTCTGGCTCACTCGTTACTGACGTCAGCCGCAGGTAAGCGTCTCCCGCTCCTCATGTCATTATCCAATCAGAGACAAGCTTATCTGTGAACTATGAAACTCAAAATTAGCAGATTATGCAGAATACAAAGAGAGAGGAAATCTGGAGGCACTGGTCACAGCACAGGAGCCTGTGATAATGATACATTGCTCAAAACAATGCTGAAATAATTTATCAATATAAATAGAAAACATGTAGGCTAAGTGTAACATTACAATGTAAAGACTAAAAGAAACAAAGCATACAAGGATCATGGTTATGGCTGAACACCATGCACAGGCCTCAGTAATTGTAATTCCTTATACACTATAAATAAAGTAGGCTACAAATAAATCATAAAGCGATGTTAGTGAAGGCACTGTTTGGTTGTTTAGCCTGTGATAATGACACAATGCTCAAATTATTACTATTGTATCAATATCAATAGGCCTATGTAGGAAACCTTTAGGCTAAGAATTACATTAAAATTTAAATACTAAAGGAAACAGGGCATATAAGGATTAGGACTGAACAGTACCTATTACTTTGCATATCAATAAATTTAATTTCTTATACACACTCCACAATATGTTACCAATAGCCTGAATTATAATGTTATTATAAAAAAAACAATGTTATTGTTATTATAATTGTAGCCTATATTTTAGATATATAAATACAGACAGGTAACCTCTCAGGTTCACAATAGATTTTTTTGTAAAAACATTTTTATTACCTCAATTTCCATCAATCATGTTAAAATTACAGCATAAACTTTAGTGACTTACTTTAGTTGTATTATTAAGAAATTCTGACTAAAACTTTAGTTTTTACAATATTTGCAAGTCAAATGAACAAAGTTGTTTTGTTATGAGTATTACAATATTTCTCTGTTTTTTATACCAATCTTTGTAGTTTTGACAAATAAATTTGATTATAATGGCATATTGTTGTTGTAAATATAACAAAACATTCTGTTTAATAGTTTAAAAAAGTTCACTGTGATTTAAAAAAAAAAAATATGCTTTTGGATTTACAGTACTTTTCTGTAGGAAATTTACATTGTTTTCCTGTAAATCTCACAGTCATTTTTTACAGTGTAGTTGTCAAATTGATATTAGTGCATATTTTCAACAAACAATTAAATTTACAAAGTAAATCATCAAGTAATATGTTTTAGTGTTTTCAATATAGCACAAGGTGAAGATACTTTACAGATAACTACTTTTAGTTTTTTTTTTGAGGAATTGGGCTTGAAGATTTTTCTGAAGTTCATGTCATTGATAACAGTAAAATATATAATGAGTGGACTCATAATAACTTAAACACCTCTCCTGTTATCGTGAACATCCAGCCTCCTAACACATGACTGCTGATTATTTTCTACTTTCTTATATCACCCAAAAGGATAGGATTCCTGTTGAGTCTGGTTCCTCTTAATGTTTCTTCTTATTGTCATCTCTGAGAGTTTTTCCTTGCCATTGTGTCTCACAGCTTGCTATAAAAATAAAACTGAATTGAATTGAATGTATTTTGTTTCCTGAAGTGAATAAACTCACTTGTGCCTTGTCTAATTTTCTTGCATGTTACATTCACTAACTTTATTGCATTGGAGGAAATGTAATCAGAATGGTTACATCTGGCACATTCTTTCTTTCTAAATCAGTGTTTTTTTTCTTCGATTTTTTTCTTTTAACACTTAAGGCATCTATATATTCAAGGCACAAAATCCATTTGGGAATACCATAGTCAGGGGTGACAACTTCAGTAAGAGGATGAAGTGGAATTATATATTTCTTTTTCACACACACACACACACACACACACACCTACACACACACAAACACACACAATGAGTGTGAACACTGGGATTAGCAATCAGGTCAGATTGTGTTTTCTCGACTTGAGGTTTGATGTCAGCAAATAACAATAAGGTTAAGTTGATGTGCTAGCTAAAGTTTACATCTTTATCTATCTTGCTAAACTGGCTTAGCAGTAAATATTGCTTGGTAAATAATAACCATCAAGGGTCCCAGGGCAGTTCTAAACCTACTTTACAGAATTTTGTTTTATTAACAAATTAATTAGTATATGGTTGTTTTATGTGTTCTGTGCCTATTTACTGTCAACAGTATTAGAAAATGTAATTTAAGACTTGCCCATATGGTTATGTTAGTGACGCCAATCACTGGGCACAGTACATACTAAATGTAAACCCAACAATCACCTTTTAAATCTTGTTAGCAAAGTGCTGCTACCAAGTTTTTGTCAGAATATTTGCCTAATGCTGACCAGGCAGAAGAGAGTAATGACAATTTGTAAGGCTTGGTAAAGTATTTTTAATATAAAGTTAGAAACCACCTAGGAAAAAAACCTACAAGGACATGGAGAAAACTTTGCATCGTCAGTAGTGCATAGCTGCCCAGTACACCAATGTCTATTTCCAAATATCAATTCATTATGAAATTCAGTTAAAATGGGCAAAGACAGACAACACTGTTATTAATACTCTAATTAAATCACAAATTTAAAATGTGTCTGTGCTGCAATTAAAAAAATAGGCATTTTAATTTTTCAAGTGACAGCATGATAGTTTTTCAGCTAAGCACAAGTAAAAATTTAAACTATTCCATGAAAAATGAACTGCTGAATCTTTGGCTAAGTACTTCATTAATGTTGCATAGTGTTGAAGAGGGAAGTAATTTGCCATGCTATTAATTTTGTGTGCAATCCATGTCTGCCTCCGACTGCAATAGTGACATCGAGGCCAGATTTTTCCTCAGTTTAATGTTATGGTCTACAGTTGTGACTACAATCTTGAGTAGGAGCATCAGAGTATTTATTCAGTTTTTAAAAATTAATCTTAACTTTAAGGTTAATAGTACACTCAAAAAAACTTACATGGCTACCTGTTACATGTACTAAAATGTAATATGTGTTTTGTACATAATAATTTCATGTTTCAAAGATGAACATAAATAAATTATGTTGTATTTGCATAAAATTCAGCAACTTAACATGTATTAGATTTAATCATGTTGAGATAAACCAAAGAGATCTTGTCATTATGAAAACCGGAAATAGCAAAACCGAGCAAAAACAAAATAGCAAAAACGAGAAGAGTTTGTTGAGAAGACAAACGTTTGGCGGTCGTGTGGAAAAGGTAAGCAGGAATTAATTCCCATCTTTCTAAATAGATACGAAATACTGAACATATGGCACCTGCTGTTGGGCAATTTTTAGTCACGTTATTTTGGTTTAAGCTATTTCTTGTATTTTTAATCACACTTAAAATACAGACGGTTATATGCGCGTGCTTAATCTGCGGTTCGGTTCTGGTTTTGGTCTGTTCTTACGAGTTGTGAAGCGATACGAACAAAGTATAAATATTTTCCATTTGATAAATTAAGTATCATAAATTTTAATTAAATATATCTATCTCTGTATTTTTTTACAGGTGTTTGTAAGAGAAAAGTGTCCTGTCTGCATCTGACTTCAGGAGTTACCTGACCAACCGTCTCTAACGGTCATATTTAAAACGTCATAACGAACAGTTATAAAGTAAAAAAAACATTTTTGTTGGTGTTTAATTGTTTTCTCTATGATTAATACTTATTTGTCGTGTTTTATGTTTTATGTTTTGTACATCTTTTCAAATTGATATCTAATTTGTAAGTTGCTGCTGGTGTAAAATAAAAATCTCTGTTTTATCCCATTTGTCTTTTGCTTCCTTCTTTCACAGAATTCTGTCGACCAGGGCTTGAAATTTAAATTTACTTGAAAAAATTGTTGTACCAACACTATTTATTTATGTTAACAATATTAAATTATGTTAAACGCAGCTGTAGTAAATAAGTTAAATGAACCTAATAAAATTAATTTGACTGAACCTAAGAACATTAAGTTGGGCCAACAAAATTGCCTAATGCTAAAAGAAGGCCAATAAATCAGGTGGAAATTTTTTCCATAATTTAATTATGTTCATTCAACAAGTTATTTTTTTGAGTGTATAATAGTATGGGGGTGATCAAATCAAACTGGAACTTTTAATTGTGTAATGTAATAGGACATGTTTATGATTGTAAAAACTAAATTTTTTATCTATATAATCCCTTGCAAGACTAATGCATTTTTCCCAGAATTTTAATAATGCTAAGATGCCTGTTTCATGTCTAAAATGCTGGCCTCACAGGAATTTATGTCTCTAACACATGGAACTCACCTGGAGCAAGGTCAGGACTGTACAGTGGCAATATCTCCCAGCCTATTTTCTGTAACATATAAGTGGGGTTCATAAATAATTGTGTGTTCAGTTCCCACAAACAAATATTTTTTTCCAGGTTCAGGCGTTATATTTGATGAATGATCACGGGAATGACTGCTTATATATATACACTCAACAAAAATATAAACGCAACACCTTTGTTTCTGCTCCGATTTTTTATGAGATGGACTTCATTCCAGATACACAATATTACCATTTCTCTCAAACATTGTTCACAAATCAGTCTAGATGTGTGATAGTGAGCACTTCTGCTTTGCTGAGATAATCCATCCCACCTCACAGGTGTGCCACATCAAGATGCTGATCTGACATCATGAGTAGTGCACAGGTGTACCTTATACTGCCCACAATAAAAGGCCACCCTGGAATGTGCAGTTTTGTCTCACAGCAAAATGCCATAGATGCCACAAGCATTGAGGGAGCGTGCAATTGGCATGCTGACAGCAGGAATGTCAACCAGATTGAATGTTTATTTCTCCACCATAAGCCGTCTCCAAAAGCGTTTCAGAAAATATGGCAGTACATCCAACTGGCCTCACAACCGCAGACCACGTGTAACCACACCAGCCCAGGACCTCCACATCCAGGTTCACCTCCAAGATCGTCTGAGACCAGCCACTCAGACAGCTGCTGAAACAATTGGTTTGCATTACCAAACAATTTCTGCACAAACTGTCAGAAACCGTCTCAGGGAAGCTCAACTGCATGCTCGTCGTCCTCATTGGGGTCTTGATCTGACTCCAGCTCGTCGCCGTAACAGACTTGAGTGGGCAAATGCTCACATTCGATGGCGTCTGGCACGTTGGAGAGGTGTTCTCTTCACGGATGAATCTCGGTTTACATTGTTCAGCGCAGATGGCAGACAGCTTGTGTGGCGTCATGTGGGTGAGCGCTTTGCTGATGTCAATGTTGTGGATCGAGTGGCCCATGCTGGTGGTAGGGTTACGGTATGGGCAGGCATCTGTTATGGACAAAGAACACAAGTACATTTTATTGATGGCATTTTGAATGCACAGAGATACCATGATGAGATCCTGAGGCCCATTGTTGTGCCATACATCCATGAACATTACCTCATGTTTCAGCAAGATAATGCACGGCCCCATGTTGCAAGGATCTGTACACAGTTCTTGGAAGCTGAAAATGTCCCAGTTCTTGCATGGCCAGCGTAGGTCAGTATAGGCCAGCATGTTTGGGATGGGCTTGACCGGCGTATACGACAGCGTGTACCAGTTCCAACTAATATCCAACAATTTCGCACAGCCATTGAAGAGGAGTGGACCAACATTCCACAGGCCACAATTGACAATCTGATAAACTCTATGCGAAGAAGATGTGTTGCACTGCATGAGGCAAATGGTGGTCACACCAGATACTGACCTGTCCCCAGACCCCCAATAAAGCAAAAAACTGCACATTCCAGGGTGGCCTTTTATTGTGGGCAGTATAAGGTATTATGAATTTTAGATCTTTAAGTCCATCTCATGAAAAATCGGAGCTGAAACAAAGGTGTTGCGTTTATATTTTTGTTGAGTGTATATATATATATATATATTATGGCAAGCCGTTTAGGTAAATATTCATGAGAGAATTGAATGAAAACTCTATATATATTGAATGAAAAGTCTGAACATATTAAATGGATTTTGAATATATTGAATGAAACTCTATATATATTGAATGGATTTTGAATATATTGAATGAAACTATATACAGTGGCTTGCAAAAATATTTGGCCTCCTTGAACCTTTCCACATTTTTTCACATTACAGCTACAAACATGAATAAATTGTATTGGAATTCTACGTGAAAGACCAATACAAAGTGGTGTACACGTGAGAAGTGGAATGAAAATCATACATGATTCCAAACATTTTTTACAAATAAGTAACTGCAAAGTGGGGTGTGCATGATTATTCAGCCCCCTGAGTCAATACTTTGTAGAACCACCTTTTGCTGCAATTACAGTTGACAGGCCAATCCTGTATAATTTTTTTTGCAAGGGCAATATGAACATTTAAACTTTTCAAATAAGTACATCTACAGCCAACTAAATGGTAACCGTTGTACAATACATAGCAAACCTCACAGCATAATTAAAGTAAATAGCAAATTCTAATTAAATTGGAAAAAGTTACCACCTAATGTAGTCTTCACTATTCTAGGTACAAACAAAAAACATGGACCTTTTGATTGAATCAGCCTTGGCAGATCTTAAAAAAGCTATTTTTTTTTTACATGTACTGTGGTGGAGGACCATCCTATGCTTTATAAGTAATTAGTAGTATCTTGTAATTAAGGAGAAATTTTTACTAGGAGCCAATGATAGTGAAGGTAAGATCATTGGGGCCAGGGGTAGCTCAGTGGTTAAGGCATTAAACCACGGCTCGGAAGATCCCAGGTTCAAACCCCACAACCACCTAGTTGCCACTGTTGGGCCCTTGAGCAAGGCCCTTAACCCTCAACTGCTCAAATGTGTAATGAGATAAAAATGTAAGTCGCTCTGGATAAGAGCGTCTGCCAAATGCCCAAATGTAAATGTAAATGTAAGATAGAGGTAATGTGTTGTCAGATCTTCTCATTAAAATAAAGTGTCTGGCAGATGAATTTTATGTTAACCCAGACTTGTATTATCTTGAACATCCCCACAAAAAGGAATTGCAATATTGCCATTACATTTCTTGCCTTCACAGTACAGTAATATTATGTACACAAGCTTCCAAATGAGTGGATGGCAGCAATGTAATTTCACCAATGTTTTTTTTTTTTTTTTTTTTTTTTAATAAATCTGTTCTGGCCTTATTCTGGTTATCTTATGGACCCAGACCTACAAGGAACATTGAGAGGTGCAAAATTTTTAGCTGATCAACAATTAGTGCTGACCAGATTTATCTGGCAAGCCGATGAGAGCCGTTCCATTTTCATATGCCTTGAGATGAAATGAGGAGAAAGAGGTATCTTAGTCACTATCTGGATGTGAGCTGTTCTTTGTATGAATGCAGTCATAAATGTGTTTATATTTTTGGTAATTTAAGGTTAAAATCATTTATGTTTTTCATGAACTACTTTATGAAGGTTGTAGACATGTCCAGTAGCCATGTCAATTTGTAACATCCTTGGTATTACAGTCAATGATTCTTTGCCACAATCTGAAGAGGATCTCCAAACCACAATTATATAGCATATACATGTTTTTATCAGGCAGAAATTTGCCTAAGCTTTGGAATGAAGAGCAATCATTACATTAAGATTTATATTTCTATTTCCTCCCCGACTGCAAAGGTTGGTGAGGATCACCAACACACCTATAAGATTCTCAGTATAAACGGAAGTCATTTCAGTGTACCTGGAAGTCATTTCAGTGTAAAAGGAAGTCATTTTAGTGTAGCCAGACTTTTCGCTTTATTCTCCCTGAATGGTAGTAGCGGTTTGTAAACAGCCTGCTGTTGGACAGTTTAGAAGACGGAGTAAAACAGTATAATGATCATCACTGCTCAATCACAAGGCGTATCAGAACTGTCCACATAATGTCTAAATATTGCAGCGGCAGAAAACGCAGGTGATGATTTGAAAAAAAAAATTAAAGCACGGAATCTGTGGCTAATATGTGGGCTCCTACAACAAAAGCAATTACTGTTTTGTGAAATGTTTCCTCGCCTTCGCTAATATTAAAAATAACTAACTCATCAGAATCCTATTGGACTCTGAATCGGAAATTCAAACATTTTTCCGACCCTCCATACCACCCACTTTTGTGGTGATAAATAAATCACTCATTGTCTTTTGAATACGGTGGCCCAGAAGGGCAAATTTAGCGCATAACCCTAAGCTTCCGAGCGTTCAGTTTGTCCGTGTTGGCCTCAAAATCCCAAAGTGTCTTGCGCATTAGCTTTAGCGTTTAGCTTGCAACTTAAACGAGAAAGTTAGTTCTTGCACACAGGAAAGATGCTTTGCCTTTCTTGGGCATGTTTTTCCCCCCTTGTGATGTATTATTTTTCTCTTGTAAATGTGTGCTTTTTCCTGTGTACTTATATTACTTTTCCCTAGAAAATGTGTACTTTTTCCTGTGTACGTATATTAGTTTTCCCTTTAAGTATATTATTTTTCTCTTGTAAATGTGTGCTTTTTCCTGTGTACTTATATTACTTTTCCCTTGAAAATGTGTACTTTTCCCCCCATGTAAATATATTATTTTTTCCTTAATGTACCATGTTCAGTTGCGTTTTGACCTCACTCCCATAGTCCTTTGCGCATTAGCTTTAAGCTTGCAAAATACGAGAGAAAGAGAGTTCTCACACGGGAAAAAAAGTAGTTGCGCACAAACGGAAAAAAGCACACATTTACAAGGGAAAAAGCACACATTTACAAGGGAAAAAAACATATTTATAAGGGAAAAAGCACACATTTATAAGGAAAAACATAGACATATACAGGAAAGATGATTGTCTAACTGTCCATTAACAGTCTATTTAAGAAACAGGGAGATGAAGGGAGAGTGAAGTTCATATACATTGAAATTACTCCTCCTTACTTAAGTTACCATGGTAACACAAGCACCTTGAATACCTGTCGCTGCTGCTGTGAAAATTTCACGCTACGGACATTAAATATAGAAAATTTCTTAAAACAAAAACTAATACCATTTAAAAAATATACGTATTAAACATTTATAACTTACGTATAAATTATTCGATTAAGTTACATGATGTATGTAGATGTATTTATTTATTTTATTTTTACAGATTACTAGCCTATATAATATGAATGTTTTCTTAATTAAATTAAAATGTAAATTATTGTGTCCTATTTATATGATGTCGTCCTCGATAATAATTATAATAAATACATAAATAATTTTTTAAGTTCAATTTTTTTTGACACTCAATTAAAGTAAATAGCAAATTATAATTAAATGAAAAAAAAAAGTCTTCACTATTCTAGATACAAACAAAAAACTTGATGGACGTTTGGAAAGAATAGTGCCTTGGGACAAAAAAGACTGCTGGAGATATATAGAGAAAAGATGGACAGCTGCTTTAGACTGACTTCATAAATGTATTGGAAGCATTTGATCTTGTGAGGTGCTGGGGACTGTTCAGAGTCATTGCCTAGACTAGATGCTCACCCAAACTTGATTCAGTTATTCCACGCAGACATAAAGGAAACTGTCTATTTTATAGTTTCATCACTATAGACTTTTCATATCATCATTATCAATATCATAAACTGCACAAAATTTTATGTAATGTATTTATTCTTTACCGTGGAACACGGCATTTACTGTATGAAGGCCAGGCAGGTTTAGACAGATTTTCCCCTTAATAAATGAAATCTTCATTTATAAACTGCATTTTGTGTTTACTCTGTGTAATATTAAAAGTTATTTAAATGAAAATAAATTGAAAATCAGGATGGGGGAAATACTTGTTCATGGCACTGAACAAGGACTGATGCATTCTGTAGTGGTCAGTAGTGGTATTTTAATTACCCTTACTAATAAAATTTTTAAGCCAAAGGTGCTTTTCTCTATGTTTATATTTTCATTTGTAATCTAATAGGCACACAGACACCCTACTGTGGGGTATTTGATCAGTTTTAATTTGAGCTGTGTATATCGACTCGTAGACAACGTACCAGAACAACTGTAAGAGTCATGCCGAGATATTACAAGCTGATACACAACTGTAGTCGTGAAAACTGCAGGTTAAGATAAATACCCAAATTTAGCTCACAACACAACAACCGCATTTAATAAATGTGTAAATTGCTAATAGATTCAGAATTTCTGTTTGTAAACTATGTTTAGCATCAATGTTAATCACACATGTATTACCATACTGTATGTTAATACTTATAAGAGAATACCATTAGTGATAACATTAGCTTGTACTTTGCTATCATTAAGGTATTTAATTTGTCAAATAATATAAACACTAAAAGCACTGAAATAGGTGGCACGGTGGTGTTGTAGTTAGCACTGTCACCTTGCACCTCCAGGGTCCGGGTTCAATTCCCGACCAGACTCGATTCCTGTCTCTTTGTGCATGGAGTTTGCATGTTCTGTGTTTGGTAGGTTTCCTCCGGGTACTCTGGTTTCCTCCCACAATCCAAAGATATATAGGTTAGGTTAATTGGCGTTCCCAAATTGACCGTAGTGTGTGAATGAGCATGTGAGAGTGTGTGTGCCCTGCAATGGATTGGCACCCTGTCCAGGATGTATCCTGAATCGTGCCCTAAGCCTCCTGGGATAGGCTCCAGGTCCCCGCCCCCCTGAATACAGGATAAAGCGGTATAGAAGATGAGTGAGTGAGTGAGCACTTACAGATGGAGCCACGCCAAATAGCCGCGGCCGTGTGAATGGCGTACGGCTGCCCTATGCACGCCGTAGTCCCCCCTCCTTTTCCTTCGAGAAAGGCGTGTCAAGATTTCACAGTAAACACGCCCATTCAAGCCCTATTTATGCATTTACCTGGTTCCACCACTAGATGGCGCTTCATTCTCAAGGACACGTTAACACAAGCCAGCAATTTAGCTGCGCTGAGTTGCAATCACGTGATTTTAACAACCCACCCCCACCCCCGCCGAAATGACACTACCAAACTGCACTAGAGATGAAGATGGCGGCTTAATGGTAAGTGCTATTTGCGGTAAGTGGTGTTTTAATTTATAAAATTTGTTTGGGATTAGTTTACAGTTTATTTTCCAGTTTAGTTTTTTAATCGGCCGTTTTTTTAAAATCACTGGCAGCACCAGCAGCGGTCAGATGTAACTTTAGATAACTTAATGATCTGTTTACCAAGTCTGGAGTTAACATTACAGCTTACTGTCAGTGTCACAAACTCACAATGTCACTCATCTTTAACTAAAAAAAGACACTAAAGCTTCGAAAATATTATTACAAAACCTGCACTACCGGATGAAGAGTGTTTGTGCTCTATAAAAATGTCTTTAGATCCTGACCGCGTGTTGTCTGGATAAATTTAGCATTTATTTATTATTTGGGTAAGAGTTAATCTGCAGGTTATATCTGTAAATATAATGTGATGCAGTTCATGAAGGACACAAGCTGAGGATAGATGTACAGGAGCTCGCGAGCTAAATGCTCACATCCAGGTTTATATTTTTCTCAATTTGGCCGTGACTTTGCGCGGTAGCGCGAGCGCTTAGTTACCGAGCTGGATAAAAACTCTGAAGTGTTTATCAGTTAAGGAGTCGGGGGAGGGGGAGGTGTGTGTGGGGAGGTGTGGGGGGCTTCAGTACTCGGGAAGTTATAGTTTGGCTTTAGAGATTAACTAATATATACGAGTGTTATATCGCTTAACTTATTTGTATGAAAAGCGCATTAAGTAAATTCTCGGTTAATTTAATGCAGACAATAATACAGACAGACCGGGGTTAACACTAACAAAGTTCACTGGTTAAAGTTATCCCAGTTTATTTACATTCCAGAATTCCCCAAAACAGTATTTTACACACTCTGTGGTGTAGGTTTACTAATATCTTTTATATTTATTACAACTAGATATTCTGTAAAGTTTATTTATCTTTGTCTTCACTAAATTCTCCTATTGTCTTTAAGCAGAGCTCCGCTGTGGAGGATTGGGGGGGTCAGACGGATGACGGTTGGCGTTTTGGAGCTACTGGAGGAGCCTGAACAAGCTGTTGAGGGAGCTGTAGGAGGGATGACGTCACAGTGCAACAGCTTTAGAATGATGTTTGGTCAGGGTCTACTGTATATTCTGAACATAGAATTGCAAAACGTCTGATACTTTAGGGGGGAAACAAAGAATTAAACAGTTCCATCTTTAATATATATATAAAAAAAGATATCTTAATATAAAAGAACCAGATAGAGACTGTTATCCGGGTATTTTAATGACCTTTAAGCAAAAATTAAACATGTTTTCACCTGTTTTATACAAATTATTGTTTTACCTTTGACTAGTTTTGGAAGAATAAATTTTATTTTTAAAGTCATGTGTGCGTGTTTTAATTGTTGGGGATTGTTTGTGTATTTAAAAATACATTTACTTAAACCAACAACTTCAATGTGCAAAAAATGGGACCCGCCGTTGTTTTAAATAGTCAAAGAGTTGTGCTAATAATAGTGATTATTATTATTATTATTATTATTACTGGTTATAGAAACAAATGAAAACAACAGTTAAACACTTGATCATATGTATCTGTGCTAGTTTGTGTTTGTGATTATATGACCCATAATCATTTTTTCTCAGTATAAAATTTTTGGGGGGTTTTAAGAACTCCATTAAAAGATCAAAGACAAACTTAGAAGAAGTGGAAGGTAAGAAACCTCAGTGGAGAATACTGACTATGACATGGTGCTAGTTGCTTCTGTGTGTGTGTGTGTGTTTTTGGCGGGGGGGAGGGGTACTTCAGACTTACTTGTCTGTGCGCAAATGTTTGTGTTAAACCAACGGAGAAATGCAGGAGCGCGCACACACACACCTCTCATCCACAAACGCTTTAACTGTTGTCTTGTAAATCGTTGATTAAACCTATGAACACAGCTGTTCAGCATCAGTCCTAAACACAAGCGCAGGGTCTGTTTTTGTCCTTAATTAAAAGACACCAATATGTTAATAATTTACACAATGATAACTTGTTGTTTATGTTTAATGTTTATTTTGCGGGAAAAGGTAATAAGCAATATTTAAAATAAAACAAACCAGGAAGTGTTTCATACATTAAAGTGCTTTGTATAACCAAGTGCCCCAACAGACATAGCAACAGCGTGGAGAGTGTGTGCGCTGTGGTAATCTGACTTATTTTTTTGGGACGTCTATGGCAGTGGCAGTAAATGTGTTTTACAAAATAGTGCCTATCAACATATGATTATACATATGAATACAGATTATTTATAAACAAACAAGATTTATTATCTGTATGACTATTTATTTATTTGGTAGACCATATATATTTTTTTTACATTTTCCTGTTTCCCTAACAGTTTTTATTTTATTTAAAGTAGCCTATAATCAAATAATTAAAATTTTTATTTTATATTGTATTGTGGTGTAGGCGGGGTGACGGCTGACGACCATCATGCATTGCGGAAGGGTTTCTGTGTGTTCATCATGTTTGGGAAGTTTGTGTGGGCTAGTGGCTTCGGCCATGTTTGTGTATTAGGGTGTGTGTGACCTGTTAAATGTTTCCTGGTTTACGCTTAGGCTGAATTAGGTGGGGGTTCCGGGTGAAGGGGTTGCTCATGCTATAGAGTGCTGTGTGTAAATAAAGTACTCCTAGCAATTAGCGTTGAGCACCAAGCAAGCTCACTCGTTCTCCAAAATCCTTCCGGTGGTAAACCGCTGCAATATTAAAATAAATAAATATACATATAAATTTATGTAAATTATATTTTATATAAATAAATCATGGTAGCCTATCCACCTTATTTCTATCTTACGAAAGACTGTAACTGGACGTCCAAAAATGACATGGAAAAGACGTTCCACCGACATCAACATTAGACGTGCGGTAGACGTCAAAAAAAGACGTCGCCTGGCGTTACAAAACAACCCCATCAATGGACGGAAATTGGGCGTCCAAAAATGACATGGAAAAGACGTCACTACGACGTCACGTTGCGCAGTGGGTAGAATTATTCAAACTTTACCAGATAAAAGAGGTTAGATTCACCAAATAAGGATTGAGACAAGGTATAATTGCCTGGACAGACCAGTCACCAAGATTTGTTTATTACTTGAAGCTGAAAAAGATTTATAATTGATTTCCCTTTTTTGTTGTTTTTTTGTTTTGAGCGCTCAATGACTTACTGACAAGCGCTCAATGACATACTGACAAGGACATAATGACTGACTTGTAGACAGATACTTTGGAATTTTTTGGTCCGACTTTTTTTTACTCTTTTTTGAGACTTTTAAAGAAATATGGATATTCCCTTTTTTTATATATATGGATTGATTAATTGATAAATATGTATTTGGAATATGAATTTGTACATTTGTATGTTCATGATTGTTGAACTATGGTTGAAGATTATTACTTTTTTGTATGTAATAATCTTGGGGCCGGAATGTAGGAGCATTAACTTGTTATTTTCTTATTGGTTATGCATATTGGTCACGAGGGTTCACTGGTGATCACTTCTGATTCCTATATTTGATGTGGCGGTTCATTTGTTTGTTTACTGGCGAGTAGCGGGTTCAACTTTCTGTTGACCGTACTGTGTGCTGCTTCGGTATTGTTTGTATCTGTTTGTCTCCATGTGTTTGATATAAATAAATCAATGCAACTACAAATTAGCAAAGATACTCTTTAATGTCGACGGACAGCAAACGAGTCATGGAGGATCCCACTATCTTGCCTGTATGTCGCGATTGGACGCCGATAAAGGTGTCTTATGCATTTCCTCCCGTAGCTCTGCTCTCGGGAGTCCAGGTCCGTCAACAAGGCTTGCTTGATAACACCCCATTGGCCAACTAGTGTGTGGTGTTCAGATCTAATATCTCTCCTGTGAGCTTCTGTCTTAGGCGCAGGGGACGTCATTCCATCCCCGGCCCGAGCTCTTCTACCTTCACATCTGGCCCCAAAGGGGGACCAGTAAAGAGAGAATGGTCTTTCAGCCAGTGTAACTGAAACTATACTAAGTGCTAGGACTCCCTTCACTAGAAGAACGTATGCCCTTAAATGGAGTGTATTGAAAATTGGTTCATAGTAAAACATGTAGACCCAGTCCACTGCCAAATTTTTTCAGTCCTGGAGTTTCTACAAGAAAATTGACCTTGGGCTTATGTCCTAGTATTCTCAGAACATACGTAGCCGCTATTACAGCTTGTCACGTTTTGACTGATGGGGTTTCTGTGGAAAGCACCCTTTAGTTGTGAAAAAAAGTTATTATTTAATTATGCTATACAAAAATATATAATAATTCATATATTATAATTTATACATTATGAAACCAAAGCATAATATTGTACATGATATTAGAGCTTAACATATCTAAACTCACTCATATCTAAACTATATCCCATGATATATTTCATAATGTATTTTAATGTAATTTGCAGTACATAAATTCAGCTTACCGCTTTCTTTTTCACCATTCTCACTTTGCCTCTAGGGGTGGATGCCGCAGGTTTTCTCTGCTTTCCCTTTTTGCGCTATTTATTTGTAACCTAGTTTGTGATACTGACCAAATAGAATCTGATTGGTTAGCAACCTGTAAATATTTTAGGCAACCAAAATTTACCTTTTGAACGACTGTATTGTACTGTGAAGATACCGCACATCACTCAACTGTGCTCACAACAAATTTGTCAAATGCGGGCCTGTGGAAAATCAGCACAGCAGATACAGCAGCATTTTGCAGGGTTGGGGATTAAAGTTTCGCTTCGTGTTGTGCGATATCACTACAAGGAGAGACATCCTTGACGTTCTTATCCAAAGAAACTACACCAGTAAGTAATAAAAACAATTAGCAAATACTGAACAAGTGTGTGATACTGTTATTCATACAGTAGAACAAGTTATGTTTGCTTTTGTCTAATGGTAAACTTTGATTTTTGTAGCAATATCCTGAAGGCTATTGATGATATGACCGTGGCTAATGATAAGATGACCGCCCAGCAAGTGCAGCAGAAAGTTGTCAAAGACTTCGGAGTCTCACCAGTGTTCGCCGAGCTCGCAGAAAACTTGGGTGGACGTTTGGAATGACTCGTTTTAGCCCAATGATAAGAGACAGCAGTAAGGAGGCACGGCTAAATCACGCTCTTCAGTGGAGGGAGTCGGGGGAGATATGGGATGATGTGTTGTTTACAGACGAAACAACAGTAGCTCTGGAGCACTATGCCCGACAGAGTTTCCACAAAAAGGGACATTTTGCTTTCAAACCACGGCCTAAAAATTCATTGGTTCTAGTAAATGTTTTTTAAATACCAAAACAATCCCCAAACAATTAAAACACGCACACACGACTGTAGAAATAAAGTTTGTTCTAGAGATTTTTTCAGGTAGACTGACCCTCATTTTTTGTAGTTATAATGGACTGTTTTTTCTTTACTTTAACTGTTGCTATAATATGGATTTAAACAGTAGTTAATCAGTTAGCCAAATACTGTACTGTGGATGTTTCAATAACTCCCAGCCAATTTTCTTGTAATATGCAAGTGGTGTTTGTTAATAATTGTGTGTATAGGTACCACAGGCAAATTTAATATTAAAATAAGTATTTTTAAGTATAAAAGTATAATTTATTATATTGTAATGCAATAAAATATTGCATTACTATATTTGCCTTCATTCAAGATAATTTGCACTGACATGTGGTACGTATGTGATCTGTAAAGAAAAAAATTTAAAGAATTAAGAAAATAAATCTTTGTTCCAAAAGGTTAGGTAAGAAAAAAAAAAACAGGAATGTGATGGTAGTGAGGGATTCCTTTGTTTGGTTATTAATCTCTACTCTGAGCTCACAAGAAAGGCATAGGAACCATCTTAAAAATAGAGCAGAAAGACTCTATATAGGCATAAGGCAAGAATGCTATCCTCTGTTCTCATCTGATCCTGAACTTCAGGAGAGAATATAGAAACACGGCCAGGCCTTGCATCTGTGCCTCCCCCACTGACTCGTATCATATCAGCTGCATCTCATGCCAGAAATGCACACTCCTGTTTGTGACAGAATGAACCACAACAGTATTCTTTGTACATACCCGCTTTACCCAACGCTTGGGCTTGCTGTCATCTATGCAGAGGAGAAAATCAGGATGGTGGTGGTGGTGGATACAACTGGTATGAGAACCATAAATTAATAAAGTATATGTGTTTAATCATGAATTACAATCAAAGAAAAAACCATATTGACGATGCAGACAAATCTGTTCCAATACAAATTTAATACCTAATAAAATTCCATGCATATAAATCATGATTTAAGTACAAAAAAGAGCCAATAAAAGACTTACAGCATATCTATAAATCACATACAGTGACCAAATTTATATAAACATGTATATAAGTATACACTTTTAATTAATCTGAGAGACATACAGTGTTAAAGGTGTATATATAAAAAATTATATAAGGCGATTATAATGAAGATGTGTAGACTTATTATATCCAGTGTGTATGGATGTAAAGATGGCAAACAATGCAGTGACATTTATGTGATCAGCAGTAAATTTGTTCTGCTGCTTTGTGATTTGTGCTTCATCATTTTAAATTGACTTCTTGAGGTGTGACCATAAGCCTAACTTATTGACAATTGTGTTTTAGTCTTTGTTTAATTTGCTGGGTGTATATTCCCCTGTTGCAATAATGCTGTCTTCAGTTTGTTGTCCAAGACACTGGGTATGGGATTTCTCTTCTTTTGTTTTCTTCTCTCTTGTTATGGTAAGAAATTTGCCTATTATATTGGTGAGGGTCAGACTGATGCATTGTCAGTGACCGTGTATAACATTCTCAAAATGCAGCTGCTTTAAATTGTCATAAAGATTCCAATGTCTTTCTGCTGACACTTTCTGCTACAACTTCATCATAGACTAGTAAACTCAACAATGACTAATCCAACTCAGCACCAAGGAGTAAACAGTTAATTGTTCCACCTGTCTGTTTACATGATTGTCCAAAACTATAGCTTTATTCTTAAGGATCACAAACTCTTTCGTTAACTATAAGCCCAAGGGGATGAGGTACCAAGTACACTTACAGTGGGGCAAAAAAGTATTTAGTCAGCCTCTAATTGTGCAAGTTCTCCCACTTAAAAAGATGTAAGAGGTAAAATAAGTATTTGGTCACCTACAAACAAGCAAGACTTCTGGTTCTCACAGACCTGTAACCTCTTCTTTAAGAGGCTCCCCTCTCCTCCAATTGTTACTTGTATCAATTGCATTTGTTTAAAATTGTTATCAGCATAAAAGACACTTGACCACAATCTCAAACAGTCAAACTCCAAACTTTACTATGGCCAAGATCAAAGAGCTGTCAAAGGACACCAGAAACAAAATTGTGGACCTGCACCAGCCTGGGAAGAAAAAATCTGCAATACTGTAGGTAAGCAGTTTGGTTTGAGGAAATCAGCTGTGGGAGCAATTATTAGAAAATGTAAGACATACAAGACCACTGATAATCTCCCTTGATCTGAGGCTCCATGCAAGATCTCACTCAGTGAATGACCTGCAGGAAGCTGGGACCAAAGTAACAAAGGCTACCATGAGTAACACACTGCGCCGCCAGGGACTCAAATCCTGCAGTGCCAGACGTGTCCCCCTAATAAAGCAAGAACATGTTCAGGCCTGTCTAAAGTTTTCTAGAAAGCATTTATGTGATCCAGAAAAGGATGATCCAGAAAAAAAGTTGTCATGTTTAAGGGAGAAAGAATGCTGAGTTGCATCCCAAGAACACCATACCTACTGTGAAGCATGGGGGTGGAAACATCATGGTTTGGGGCTGTTTTTTTGCAAAGGGACCAGAACGACTGATTCGTGTCAAGGAAAGAATGAATGTATTGTGAGATTTTAAGTGAAAACGTCCTTCCATCAGCAAGGGCATTGAAGATGAAACGTGGCCTTGTCTTTCAGCATGACAAAATATCCCAAACACACCGCCCAGACAACAAAGGAGTGGCTTCGTAAAAAAACATTTCAAGATCCTGGAGTGGCCTAGCCAGCCTAAGAAAATCTTTGGAGGAGTTGAAAGTCTGTGTTGCCCAGCGACAGCTCCAAAACATCACTACTCTAGAGGAGATCTGCATAAAGGAATGGGCCAAAATACCAGCAACAGTGTGTAAAAACCTTGTAAAGACTTACAGAAAATGTCTCGGGTTACTTTGCTGTGACCCTGTTCCCAGAAAAGGCGGGAACGAGATGCTGCGTTAAAACGCTATGGGAACATCTTTTCATGTTGCCGGTTGTGAAGCATGTGTGTATCAAACACGCCAAATTTTGGCCTATATAACCTCGGTAGGGTAACGTCATCTGATTAGACGCATCTGCAGGTTATAAATACAGGTGAACCGGAAACATTTCTTGGATTGATTTGTCTGAACGGACGTCCGGTCACGAGGCAGTGTGGCATTGGGAAGCAGCATCTCGTTCCCGCCTTTTCAGGGAACAGGGTTACAGCAAAGTAACCCGAGACATTCCCTTTCAAAGGCTACACTTGATGCTGCGTGAAAACGCTATGGGAACGAGAGTACCAACGTCGCCGCACTGCAAGTGTCTGGACCCCTGAGTTGTGTAGCGTGTGCGTACAAGGCCGAGAGGTCTCAGAACTACGTCTGGGAAGCTGACTCGAGGACTCGTGAGCCTGGAGTGGCATAAACATCCAGACTATAAAATCTAACAAATGTGTGCGGAGAGGAAACCCTCTGCGTCACACACTTGCTGCAGGAAATACCTCTTGCTAGTGCAATAGATGAGGCAATACCCTTGGTTGAATGAGCCCTGATTCCTAGAGGTGAAGTGAGACCATGCGCCTCATAGGAGAGGGCAATAGCATCTCTCACCCAGTGTAGTGGCGGCCGCCCCCTGGTTGCGGCCCCAAAACATGTAAAAGCTGCTCTGACTTACGCCACTGGCTGATGCGGTGGACATAAATCTGAAGAGCACGTACTGGACAGTAAGTAAAGTCTCTCCTGCTCCGAAGCTGTAAGGCGGAGAAGGCTTCAAAAAATAATAGGGTGCATGTGGTTAATGGAACTTTCAGAAGATAGTTCAGTGAGGATGCAAAATGGCCCTGACTAGCCCAGATGCAATTCTAGGCAGGATGGGGAAACTGACAGATCTCCAATCCTCTTAGAGAGGTAAAGGCCATTAGAAAAACCATCTTAGGGGTCAGAAACCTGAGGCGCTGACTCTAGTGGTTCAAGAAGAGGGGGGTGTTTTCCCACAATAACCCCATCAATCAGGACGTGACAGGCTGAAATAGCAGTTACATACGTCCTGAGAGTACTAGGGCACAAGCCCGAAGACATCGTTTCCTGCAGAAACTCCAGCACTAAAACAATTCGGCAGTGGACTGGGTCTACCTGCTTTGTCATGCACCAACTTTCAAATACATTCCATTCGAGGGCATAAGCTCTTCTGGGGGAGGAAGCCCTAGCACTTAGAATAGTCTCAATTACGCTGGTTGGGAGATCAGTTAGTTGGTCCCGTTCAGGGACTGAACGTGAGATTCCAAAGCTTGGGCCGGGGGTGAAATATCGTCCCCTGTGCCTAAGACAGAAGATCCCACCTCATTGGAATCACCCATGGTGAGCCATTAAGGAGGGATACTAGATCCAAAAACCACACCCTGGTCGGCCAACAGGGCGCTATCAATAAGAGGCAAACGCTGTTGATGGACGCTTGCCAAGACTCCCGGGAGCAGAGCTATCAGGAAAAAAGCATAAAGGCGTAACCTGGGCCAAGTACGGGCCAAGGCGTCCAAACCCAGGGGAGCTGTAAGAGTCAGAGAGTAGTAAAGGGGACATTTGCTGATCTTGCGAGGCAAAGAGGTCCACCTCTCCTACATGAAATTTCTCCCAGATTGACTGACTAATTCGGGGTGGGGCTTCCATTCCCCGTGTGGCAGAGATTGACTGGACAGTACAACTGCTCCCACATTCATATGACCTGGAATGTAAATTGCCCTGAGGGACAGGAACCTGGTGCGCTAGCTATTAGCGGCGCGAGCACAGTCCGCCCTGGCGATTAATGTATGAGACTTTTATAGTGTTGTCCACCCGCACTAGGACATGGCAGCCTCTCAACTGCTGGAGGAAGTGCTTTAGGCCCAGAAATAGAGCCATCATTTCGAGGCAATTGATGTGCCGCGCAAAAAGATGGCCTCTCCAGCTCCCTTGGGCTGGATGGTCATCTAAGATCGCACGCCAGCCCGTGAGGGAAGCATCTGTTGTTAACATCTGCGACGACAAGACAAAGTTAGAGTGGGACCCAAAATAAGTGGTTCGGCGTCCTGGGATGTAGCAGGATAAAACCGAGGCACTAACATATCTTTGGAGATCGGTGTCGTCCGAAACACCAGAGGCGGTGGAAACTGAACACCGACCCCCTGGGTCCCCATGCTTTTAGAGAAAGAGCGGTGAGTGCCATTTCCCGTGGGTGGGGGCACCCCCGCAGTCCTGAGTGTGTAGGCTATCAGGACTTATTTTTAGCAAAGAAGACAGTGCGGCGATCTGATCTTTTGGAGGCGGTCTGTGAGGGGCGACGAGCCGTACCCCAGTCCTTACGGGAAGGGGGGGGACTGGGGGCGCCGGGCTGCTGACACTCTCCTTCTGAGAATCAGATCTGGTCGAGGCTGGGTGGTTGACGGCCTTGACTCCTGAGCACGGAGTGGAAGAAATTTCCCAAAGGCCTGTTCATACAGCCTAGCCTCTTGGAATCTAGTGGCGACGGTATTAACAGAGTCGCCGAATAGGCCGGAAGGTGAAACAGAAGCATCAAGGTGGAAAGTTCTGTCCTTATCCTTGATGCCTGTTAGATTTAGCCATAGGTGTCTTTCAGCAGCCACCAAAGAGACCAAAGAACGGCCGATAGCACGAGCTGTCTGTTTAGTCACACGCAGGGATAAATCAGTAGCCCGGCATAATTCAGTGAATGCTTCTTGATTTACCGTGCTGCTCGTGCTCAGATCTTTCAGCAGATCAGCCTGGTACGCCTGCAAAACCGCCATGGTGTGCAAGGAAGCGCTGGCCTGACCTGCTGCTCAAAACGCTTTTCCTACAAGGGTAGAAGTTCTACATGGCTTGGAGGGAAGTGTTGGTTTCTTTAATGAAGATGATGCGGCAGGAGAGAGATAGCCCGCAAGCGTCTCTTCTATCTGGGGCATCATGGTGTAGCCTCGTGTTTTTGCATCCACGATATTTGAATAAAACAAAGTCGATGGAACAGAAATACGGGAAGAAAAAGGATTCCACCAAGAACGAGATTGTGGAGGTCATCAAAGAATGGGAGAGAGCAGCGTTGTGGCTCCATCTCCTGGCCACCCAACAGGAATCTGTCGTGTAATTTTGAGTGTTTTGGGTGAGCTTGCTCCTGTGGCCAATCAATATGCAGTCGTTCGACTGCGCGCGTTATAACTTCAAGCAGCTCCTTATATTCTCTTCCCTTTTTAGAGGAGCGTTCTGAGGAAGCTACTTCCATTTCCACAGAAGCAGGAGAGTGAGTCTCTTCAACGCACCCAATGTACGAGAAGTACCGGAGTGCGCTCGTGAAGTGGAAGGAGAGACTTCAGGATCGGGGGAGAGGACGAGAGAAAGGAGGGTCTCTCGTGCCTCGGCCAAGTCAGCCTGTGATCCCCATGAGTGCAGCGCGGCTTGTAGCTCCCTAAAGTACGCGAGGCACGCGTGTAGCAGCTTCATGGAAAGAAGATCACAGTGCTGACACTCTGCATTAAGCCCTTCGAGAGCGTGCTTCTCACCCAAACATTTAAAGCAGAAAGTGTGCATGTCGCCCTCTGAAAGGAAATTATCGCACGGAGGGGGACATCTAGCTCCAAACTCAGCCATTATTGTCTGGTGAGTTTTATAAGCTTTAAATTCTGCTGTTAGATTTTTAGTATGCTTGTTGACACACACGCGCACAAAGCGGTGAAGACAAAAGATCTGAGGAATGTTTCCAGTTCACCTGTATTTATAACCTGCAGGTCCGTCTAATCAGATGACGTCACCCTACCAAGGTTATATAGGCCAAAATTTGGTGTGTTCACAACCAGCAACATGAAAAGATGTTCCCATAGCGTTTTCACCGAGCATCGAGTGTAGCCTTTGAAAGAGAACATTTGACCTCTGTCATTGCCCACAAAGGGTACATAAAGTATTGAGATAAAATTTTGTTAATTGATTAAACACTTATTTTCAACGATAATTTGCAAATAAAATCTTTAATAATCCTACAGTGTAATTTTCTGGATTTTTTCCCCCTATTTTCTCTCTCATAGTTGAGGTATACGTATGATGAAAATTACATGGCTCTCTCATCTTTTTAAGTGGGAAAACCTGCACAAATACTTTTTTACCCCACTGTATAAGCCACCTTTTATTAAAAAAAAAGGTGTTATGGACAATCTATGACTTGCACATTTTAAAATTTCAGACCTCAAGTTCTGATTTACAGTGATCATTTCTCCCAGTTACACACATTCTATTTCCATCTCAGTATGAGGCACGGTCTAGAACACCTGCTCCACCTCCACAAAAAGGCTAAACACTATAAACTGCAGCATGTTCCACACACACCCTAAACTGCAGCATGTTCCACACACACCCTATTTACCTATTCACACTCCTTGGAATGTGTGGGTGAGGGGTGAGGTGAAAAAATATATATATATTTGAAAGATTGTATCATACCTGGCAAACTTGCATCAGAGCTCCATATTTTAACAATAAAGTCTTATGAAAGTTACTGAGATTCAGAAAATATGGCCAAAAGAGACCAAAGCTGTGGCTTCCATCACACCTATCCACGCACACTACAAATATTACCAAGTTCTGCAATGTCAACTTTACAATTGCAGATCAATGCTGCATTCATAACACCCCATCCAATTCAATATCCAAAAATGTGCATTTTTAATTTAACGTAAAGTATTTTTTTTTAATGTTTTTTTTCCCTTTATAAGCATATTTTGCATATGACAAAATGCAGCTCCAATTTATTTTTTCATTTTTTCTCACCACAACAAATCTTGTTTCACAAATAGGCATAAATATTCACGTGGGTTATATTTCAAGTTGAGTTGCTTTGAAAAAAAACCCCGCATTTCTTTATCAATCTTTTTTTTTTGTAAAGTGTTTTTGTATATACATTTTTTAAAAAGGGTTCTTAGGGGTCTGGAGCCTATCCCAGGGAGCTTAGAGCACAGGGCAGAGGACACCCTGGATCTGCTACCGACTCATTGCAAGGCACACACACACACACACACACGCACACACACACACACACACACTATTGGCAGATTGAAAACACCAATCAGCGTAAAGTTTATGTCTTTGGACTGTGGGAGGGGGGACCCAGGGTACTTGGAGAGAACATACAAAGCTCATGGAGAATGTGGAAACACCACACAGACAAACCAGAGGTGAGATTTGTTTCCCCAACTCTGGAGATGTGAGTTACAGTATCTGTGCTAATGGCTGAGCCACTGTGCCCTCCTGGAATGAGTATTAATATTGAAATTACACACAAGCCTCAGGAATAATGACAGATTTAAGCACTACTCAAAAGTTATTTGTGGATAAATTATGTTAAGGGGGAAAAGACAATGAGTTTTAGCTCTGTCCCTGGACTTTAATCAAATTCTTGTGACCAATATTGACTTGAGTTAAAATCAGTATTAAGTCTAGCACCGCTGTCTGACAGTTTGATATGGACAGTGAACATTGTAGGAGACAGCATTTTGATTGAAGGAATTACTTAATCTGAGTAGGAAATACAAGAAAAACAAGGCTTTTCCTATACTGATGATCCTTGTCAGTATTATCCCCTGCAGCACGCCGTTGCCAGTGGGACTATTTGTAGTTTTGGATTTATTTATTTTTTTGTGGCTTGCACAACCTAATAACATTTCAGAGCTCAAGTTCAGTTTTGAGGTGATCATTCCTCCCAGTTGGCTGTTTCATATTTTTATTTTGACATAGGTTCCCATTGTTTCTTGATTCACAGTTCAGTTGACAGTGTTTTATGTTTTCCCTCATTTCTAGTACTATTTAAGCTCTTGGTTTTTGCTCAGGTCTTGTTCTGGGTCTATTCTATTTATTAATTTTTTGCTCTGATTACACAAATATGCAATTATTTATTGACTACACTGTGCCTGTGACCACTATATTCATTAAAATTGGCATCTTCCATATCAGCTAAACTAATTTGACTATAGATTTGTTGCTTCTTTTGAAAAACAAATATTTTAACTTACAAATTACCTTGCTATACAAAGTAACTATTTCAAGTCATTGTACTGTATTACATTATGAGTATTACATTTTGTTTCTTATAAGAGAAATTATAAATGTATATATATTGAATGGAGATACATTTTGTTAAATTAATACAAAGGATCATTTCTATGATCCTTTGGGACTGGAACCACCCCTAGACAGCAAGTACACAACTCACATATCTTCAGTGCCAATCAACCAAACAAACCTGATAATTTTGGGGTAGTGCCCAATAAAAAGGTCTCTTCCAGAATCAAATACTTCCAGGTTTTGATCAGAGTTCTGGTTATTTTAGCTGGACTTTGGTTTTGTTTGGTGGACTAAATCTTTTACACTTGCATGAAATCAATAAAAAACAAGCTGCATACATGGTGTTGTGGGCATCATCCATGGCACACACATTAAAATAATTAAATTTATATTGCAGCACTCAGTCACTTCATTAACACGGCATATCCCCATTTTTCACACTCCTCAGAAGTACGTGTGGCAAACTGACAGGTGGTAGTGATGCTTTTACAAATTGCTGCCACTCACTTTTTTATCTTCAGAGGTATGAGTAGCGGAAAATTTTACTTAATTATTTCTTTACATTTTACTACCTCCTCCGCAAGCATATTGACTTTGACTAGGCCATTCCAAAACCTTGATTCTTTTCTTTTTCAACCATTCAGATGTAAATTGAAATGCAATGATGTAGATGAAAAATGTGTTCCCATAATGTTATCCCATATATTTTTTCAGTTAGGTTTAAATCTAAGATTCCACCCTTTTCCAGTTTGGCTTTCTTTTCGAAATACTATTGATCAGATTATGACAGTCCTACACAGCTCTAAACTGTTAAAAAAACAATCTTTCATTTTACCTAATTGATGTACTGTAATTGGTTCAAGTGATAGTTTTTCTATAAAACAAGTTATCCTTACAATACCACAACAATTTAAAAACACACAAACATTACTTAAAAAACCTTTATTCTTCCAAATCAGTGATCTAATCTAATCAAATCAGTGATGTGCATAAAACAAGAAAAAACAGGTTCTATTTTGCTTAAAGGTCAGTAAAATACCTGGATAACACAAGATGCTTATCTGATTCTTTTATATTATAATATCATAACCATTTATAAAAAGTAGCAAACATGAACAGTTTTCCCCTCAATGTGTCACACATAAAAAGAGTCTATGGCAACAGGAGTATGTTTCTCAGCAGGTAAATCTGAGGGGAGCATGTATCTTCAAGTCCAGTAGAAATTGTTTGAATGGCTTCATAGGTGAATGTCCAGTTCTTTTGGAATTTATTGTTCAGAGCACAGACCTGATCAAACATCACTGGATAGTCACCCAGGCACTCAAGGACTACAGTTCCCCTCAACACCACAGCAACTTCATTAGCCTGTTCATGCTCCTCCAGTAGCTGCAAAAGGCAATCTGTCACTCGATATCTAGACATTTTTATATCTCTTAACTTACTGAGTACTAAAGTGCTGTTACTTCTTAACTGTTAATTAACTGGGGTTTTTGTCAAAGTTTTGTTAGCTGACCCCATGTGCGCAGGAGCAGGATACTGATTGGCATGTTCAAAAAGAGCGGCAAGCAAGCAGTGACTTGGTTCTTTGAAACTCGCTGAAAATGAACAAATCTTTTTTCTTTGTGTCATTTAGTTAATTTAGTTCTTTGGATCAGAAATAGGATAAAATTTTACATTTTCAATAAACAGACCCCCAACCTGTCCACATACACATATTATGGCTATAGTTCTAGTAATAAAAATATTACAGTGCAGCTAGGGAGATATTTTGATAAACGTCTCAAGTTACTTGACTGTAACTGTGTTCCCTGAAAAAGCGGGAACGAGATGCTATTGAAAACGCTATTGAGAATGCTCTTTGTTTCGACCGGTTGTTGAAGCATGTGTGTCAAATGCACCAAAGTTTGTCTTGTATAACCTCAGTCAGGTGACGTCATTTGATTATATGCACCTGGAGATTATAAATAGGCATGAACCGCAAACATCCTCAGGTCATTTTTGTCTGAAAGTACGTCCAGTCACGCCTACAGTGCGGCAGTGGAGCGCAGCATCTCATTCCCGCTTTTTCAGGGAAAAGGGTTACAGTCAAGTAACCCGAGATGTTCCCTTTCAAAAGCTACACTTGATGCTGCGTGAAAACGATATTGGGAAAGAGAATACCAATGCCGCCTCACTGAAAGTGTCTGGACCCCCAAGGTTCTGCGCACAATCATCAAAGAGGTCTAGACCTGACTCTGGGATGTCTAGACCTCACTCTGGGACTTTAGGACCCGTGAGTCCGGAGTAGCATGGACATCTAAACTATAAAATCTGACAAATGTGTGCAGAGAGGACCAACTTGCCGCATCACTCACCCAATGTGACATCATTAAGGTGATTGTCTAGTTGCAAACTGTGTACGTAGTCGGAAAACTATATTATGCTTACCTTTGTAATGCTAGATGGTTTATAACGGTGTCTGTCAATGATTAAGAAGTCATGTAAACACATCAGTAAACACATTGTGTTCGTATCTCTCTCAGTACGCTACTTACCCTGTGTTAGCTTTTCCGCTTTTTTGTCATTGCTCGCGGCAGCGTAACAGTACGTTAATTCATGCCCATGCAGTGATGCATCGACTCGTTTGTCTTTCTCATGTCCATTCTTTTAATGTATGCTTTGTCGGGCGATATTACAAACTTCCGGGTGGGTTCCATACTTAAATCAAACCAAAAACTACTTAAGAAAACAGGCCTCTATATTCCAGTTTGGACTGCATTACCCACAAAGCATTGCCCGCACTGGACTACACTCCTGTAAACAGCTGCCGTAAAACCTGCCATTATATACAAAGATAAATCAAAGTGACATTAAGTAAACTAACCTTCCTGGTTCGGTTCAAATTGATATGGTTGCACAGATGTGTCTTCAAAGCCTCCCGCTGCCATACTTTCATCAAACAATACTCTTAGCTGTTGTCAAAGCTATACTCCACGTGTGTTGTGAAGACACGACCCTCCAGAACTGGGGGGCGGGCTCAGCAGAGGTCATAAGCATTTAAAGGAGCATGTACTGAAATAGGTTGCTGAAAATAGAGCTCCTTTTTCCCAGGTAAAAGTAGTGTTTTTTTACACAACCATTGAGAGTTTTTAATTAAAGTATGTTACAAACGTTTCATTAGGACCCTAAAGAATAATATTAACTTATGAAAAATGGGACTGGATGACCCCTTTAAGGGGGACATCTGTAAAACTGAGAAACTCCACAAGGCCAGATGCTTTGAAGTAGACTCCGAAACCGAGGGTGTAAATCGGCGATCCGGTAAATAAAAAAGACAGTTTTACAGCTTCACCCCGATCTGGGGGGGGGGGAGGGGAGAACCTATCACACCTGGACGAGTATGTAGCTCTAAATGAAGCTAGTCCTCCTGAATACAGCTACATACACCAGCCTCGGTTAACTGGTAGAGAAGGAGGCGTCGCAGTTATTCACAATGATAATCTGACTATTGTACAAAAACACGGACACAAATTTAATTTATTTGAAATTCTTTATAGTAACATAAGTGTATTTAACTATATTAAGTCAGCTCAGTCGATCCCGCTAATTGTCATTTACAGACCTCCAGGGCCGTACTCGGAATTTCTTAGTGAATTTGCAGATTTCCTTTCAAATCTAGTCGTTTCTGTAGACAAAGTGCTAATTGCTGGAGATTTTAATATTCATTTTGAAAACCCAGAAGACCCTCTGAGAACTGCATTTATGTCTATACTGGACTCGGTAGGAGTAAATCAGTGTGTAGTAGGACCCACTCATAAAGCAGGTCACACTTTAGATTTAATAATATTATTTGGATTAAGTATAAGAAATTTATTCACTGTACCACTATCTGAAGTTATCTTAGATCACTATCTTCTCTCAATTCAAGTGTGTCACAATAATAATGTACACACAGCGCCGCGCTACCGTATGAAACGCACATTTACATCAACTACCAAACAGAGTTTTATCAGTAATCTCCCAGAGTTCCCAACTTCGATTAGATCGCCGTCTGACCCCACAGAACTCGATCAGGCGACTGAATATTTAGAGTCGACATTTCGCTATACCTTAGATAATGTAGCTCCAGTCAAAAGAAAAATTATTAGAGATAAGAAACTTGCTCCCTGGTATAACGATCACACGCGCACTTTAAAACAGACCGCTCGGAAATTAGAACGTAAATGGCGTCAAACTAAATTACTAGTATTTCAAATAGCATGGAAGGAGAGCATCCTGAACTATAGAAAAGCTCTTAGTGTAGCTAGATCAACATATCTCTCCACTCTTATAGAAAATAACAAAAATAATCCTAGATTCTTATTTAATGCTGTAGCCAAATTAACCAGAAATAAGACCACTGCAGAAATCTCCACAACAACATCATGCAATAGTGAGGACTTCATGAACTTTTTTAATAATAAAATTGTAAATATTAGGCATAAAATTGAGGTTTTGAAACCGAACAATGTAATTGATGCAGATGTTAATCTAGCCGTGTCAGATCAGAGCCTAGAATACTTTGCTCCCCTTAAAGAGAATGAACTAATTTCACTCATCTCTTCTTCAAATTCATCAACCTGTATATCGACACAGATCCTGTACCGACACATTTTCTTAAACAGATAGTACCAGCAATAGTAGAACCCCTGTTGAGAATAATTAATTCTTCACTCAGCATTGGATATGTTCCAAAATCTTTTAAATTAGCAGTTATCAAACCAATAATTAAGAAACCTGACCTCGACCCCTGTCAGCTGTCCAGTTACAGACCAATATCAAACCTCCCCTTTATCTCTAAGATTCTGGAAAAGATAGTAGCGGAGCAGCTATGCACATATATACATAGAAATGGCATACATGAGCTGTATCAGTCAGGATTTAGGCCTCATCACAGTACAGAGACAGCGCTCGTTAAAGTAGTAAATGACATTCTATTGGCCTCTGATCAGGGTTGTGTAACTATGCTTGTACTACTTGACCTCAGTGCAGCTTTTGACACCGTTGATCACGCTATTCTTCTTCACAGATTAGAAAATGTAGTGGGAATTAAGGGTACAGCCCTCTCCTGGCTCAGATCCTATCTGACCCATCGTTATCAGTATGTAGACTTAAATGGTGATTATTCTGCATGTTCTCTAGTGGAGTTTGGCGTTCCGCAGGGTTCAGTTTTAGGTCCACTGCTTTTTTCCCTTTACATGCTTCCTCTGGGCAACATAATCCGTAAGCATGGTATTAGTTTTCATTGTTATGCTGACGATACACAGTTATATGTCTCAGCAAAACCTGATGAGAAAAAACAGCTTACTAAAATTGAGCAATGTGTGCAGGACATAAGAAATTGGATGCTAATTAACTTCCTTCTGCTAAATCCGGATAAGACAGAAGTTCTAGTCATAGGACCGCATACAGCTAGGAGTAAAATTTTAGATCACACCGTAACTTTAGATGGCCTTTCTGTTCCATCAAATGCAACAGTGAAAGACCTTGGTGTGATTATTGATTCCAGCCTTTCATTTGAAGCACATGTAGATAAAACTACCAGGATAGCATTCTTTCACCTCAGAAATATTGCCAGAATAAGAAATTTATTGTCGCTAAACGACGCAGAAAAACTAGTTCATGCTTTTATCACCTCTAGGTTGGACTATTGTAATGCCTTACTGTCTGGTTGTTCAGCTAGATGCATAAATAAGCTTCAGCTAGTCCAGAATGCAGCAGCGAGAGTCCTCACAAGAACCAGAAGATATGAGCACATCACCCCTATCTTATCTTCACTCCATTGGCTCCCTGTGAAATTTCGCATTGATTTTAAAATACTACTCTTGACATATAAAGCATTAAATGGTCTCGCGCCGCAGTACCTGAGCGAACTGCTAGTGTCTTACGATCCGCCACGCCTACTTCGATCAAAGGATGCAGGCTGCTTGTCAGTACCGCGTATTACGAAAAATACAGCTGGGGGCAGAGCTTTTTCTTACAAAGCCCCAAAGTTATGGAATAGTCTTCCAAATAGTGTTCGGGACTCAGACACAGTCTCAGTGTTTAAGTCCAGGCTAAAAACCTATTTATTTAGCCAAGCATTTTTATAAATAGATTTGCCATAGGTAAAGGAGCAGATCTGGGGGACTCATGGACGTAGAGTATTATGGTGAACTGGTATGTTTGGATGCTGTCTTCCTCACTCTCATTGATCACTCAGGTTTGCTGACGGTGAGGTGATTGTTTGCTTTACATGTCAGGAAGCCCTCATGTTTGTGTTTCCTTCTGGCTCTCCCTTTTAGTTATGCTGTCATAGTTAGTCCTGCCGGAGTCTCTGCTTGCACTCTACAGTTAATATACATTCACATTATACATCGTGTGACTGTGACCATACCTAACTGCCATCTCTCCTCTTCTTCTCTTTCCCCCCCTCTTTCTTTTTCCTCTCTCCTCCTGTCTCCCCCTTTCACTCTTTCTCTCTCTCTCTGTCGAGCTACACATGTCGTTCCTGAGCTGCCAGTGATCCAGACTCCCTCTGCCCTCCGGACCTGTCTGACCCATCCTGGTGCCCCGCTTCTAGCTGAAGATCTCGTCACATGGATGCCCCGTGTGTCTCTCTGGGATGCGTCCGGTGTCTGGGAATGATTCTCTCTACCTAGAAAATGGTTCTGGCCTTGACTGGTGTTGGCAACTGTTTCTCTGGGGACTTGACAGTTCGATAGTTCATAACTGGAACTTCTTACAAGTCTACCTGGGTCTTCAATAACTACCCGGACTCCATATTAACATCAATTAACATCAGCTATTATAGCTGAACTGCCTCCCACCCTACACACTTTATAAATGCAGATCATTAACTGCTTTCTGTTTCACCCAAATGAGGATGGGTTCCCTGTTGAGTCTGGTTCCTCTCAAGGTTTCTTCCTATTACCATCTCAGGGAGTTTTTCCTTGCCACTGTCGCCCTCGGCTTGCTCACCAGGGACAAACTGACCATTTTGATTCATACAAATTCACATTTCATACAAACTTAAATAATTCTTTTGACTGTGTAAAGCTGCTTTGCGGCAATGAAAATTGCTAAAAGCGCTATACAAATAAAATTGAATTGAATTGAAAATTGAACCTGGACACTCTCTTGATCTCCGGAAGACATGCCTTTCCATGAACAAAGGCATATGGCATGGACACTATTTTAAACATCTTTAAAGTGTGCCAGTAGGGCAAAACGTATTCACATATATTTACTCAGTACCTAGTAGTGTCCATAGGGAAAAGTGGACAAGGAAACTTGGTGATGGAACGAGGAAGTCCAGGAATGTATACAGGGAAAGAGGCTAGCTAAGAAGAAGGGGGACACTGAGAGGACTGAAGAGAGTAGACAGGATTACAGGGAGATGCAGCGTAAGGTGAAGGTAGAGGTGGCAAAGGCCAAACAAAGAGCATATGAGGACTTGTATGCTAGATTGGATAGTAAGGAGGGTGAGGTGGATTTGTACAGGTTGGCGAGGCAGAGAGATAGAGATGGGAAGGATGTGCAGCAGGTTAGAGTGATTAAAGATAGAGATGGAAATGTACTGACAGATGCCAGGAGGGTAATGGGAAGATGAAAGGAGTACTTTGAAAAGTTGATGAATGAGAAAAATGAAAGAGAACGAAGAGTAGAAGACGTGACTGTTGTGGAGAAGGAAGTAGCAAATATTAGGAAAAGTGAGGTGAGAAGGGCGTTGAAGAGGATGAAGAGTGGAAAGGCTGTTGGTCCTGATGACATACCTGTGGAGGTATGGAAGTGCTTGGAAGAGGTGGCAGTAGAGTTTCTGACTAGTTTGTTTAACAAGATCTTGGAGAGTGACAGGATTCCAGAGGAATGGAGGAGAAGTGTATTGGTGCCGATTTTTAAGAACAAGGGAGATGTGCAGAGCTGGGGCAAATACAGAGGCATAAAGCTAATGAGCCATAAATGAAGCTGTGGGAAAGAGTAGTGGAAGCTGGGTTGAGGGCAGAGGTGAGCATTTGTGAGCAGAAATATGGATTTATGCCTCGAAAGTGTACATCAGATGCAGTATTTGCTTTGAGGATGCTGATAGAAAAGTACAGAGAAGGTAATAAAGAGCTGCATTGTCTCTTTGTAGATGTAGAGAAAGCGTACGACAGGGTGCCGAGAGAGGAGCTGTGGTGTTGTATGAAGAAGTCTGGAGTGGCGGAGAAGTATGTTAGAGTGGTGCAGGACATGTATGAGAGCTGTAAGACCGTGGTGAGATGTGCTGTAGGTGTGACAGCGGAGTTCAAGGTGAAGGTGGGTCTGCATCAAGGATTAACTCTGAGTCCCTTTTTGTTTGCTTTGGTGATAGACAGGTTGATTGATAAGGTTAGACAGGAGTCTCCATGGACTATGATGTTTGCAGATGACATTGTGCTTTGTAGTGAAAGCAGGGAACAGGTCGAGGAAAATTTGGAGAGGTGGAGGTACACTCTGGAAAGCAGAGGAATGAAGGTTAGCCGCTGCAAGCAGAATACATGTGTGTGAATGAGAGGAACCCAAGGTAAAGAAGGTGCAGGACGTTAAATACTTAGGGTCAGCGGTCCAGACGAGGCAACGAAGATAAAAGGAAAGGTGTACAGGACAGTGGTCAGACCAGCGATGCTCTACGGGTTAGAGACGAAGAAAAGACAGGAGGCAGAGTTGGAGGTAGCAGAGCTGAAGATGTTGAGGTTCTCCTTGGGAGTGACAAGGATGGAATGAGTTCATCAGGGGGACAACCCATGTTACATGTTTTGGAGATAAAGTCAGAGAGGCCGCATTGAGGTGGTTTGGACATGTTCAGAGGAGAGATGGTGAATATATCGGTAGAAGGATGCGGAGGTTGGAACTGCCAGGCAGAAGGTCTAGAGCAGTGGTTCTCAAACTTTCAAGCCAGTGACCCCTAATTAAAGATTGACAAGATCTCGCGACCCCCACTATTAAAAACAAGCAATAAACATAAGCTGTTGACAGAATTTGGACTACATTTATTATACATCTAAATAATTTTGGCTTACCTTTTAATGGGAAGGGTGTACTTGTTGAGCAATCATGTTTTGCCGGGCTTCATACTTTTATGAGCAAGCACTTCTAAACAGATTACACATTGAGGGAAATCTACGTTGTCAACAGTAGAGCAAGTGAATCCATACTCAATTAATTCTTACTAATATTTTCGACATTTCCTACTTTGGTCTGACAGGGTCTTGCTCAACTGCTTGGTCGATGCACATGGTTTCGATGACTCAGGCAAACTGTCCACAATTTCCTCAACATTTTTAGATTTGCGAATAACAAATTTATCCATTTCGGCAGTTGCGGTTTTCACGTGAAGTTGTGCGCTGTAGCAATAACCAGTGAACCAGTCGCTGCACAGTGACGTCATATCTTTGAGTCACAAATTTATTTTTTTAAAACACTCAGCTAAACACTCACACTTAATCAGTAATATCTTTACAAATCAGAAAATTTATTTATGGCATTTACTTGTAATACTGAAAAGTGTGTATTATAATCACAAAAAATATATAATTTTTTTATCCCTCTAACGACCCCATGAAATTATTTCACGACCCCCAGTTTGGGAACCACTGGTCTAGAGGAAGACCAAAGAGGCGATTTATGGATGCAGTGAGAGAGAACATGAAGTTAGTTGGTGTGAGAGAAGAGGATGCAGAGGATAGGGTTAGATGGAGGCAAATGATTCGCTGTGGCGACTCCTGAAAGGAAACACCTGAAAGACAAAGAAGAAATGAAACTTAAACAACCATAAAATTAAAACACTGTCAGATTAATGTGCAAAAACTATATAGTAAAACTATATAGGCTACGTAGCCTTTATAAGACTCTACTTTTATTTAGGTGCACTTACAATGACGAAAAACTTTATAAATTTTTAACCCTTGAGATGTTTGGACATGCTCTGATAATTGTGCTTTTTTTAACTACTTATAATATATTATTGACCAACCTGTATTGTTCTCGTAATCAGCACAAACTGTTCTACAATAATACGTGACCAAAATAAAAGTATGTGTTTGCATTTTTAAAGTAACTCACGTTCCTTACTGGTTAACTTTATGCTGTTATTTTATTGAAAATGCAGTAATATGGTACATTATTTCTGCGGATGTAATGTTGAACAAGTTATGAGAACCTAGACTATAAACCTGTTTGTAAATACAGGTCAGGTCTTTTGACGAGTTGGAGAGAGATTACAAGCTTTTATCCACAAAGGCTGATCTGTGAATGTTGATGGCGGTGTGGTTGTGTCAGTCATTTTGATTGACACCTTCGTGAGTTACTTTAAAAGTGCACTTATATTCATCCTTTGGGTTTGACTTTATTTTTGAATTCTGGATTGAGATCTTGATTCGGCTAAGAGCAACAGCTTTCAGGAAGGAACAGTGACTTCAAAGACATTTTATTTCTTATTTTCTTAGGGCCCATATGTATTGTCTAAGTTTAATGTGTTGCATTGTGTTATAATTTTGCAACTAAAGGTCGCAATTAGTACAATTATCTGAGTGTGGGTTATTGCATTACATCACAGCTCCTAAGGACCTAAACTGAGAAGTGTATATACCTTTATGTGGGTTACAGAGTATTTGCTGAGTTTCAGTTCATTTTAATGACGTGTTTCTCCCTGCAGTTCACGCAGACCAAAGCGACAGACAGCGAACCCGGTTTGTTTTCTTTATTTTATTAATGCACAAAGTTTTATTTTTAACATGTGTGCATACAAAAAAAGTAGACACTTTACAAATTTGATTAATATCTTGTCTGTACGATCAAAACTGAAAGTGTAATTTAAGTTCTTATTGGCATCATCAGGGGAAGATGCCTCAAAACGCATATATGTGTGCGCGGACCTCAGAGGGTTAAATAAAGAAAGTAAACAGGCTGCGCAGTTGATAAAGATTAGTGGGATACATATACAGGGCACAAAGCTCCCATTTCACCACATCCTAAAGATGCTTATTTTAGTACAGTGAACTCATTGTCATGTTCAAGAAACCAATTTGAAATGATTCGAGCTTTGTGACATGGTGCATTATCCTGCTGGAGGTAGCCATCAGAGGATGGATACATGGTGGTCATAAAGGGATGGTCAGAAACAATGCTCAGGTAGCCCGTGGCTTTTAAACGATGCCCAATTGGCACTAAGGGGCCTAAAAAGTGCCAAGAAAACATCCCCCACACCATTACACCACCACCAGCAGCCTGCACAGTGGTAACAAGGCATGATGGATCCATGTTCTCATCCTGTTTGCGCCAAATTCTGACTCCACCATTTGAATGTCTCAACAGAAATCGAGACTCATCAGACCAGGCAACATTTTTCCAGTCTTCAACTGTCCAATTTTGGTGAGCTTGTTCAAATTGTAGCCTCTTTTACCTATTTGTTCTGCTGTTGTAGCCCATCCGCCTAAAGGTTGTGTTGTGACTTCACAAATGCTTTACTGCATACCTGGGTTGTAACGTGTAGTTATTTCAGTCAAAGTTGCTCTTCTATCAGCTTGAATCAGTCGGCCCATTCTCCTCTCACCTCTAGCATCAACAAGGCATTTTCGCCTACAGGACTGCCACATACTGGATGTTTTTCCCTTTTCACACCATTCTTTGTAAACCCTAGAAATGGTTGTGCGTAAAAATCCCAGTAACTGAGCAGATTGTGAAATACTTAGACCAGCCCATCTGGCACCAACAACCATGCCACGCTCAAAAGTGCTTAAATCAACTTTCGTTCCCATTCTGACATTCAGTTTGGAGTTCAGGAGATTGTCTTTTGACCAGAACCACACCCCTAAATGCATTGAAGCAACTGCCATGTGATTGGTTGATTAGATAATTGCATTAATGAGAAATTGAACAGGTGTTCCTAATAATCCTTTAGGTGAGTGTATCTGCTTTTATATAAAATAATGAAAAACAAATTATTAGATTGTGTAATTCGTATGAAAAGTGAATTGTAGGCCCGTCCACTGGTGCGGAGACGACGAGATGACATGATCACCATCAGCACAGCCAAAACCAAAGAAATCACTAATTTATCAATTAATTATTAAAATGTCAGAGTGAGTTTCATAGCTGTTTTTTCCGAAGCATTCATAATCATTACTCTACTTCTGCTGGTGCGCTCTGGAAAACTTTATGCGTGCGGTTGAGTGCTGATTAGACTACATAAATTAAAGAGCAGAATCACGACGCTTAACGCCCCAAACCCAAACCTAATTTAAACTGAATTAACAAATATTTGAAGTAGATAAAAATATTCCATATTTATAAAAGCATTTTTATTTAGACTATAAAATTAATCCTGCATTTATTTTTAGGTGTGCCCGCTGCCACAGTTTTTATACGGCTCTTTATCAGAGTAAATCATTCAGTAACAAGGCTGTAACTTACCATGTAATCCAGGTACATTTGTATGAATAAATTCTTTAAATGTTTGTATTATGAGCAATGATTAATGATTTATGTAAACGACGTCACAATAATGAAAAAACTTTATGATTTTGTAAAATAATTAAAGCAAACGCTATTCTGTATTGTTTTCGGTGAACTTGAGGGCATCAGAAAATTAACCGAAACTCTGTGTGTACATGAATTATTAAAATGGTCAGTTTGGGAGTTTTTCCCCCAATGCATTTTTTTACTTTATGCGTGCAGGTAAGTGCTGATTAGACTACGCAGGAAGTTAAAGACGAGGATCACGATATGTCACAATATGCCTGTGATGGGCGTGCGCCCAAATCTACTATCGCTCTTTGCTCACTCCGTAGGCTCCCTAGATAGGCGGCAGGTATGTAAAGGGACACAGAGCCACCTATTCAGGGCGGCTGGCGATAATTAACGTTAGGATCTCGGGTTCCACATTATAAAAGCAAGGCACAGAGTTCAGTCTGGGCATGCGAGTGGGGCGATGTGACACGCCCTAGGGACTTTAAACAGCCCACCGCCACCTTTCGCCAGCTGTGTGTCTACATGCCAGCATGGCACAGCCCCCGGATCTGCACGTGCACTTCATCCCATCTCTTTTCTTTCTATCCTTCTTCTTTTAACCTTTTCCTTCCCTATCTTACCTAAATAAATTATCCCTTTTCCTGTAAGACCTCGCCTCGCGTCCGTGCTCCATGGTGCTGTCTGTTCAAATAGGCTCAAACCCATTACAGAAACCAAATCAAAATCCTGAGCCCAAACCTAATTTAAATTAAAATAAGAAATATTGTAAGTAAGCAACAATAGCCCACGTTTAGAAATTCTTTCCAAGGTTGCGTTGGGCCGGTGTTATGCGCAGAGCGCCGGGAGATTTCCTGAAGCTCAAATCTTTGAAAACTACACTTGTGACACAATAACAGTAATATTTAAAACATTTTGCAGGCTGCCGTTTGGAGAAACCAGAAAATAAAGAATGAACCAGTTGTTGGGTCAAAATAACCCAACCAGGTGTTAATTTGTAAATGACTCTCATATGACCCAACATAAGCAACACAACAATGTGTTTAAAGTACCCGAAATAACCTAGAATTTTGACCCAGTATAAACCACTCAACGATGTGTTTACAGAAACAACATAGCATTTTTAGTGCGCCTTTTTTGAGTTATTGTAATGTTTTATTCTGAAAGTCTATTTTAGCAGTTATTTCTATATTTAAAGTTTGATGTATTAAACAGATACAAACAGAGGTTATATAACAGTTTATTCTTTGTACAAATAAAATTATCAGCTAGTGAACTTGATTGTCTGTCCAAACAACATTTTACCAATGTTTTTTTTTTGTTGTTGTATAAAGTTCCTAAATGTGGAAATTACAACCACTTCAGTATTTTTTTGATACAACATATTGTTAAGACTTTTTTTTATGACTTAATTATGTTTAAAACTGCGTTGAGTGAAAAATGTCACTTTGCGCCACCTGGCGGTCATTTCACGAATGACTTTAAATTGCAACTGATTTATTTTGGTCGCTGCCGCTTTTCTGCGGTGGTGAGCACGACAGTAATAAGCATTCTGGTTGTCCACCTACTGCAAAAAGCTGCTCCGACTTACGCCACTGGCTACTCTGGTGGATGTAAATCTGCAGAGCAAGTACTAGACACAGTAAGTGAAGTCTTTCCTGCGCTGGAGCAGTAAATGGCAGAAGACCAGCCCAGTGGCAAAGTCTAGGTAGGATGGCGAGACTGACAGAGCCTGCAAATCCCTGATTCTCTTCAGAGAAGTAACGGCCATTGGACAAACCATTTTAAGGGTCAGAAACCTAACAGACGCTGACTCTAATGGTTTGACACAGGTATTAACCACACCCTCGAGCACAATAGCTAAGTCCCACAAAGGAACTGTCACTCTAGTGGGCGGCCTCAACCATTTAGCTTCATGAATAAAGCGGCCAAAATACATTCTGAAATGGCGACTACATAAGTTCTGAGAGTGCTAGGACATATGCCCGAGGGCATCTCCTGCAGAAACTCCAGCACTGAAACATTCTGGCAGTGGACTGTGTCTACATGGTTTGCCATACACCAACTTTCAAAACCATTCCATCTGAGGGCATAAGTTCTTCTAGTAGAGGGAGCTCTAGCACAAAATAGTTTCTATTAGATTGGCTGGAAGACCAGCATCTCTTAGTTGGCCCCCCTCAGGGGCCAGACATAAAGATTCCAGAGCTCGGGCCTGGGATGAATTATTGCCCCCTGCGCTTAAGACAGAAGATTCCTCCTGACTGGAATTGCCCATGGTGAGCTGTTAAGAAGAAATATTAGATTTGAGAACTACACTCTGGTCGGCCAACGTGGCGCTATCAATAAGAGGCGAAAGAGGTCCTGTTGACGGACCTTTGCTAGGACTCTGGGGTGCAGGGCTATCGGAGGAAATGCGTAAATGTGCAGTCTGGGCCACCTATGGGCCATAGTGTCCTGACCCAGGGGAGTTGGGGGAATCAGAGAGTAGTAAAGGGGACATTGTGCTATCTCCTGCAAGGCAAAGAGGTCCACCTTTGCTAAATAAAGTTTCTCCCAGATTTGACTGACTACTTCGGGGTGCAAACTTGCTGCAAGGGGACACCTCATAGGCTAGGGCAATAGCATCTCTTACCCAATGTAACAGCATTTGTCCAGTGGCAGCGGCCCTTCGGCTGCACCCCCCATGACGTATAAAAACCTGCTCTGATTTACATCACTGGCTAGTGCGGTGGATGTACTGTAAATCCGAAGAGCACGAACTGGAGACAGTAAGTGAAGACTTTCTAACTCCGAAGCTGTAAAAGATGGAGGACAGAGGCTTCGAGAACAACTGGATGCATAGTCGAGAATGGAACCTTCGGAAAGTTCTTTTCTTGTAGGAACTCCAGCACTGAAATAATTTGGCAGTGGACTGGGTCTACATCTTTTACTATGCACCAATTTTTAATACATTCCATTTGAGGGCATAAGTTCTTCTGGAGGACTGACTACTTCGGGGTGGGGTTCCAAACCCTGTGTGTCACAGTTTGCCTGGACAGCAAGTCTGCTCCCATATTCATTTGCCCTGAAATGTATATCGTCCTGAGGGACAGGAACTTGTCCTGTGCCCCAAAGCAGGAACTGGAGCGCTAGCTTTCCCCAGTCTGCCCAGGCGATTATTTACGAGACTACCGTACTAAGACATGGTAGCCTTTCAAATGCCGGAGGGAGTATTTCGGGGCCAGAAATAGAGTCATCGTTTCGAGGCAATTGATGTGCCACGTGAGAAGATGACAGCATGCTTGCGATGACAAAAACAGACCTAGAGTGGGACCCAGAGTCAAAGACCAGGGTCTAAACCACATAGAGAGTGTACGAAGCTCTCGGCGCATAACATTCATTGCCTCTGGGTATTGGCCTTTGAAAGAAAAACTCCTGGCTCATCATAGAGCCAGGGCTGCATCTGTACATTTTATATATGTGCAGTGTGACATGGCTAGGCCAAATGGAAGAACTCAATACTGGTAGGCTTCGCCCCAAAAGCAAACCTCAGGAACTTCCTGTGTTGTGGCAATGTTTCTATATAAAAATATGTGTCCTATGTGCGCTTGAGAAGTGGATGGTAAAGGCTCATGATCCGGCGAGAGAGCGAGAGTAAAGGAAGATTCCATCTTGTGCGCTTCTGCCAGATTTGCATGCGAGAAATGCGCCGTGGCTCGCGGTTTCGTTTTAAAGACGGCGGGCCGAGCGTGAGGGACTTCAATAGGTAGAAAATCGCAATACTCACCTGCTTCCTCAACCCCAAGGATAGCGTGCTCTTCCCCTAAACATTGAAAACAGAAAGCGTGGGGATCGCTCTCAGCAAGATATTTCTTTTTGCTTTGAAAAAGTGCTTGAACACGCACACACACAATGTCGGTCCTTGAAGACAAAAAGAGCTGAGGATATTTCCGGTTCATGCCTATTTATAACCTCCAGGTGCACCTAATCAAATGACGTGACCTGACACACATGCTTCAACAATCTGTTGCGCGAAGAGCGTTCTCATAGCGTTTTCACGCAGCATCGAATGTAGCTTTTAAAAGGAAACTGCCATCTTAACCTCTTTAGCGCAGTTTGATAGTGTCTATTTACCATATGGATCTAGTCATGTTTAAAAGTACACTTGTAAAAAAAAATAAAAAAATCATCTGATGGTAGCAGGTCTCAGTATTAGACAAGTACAACCTTAAACAAGCAACAAAATATTTACCTTTTTTAACTGCCACTACTAATTTAACAAAGATTCAAGATTTAAGAATTTTATTTGTTACATACATGGTTGTACAAATACAACAGTAGAGAAATCCACTTGTGCCAAACTCTAGACTATGCAGAAGAAATTAAAACACTAATAACAATAAAAATAAAAGAATAAGTATGTACAAAATAAAAATAAGAAGACTGTGATATTAATAATATACTGTATGATATAAGTATATGTAACCGGGTGGTGGTTAAAGGGGCATTGGATGTCTGTACTCTATATTTTGTGCTTGTAGGGTGAAAAGGTGTACAGGGCCCTTTGAGAAATGCTGATGATGTCATCACATGCGCGTGTAACTCGGTGCATATGAGAATGCAAACAATGAAGTTAATGTTGTGAGAGGTTTCACCTGTAGCGTTTTTTTTTGCAGTAATTTGTGTGAGTAAAGAATTGGATTCCACTGTTAGCATAGTGTAAGCTCTGATTCAAATTTCTTGAAAATGCCTAAAATATGCTTTTTGTGTTTGTTTCTCCAAAAAGAGTTTAGAAGCATTAATTTTGAAGTTATGTGTTGATTTTCATGTAGGACGTGCAAGCTATACAAGTTTCCCTGGTGTGTTTGGCCTATTGGGGTGTGTGTTTGAAACTGAGGTTGGCAAGTAAATGAACTGTACAATAGGATCTTACAGGTATCATTTACTGTTGTTTTTGGTTTTTGCCAATGATAGCCTGGAGGACTGCACGGGGACAATGTTCGGCGACGAGGGCTCTACGTCGTCACGGCGCTCCACTCGCTCGCAGCACTGAGGGTTTCCCGGACAGGTTAGCAGCACACACCCGGGGGGCGGAACTTCCGGTAGCAGACCGAGCGGGAAACCCTCAGTGCTGCGAGCGAGTGGAGCGCCGTGACGACGTAGAGCCCTCGTCGCCGAACATTGTCCCCGTGCAGTCCTCCAGGCTCTCCAGTGGTGAGCAGCCGTCCGAGCCAGCGTGCAGCCATGTTCCTGCGTCACCCAGAGTGTCACCCGCAGTCGGTCTGCCGGTCTCACAGCTGAACTGTAAACCGCTCATCACCAGGCAGAAGGGCCCCACCCAGCGCTCGCGGGCACCGCTGCAAGACTTTCGGGTGGGGGCACCTATGGAGCGAATGGGCGTGGACACTCACAGCCAGGGGCGAGATTTTGCTGCTGGCGAGCAGGTGTGGGTGTGTTCCTCGGGAAGGAGAAGGAGGGGGCTCTTGGCCGTGCGTGTGTCTCACTGGGTGGGCCCCTGTATGGTAATAGCTCGGCTCTCCGATGTCATCTACCGGGTGCGGTTGGCGGGGCGGGCACGAGTTTTGCTCCACCGGGACCGTCTTGCGCCTTGCCAGCCGCACGCCGGGGAAACATTGAACTCTGTGGAGGCCGGACCGCCTCAGGACTACGTTCGCGTTCATCCCTCACCTGCCAAAGGACGCCGGCGTTCCCACCGCCAGCGCCAACCGCCTCCACGCCTCCGAAACGGAGTTCGTCATGGTGACCAGGGACGGTCACAGCTCGGGTGGGGGCAGTGTGGCGTGGGCGGGGCGGCGGCTGACGACCAGCATGCCTTGCGGGAATGTCGGTGTGTGTTCACCATGTAGGGGAAAGGTGTTCTGGTTAGTGGCTTCGGCCCTGTTGTGTTTGAGGGGGTGTGTGACGTGTGAAATGTGCTCCAGTTCAAGCTAGTGCTGAATTGGATGTAGGCTCCTGAGTGAAGGTGCTGCTCATGCCATACCTGCTGTGTGCTAATAAAGTACTCCCAGCCATTGCATTGGGCAGCAAATAAGCTCACTCGTCTCTCCAGCATTCCTTCCGGCGTAAAAACGCTACAATATAGTTAATGCCAAGGGCATGTTGTATGTTCTATTTTTATTATTATTATTTTTTTTTAGAACTGCCACTGCCATATTTTTTTTTACTGGCTGTTCGTTCTTTTTTATATTGTACTGCACACCATAGTGGTTCTGTACATTTGTACATTTTCTTGGATTATTTATTTCTATTACTGGGAAAATATTGGCTCTAAAATTTTGTTTTATTTACTCTTCTTCCACATAAAAATTACCAGTAACTATGTATTGTTGATTGGAATAAAACAACCCTCAGTTGTATTTGTTGGTCTTTTGCGCATCATTCCAATGGCCACAAATTTTGGTACCAGGAGTGGGGTATTCCAAATGGTTAGAAGATTAAATGTTTTTGGGTTCTTTTCGAAGGTGTGCAGTATAAAGTACAGTAATTAATACGGTAGTGGTGAAGAGACTGGGAATTCAGGGGAAGCCGAGAGGGACACCTGGTGTTGCGAAGGGACATTGGTGGATCGTCAAGAACCAAAGCAGAGGCCCAGCAGGGGTTCATCAGCAACCAGCAAAGAGAAGACTGTGCAGGACTTGCTACATCTGGTCGGAAGGACGTCAAGCCTTTATCCTTTTTCGAGTGTCTCTTTAAGTTTTTGTAAGGACTCACAATGTCAGAACCAGCCGATAATTTGCCAGAACAAATAAGGGAGTTACAGTGTGGGCACAATGAAGCCATGGCTGCTATTTCTGCATTAAATTAGAGGTCTTATGTTTATGTTCAGAGAGAAAGGCACATCTCTCTGTATTGTGGTGACATTGAGAAAGATGGCAGGTCAGTTGATAATTTTATAGAGGAGGTCGAGCGTGTTCTGCGTGCTCGGCGTCATATGACCAGTATGATTTGTCCTGTCTCTCTTAAGAGGGGCAGCCCTTAAAGAAGTACGTCTACGCAGTGTTGCCGATGACGGGGTTAGTGAACTGTTTGTATATCTCAAAGAAGCCTTTAGAGATAAGCGTAGTTGACCTCAGCTCCTACACAGTTTCTATAGTCGCAAACAACTAGAGGGGAAAAGCATCAGAGAGTTCCCTCATGCACTGTCGCAAGCACTCAATTTGGTTCTGAAATGTTCCTCTGATGCTGTAGCTGGTGTGAAGGTGGCCTTGAGGGATCAGTTTGTAGAAGGGGTCTGGGATTCTTCTTTTAAGCAGGAACTTCTTAAATTTGTCCAAAATCACCCAGATTGTACTATGATTGATGTCCGAGATGAAGTACAATTGTGGTTTTTAAAGGTGCCAAAAGTAAACAAGTCACGACATAATAGTAGTTTAGCGCATTGTTCAGCCCTTCAAGTGCATAAACATAGAGATGTTACTTTAGAGGATGTATTTAAAGTGGTGGCTAAACAAGGTAAGGCAATTAGTGAGCTGACTCAAGCAGTTAAAGATCTCAGTGCACAAGGTAGTAGCACAAGGGTGAACAGTAGCAGACCTAAGTATCAACCCAAATTTACTGAGGAGGGGCTACCAATATGCTTTAGGTGTCATACAGCGGGACATGTGGCAAAGAATTGTACTCAGAAGCCAAGAACTCAGTCGGCTCAGCCTGTTCCCCCTGACTATCAAGGAAGCGAGGCGTCCCCAGTTGTAACAAGTCGGGCAATTCGGGGAGGTCAGGCTGACTCAGACGGTATTCCACCTGGTAGTCAGGTAAGCACAATAACTGAGCAGTATTTCCGGAACCATCTGTGTGGGGATGACGGGGATATGCTCTCTACCACTGGCTGGCTAAAACTCACAGCTGCCAATAGGCTTGACATACCCTATCTTGGATACCTGGAGTTAGAGGTTGAGGCCATGGGAGTCAAGATGCCACACTGTGGCTTCTTAGTTGTTAAAGACTTAGTTAGCCCTGATAAATCATTGCCATGTATTATAGGCATGAATATAATCAGTCAGTGTAGGCAGTTAGTCAATGCAGAATTTGATACTACATTGGGGGCAAGAGTGGATTCTGAGTGGAGGGACGTTTTTCAGAAGGCACAGACATGTACTGTTGAAAGGACCTGCGTTGTGCGGGTTGCTGGGAAACGGGCAGAGCGAATACCTGCTGGGTCAGTAGTGACCATCTTGGCAAGGGCATCTAATCGAGGTTTAGGGACCGGGCAGCTTAGGATGTTAGAACCTTTGAGTTCTTCGTTGCCAGGAGGTCTGGTGGTTATTCCCACACTTGTTGGTGCAAATGTTTCCTGTATACCTGTCAGGTATACAGGAAACATTCAGAATTTTTTTCAGGATAACGTGTTCTTGTCCCCTAGGACACGGCTGGGTATCCTGTCGAAGATGGAGTGTGTAAACAGTTCACAGCGTTGTGAAGTAAAATTTCAGCGGATCTCAGCTGACCTTGAACAAGTGACCATAGATGTAAAAGGTGAAATTAGTAGAAACTGTATACAGGAAATCTTGGATAAGATTGATGTGGCTGGTAGTGAGGAGGAGCAAGCTCAATTCAGGTCATTATTAACCAAGTACATTGACATATTTGCGGGAGAGGATGAGGACCTTGGGTACACTGATAAGGTTAAACACGTAATTCGTTTGACTGATGATGAACCTGTTACGCAGCCATATCGAAGGATTCCACCAAATCAGTACAGCGAAGTAAGAGAGCATATCTCTAACTTGTTACGGAAAGGAGTCATACAGGAGAGTAATAGTGCCTATGCGTCACCTATGGTTGTGGTGCGGAAATCAGATGGAAATATCAGGCTACGTGTAGATTAACGGAAACTAAATCAGAAGACCATAAGAGATGCATTTCCCTTACCACGCATAGATGAGAGCTTTGATGCTCTGCGTGGAGCACAATATTTTTCTACAATTGATCTAGCAAGTGGCTATCATCAGGTGGCTGTGGAAGAGGGAGATCGACACAAAACAGCGTTCTCGACCCCTTTTGGGTTATATGAGTACTTGCGAATGCCATTTGGGGTCTGCAATGGGCCTGCGACCTTTCAGAGGTTGATGCAAGCCACCATGAATGACTTGGTATTTCAGATTTTGCTAGTCTACCTAGACGATATCTTAGTGTATTCTTGAAGAGCACTTGACTAGACTGGACACTGTGTTGAAGCGGCTGCAGGACACTGGTCTGAAGGTAAAGCTGGAGAAGTGTCACTTTCTTCAATCAGAGGTTGCGTTTTTAGGACACAAGATATCTGCAGAGGGTATCGGCACAGATCCTCATAAAGTAGCTGCTGTGAAGCAGTGGCCAATTCCAACTACATTGAGGAATTTAAGATCATTCCTTGGCTTCTGCAGCTACTATAGGCGATTCGTTTGGGGATTCTCTAAAATAGCTGGTCCCTTGCATAATGTTGTAAACTCGTGTTTGAACAGCGGAAGTCCGAACAAAGCTATTCACTTGCTGCAGTGTCTGTGGACTGAAGAATGCCATGCTGCTTTTGACATTCTCAAAGACAAGCTTACAAGTGCACCTATTTTAGGTTTTGCAGACTTTACAAAACCGTTTATTGTGGAGACGGATGCTAGCAGCCAAGGGCTTGGTGCCGTCCTGTACCAGCATCAGGGAGAGACCAAGCGTGTGATTGCCTTTGCAAGTAGGCGACTAAGAGATCCTAAAAAGAATGATAGGAACTATAGCAGCATGAAACTTGAGCTTCTTGCTCTTAAGTGGGCAATTGCTAAAAAATTTCAAGGATATTTATTGGGTTCCAAGTTCACTGTGATCACAGACAACAACCCTTTGTGCCATCTGAAAACCGCCAAGCTTGGGGCGATTGAGCAGAGGTGGATTTCATTAGAAAGGTTAAAAATCCATTTTCTCTCTCCCTGTATCAGCCTGCCATTATGTGTGCGCGCGCATCATTGGACACCGTGCCCCTTTACACACACCACTCCCCTTGCCTTTAAACATACACACACAGACACAGACACACACAATCTGCTCTACACAGAAACACTGCTCTTTCATTCTTTTCGAAGGTAAACTGTATAAATATACTTTAAATAAATATAAATAAAGCCAAAAAGAAAAAAACAAACAAACATGTGAGCAATACTAAGTACTAATTCGTTCCGGAAGCGGGCTCGTACAAAACACTCGTAAACCAAATTTAATTTTCCCATAGGAAATAATGGAAACTTAAATTATTCGTTCTACAGCCCAAAAAAATAAATACATAAATATAATTAATACAAAATATAAAGTAAAAATAAAACAAATTAACCTGTACTTTACCTTAAAAAATGTAAAAATAAATCCCGACAAATAAGGGTTTTCGTTTGTGCACGCAGGGTGTATGTGTGTAAAATGTGCGCGCGCACACACACACACATTAACGGATAGACCGTTTTTAAAACCGTTTAAAAATTAGCAAGGAACATTCCTAGTCACACTCACGTGAGCGCATACTTACAGGATCACTCCTGTAAGTAAAACAACAAAAAAACAAATTAAACAGCTCCTCACCTTTAAAAACAATCGCGACAGAGAGAAGTTTGTGTGTTTATTTGGCAACCTGAGAGGAGGGGGCTGAAGGGGGGCTCGCTTGCGTTTACAGCCCCCTTTTCTCAGGTTGCCAAACAAACACACAAACTCTCTGCCTTACACAGACACACACACGCACACTCAAAAACACTGCAAGCACTAAGACCCAGCAAGGGAGACGATAGGTCTCGGCTTTACAGCTCCCCTTCTCTCAGGTTGCCAAACAAACACACAAACTCTTCTCTGTCGCGACTGTTTTTAAAGGTGAGGAGCTATTTAATTTTTGTTGTTGTTGTTTTACTTTACAGTAGTGATCCCGTTAGTATGCGTCCACGCGAGTGTGACTAGCGGTGTTCCTTGCTAATTTTTAAACGGTTTTAAAAACGGTCTCTCCGTTAATGTGTGCGCACGCACATCACACACACACAGCATGTGTGTGTGTGTGTATTCACCCAGCAGAAGAGACGATTACCTACAATTCCGCTACAAGAGAGAGAAAAACTGTTGGCTCACTTGTGATGACGTAACACTCGTTGTTAAAACAAGAACTAAGACAATGCTCGTTTTTCAAGTCAAAAATTATAAATAATTGTTGCTCGTCTTGCGAAACACTCGTTAACCGCGTTACTCGTAACCCGAGGTTCCACTGTACGGAAAGTTTTAATACAAAATATTAAGTACAAATAAAACAAATTAACCTGCACGTTATCTTTCAAAAAAGTAAAAAATAAATCCCGAGAGATAAGCGTTTCCCTTTGTGCACACAGGCGCTGTGTATGTGTGTGCGTAAGTCTAGAGTAAGTGGAGACTCTTGCTTTCAGCCCCTCCTGTCTCCCCCTCCTCATCTTACACATTAAAACTTTTTCCTCTCGTATAAACAAACTCACACACATTAACGGAAAAAAATCAGCGGTCATAAATCAACGTCTCTCTCCAGCTACACTGTTTTATCTAAAAAAAAAACAAGCAATAAACATCGCTAAAGACACTCGTGTAAACGCAAACTAACAGAATCACTGCTGTAAAGTAAAACAAACAAACAAATGACCCAACACCTTACCTCTGAAAATATTTGCGAAGAGTTTCTTCGGAGAGCAGAGTGTGTGTCTCTTGCCTTCATTTCTGTAAGCACGTGTGTATTTTTGTGAATGAGGGTTTCACACACACACACACACACACACCACCCACAGCCGGCACAGTGTCTAATTACGTTCGCGCGTGTGCACACACACAAACACACCGCGATGAGGAAGAAAATAGATTTTTAACCTCTGTATTGAGAATTTCTTTTGCCTTACTCGCGCGCACACACGTGCGTTATAAGAAACAGTACACGCGCTGTACACACGCGCTTCCGAACACATGACACACGTAGTCACAGTGTTATAGTAAACAGTACACACATGCACAGATGTTGATTATACCAGTAAGAGACAAGCACTAAGACCCAGCAGGAGAGACGATTCCGCAGCGCAAAAGAGAGAAAAACCGTTCAGTTGTGATCCCGTGATGCTCGGTGTCAAAACAAGAAGCGCATGCATTAAACATGATACTCGGTGCTCGTAAACCAAGAAAATGCTTGTTTTTCAAGTTAAATTTATTAAAAATCTTTGCTCGTTTTGCGGAACACTCGTAAACCGTGTTACCTGTAATCTGAGGTTCAACTGTACCTGCATGATTTAAACACTTGTAGATTCACCTTTAGCAACAATTCCTTGAACTAATTATTTCCTGTATAACTTTATCAGTGTCTCACACTGTGGAGGGATTTTCTTCTTTACAACATTGCTTCAGTTCATTAAGGTTTTTGTCCAAAAACTTATGCACGGCTCTCTTAAGGTCCCACCACAGCATTTCAGTTGGGTTGAGGTCTTGACTAGGCCATTGCCTTATTTTTCAGCCATTTAAATATAAACTTAATTTGTGCTTTGGATCATTGTCTGTTGCATGACTAAATTTCGACAAGCTTTAGTTGTTGGATAGATGGTGTCACATTTGCATCTAAAACTCTGGTCAACTTATTGATTATAAGGTGCCCAGGTACTGTAGCTGCAAAATAAATAGCTAGCCTGTAAAAGGCCTGTAGGGTCTGAGATGCAGCTCTTGGGTTTTTAATATTTTTTAAGCATTTTAGGGACTGACCTTGGGGTGAATGTGCTGGGACGTCCACTCCTGGCAAGATGGCAACTGACACACACCTGACTGTTCCAGACCAGCAAACTGTCAAAACGTCAGCTTTTTATAGAGCTCTGCACCCCGACTGAAAAACAATTAATCAGTGGATTACCAACACCCGACTGGAGCTTACTGTTACAGTACCTGGGGAAGCCGCAAGGGGCTACTTAGTATTTCTTCTACATTTTTTAATATTTATTTAAAAGAAAAGCACGGAGAAAAAAGTTACATGTTGATGTTCATGTGAAGTTGTATTTGCTTAATAGTAAGACCCACTATGATCAAAGAAAAAAAAAAAAAAAAACACAAAAAATTAAAAGAGACTTGCTAACTTTTGAACATAACTGTATAAATGCTTTGATTGCAGATCATGCCAAGCTGCAACTGGGGAGAGACATTTCATCCATAAAACACCTTATTCCAAGAGTATCAGACATCCAAAACATGCAGTTAATCCATAATTCATAGCCCATTTCCACTCAGATATGTCAGGATATGATATTACTGGAGCAGTTTCTAAGGTGTTTCTCTTTAAAAAAAAACATTTATAGAGATTAATTCTGTCTTTGTTTCATTAGTCTAGATGATTTATTATTTTGTTTGCATGCTCTGCTATACATTTGCATATTTTGATTGTTTTGCTCTTTGCATGGCTTCTTAGGAGAGAAAGCATGAGGCTCCAGTGATTTCGTTCTTTCATCTTACACTCATTTGTCTACATTGCTGCTAAAACACTGTGTTGTTTTCTTCCTTCTTCCCACTTTCCTTTCTTTCCAGAAGAGTAGCTGCTGCTAATATGCAGCCTAAATATTTATCTCTTTCTCTCTCTTGGTGGGGGATTATGTTGTGGTGTGCTGTTGTTGGTGGTGAGAACTAGTCTCTAGGCAGTACAAGTTTGCTGTTAAACATGTCAGTAATGATATGCATTGATATCTGGTCTATAGTAGCCATGTTCGCTCAGCTCTCTTACACACATAGTATATTTGGAACAAAATTAATTTAATTTTAGACCTAAAGAGCATGTTTCAGGAAAAATTTTCTGAAAAATTGAATGGAAGCTGAAGGACATTTATTATAGTGTCTTAAAGCCTTAAATAAATATTTTGTATAATGTTTAATTAAGCATTCCAACTGTGTGCTTTGTCCTAGGAAGTGTAAATAATTAGGTTTGAATTACATCAAACCAATTCATAATTTTCATGTTTAAATCCTATCTGCTTTACTCATCATTTACACTGCTTTATACAGGGTTACGGGGGGCCCTATCCCAGGAGACTAGACACACACACACACACTACGGGCAATTTTGGGAATGCCAATTAGCCTAATCTACAGTACATGTCTTTGGACTGTAGGAGGAAACCCACCAACATACAAACTCCATGCACACAGACACAGAATTCAAACCAGGCCGGAAATCGAACATGAAACCCGGTGGTGCAATGTCACAGTGCTAACCACTAAGCCAAAGTGCTGCCCTACCTGCTGTACATCAAGTTTTATTTTTTTTACCCTTCCTGATGTAAAGTGGTCAAAGTAATCACCTGAATGATGTTTCTTAACAATATCATGAAGAACAGGAGTAGTAATGGGTAGTGTGACTTCAGTTGTTTCAGAGTTTTTGTTGCTTTCGTATTTAATTTATTTAATGTCCAGCACACTCTATAATTAATCAACACCTAAACACACTTACTGAACCTAGTAATTAACAGATTGATTGAATCAGCTGTGTTGGAGCACTATTACCAAACTGTGCTGGACACTGGTCTTCCAGGACTGGAGTTGAAAATCCCTGATATAGGATTAGAGCCTGTATCTAGTTCTCTGTTGGGATCATTAGGCTAAATAACCACTTTAAATAAGCTTAAATTTGAATAAACTTTTAAAAAGTAGTATACTAGGAAAAAAATGCACCATTTTGTTACGACTGGCATGTTGGTCAAGATTTTGCTTGCATAGTTAGAAGAGAAAATGTTAGTGCAAACTATGGCATATATTTTTATTTTCCTTGGTTAAAACGTAATATAAATTTTTCATGAAATTGTTAATTACAATATTTATGGAAAGTAAAGATACTGTAGTTACAGTAGTAAGTGGCTGGGCAATGGTGATGACATTCACCACTCAGTAGGACTGCTTGGACAAGGGAGATTCATGTGTCTATCTTTCATAACTGATAAACAGTCGGCCAATAATACATGCAAGGTGAAGGACAGAACATTATTCTCATGTGCAAAGTTTATTACAAAATTTCAGTGGAAATACCTGGGTTTCAAAAAGATTATTCTTTCTTTTCACACATCATTTAAGCCAACTTGATTGATCAGCTCAAAATGCATAATTATTAATTAAACATTTATTGGTCCAATTAATTAAACATTTATTGGATTGCATACCAATACCATTTTGCATGCCATTGCTTTGTGGGTTTTAACTGGCTTATCTAGTTTTCTTATTCATATTGTGACATATGTACACTGTAGACTAAGTTTGATATTCCATTTTGATGTGTTGCCTTCCAAGTTTGGTCATCACATTCCACCAATCTAGGATATTAATGTAGTTTGTATGTGCAATACTGAAGGGTAGCAATGATCATACCATTGCCAGAGAGTGCCATAGGGTTGCAACAATCAACTTGTAATGACTATAAATTGCAGATGTAAATCAGAAATGGTATTCAATATTAACTTTTTTCCAAGTAACAAAATCTTAAAAGAAAAAAAAAAACATATAACTTTTTTCGTGCAAGAATACATTGTTTTATGTTTGTATGCCTACTTATTTTTATATAAGTATTTGTATAGTGTGTGTGCGTGTACGTGAGTGTGCAACTTTTTAAACTTTTGCAACTGTTTAGCTACAATGTTGCTGTGTATTAGGCAACTGAACTGGCAATGAATTTAACTGCTCAATATACCTTTAAAAAGTAATCAAGTAATCAAGTTGTTCCAGAACTGTCCTAAGAGCTCTTAAAAGGTTTCCTTATTTTAGCCTTTCAAAACAATCAACCAACCAAAAAACAAGCAAACAAACAAACAAACAATAAATAAATAAATAATAATTTTAAGCACAAGTTTAGAAAAACTGTAGAACGATGATTGCAGGGCTTGAATATGATTGTAGGTAATTACTAACCTCCTCAGCCCAATCAACCACATGCAAGCTAATCAGGGGTAAAAGGTATTGACATAAATTTCACTCAGTATGAGTGTGAGAGGATATCCTGTTTGTCTAAATGTCATAGAAGTTAAAAACCATTAGCATTTTTAATTTTGTGGGCTAAAGGAGAAACTTGACCAAGAACTATTGAAAAAATTGCATGAACAACACTTAACTGACATTTCTTTATAAAAAAAAAAAATGTTAATAAAACAAAAATATTATACGTCACATTCATCAGCCTCCTTCGCAGTGGCAGTTTTAAAAAAAAGCTTTTTTTAAAAAACAAAACATAAAAAAACATGAGAAATACTGTAGTCTCTGAGATCCTGGTGGTTTATTTTTTAAGTGCTCTACCTTCATTCTTGGTGTAAGTTCATTGGCAGAAACCGTATGTACTGTAAACAGATGACATATGACCAGTCAGGCTTTAACTTGGCGCCAATTGTTAAAATGCCTATTTTAAATTATACTGATCCGTTATCGAACACACCTTTTAGTCTAGACATCCAACAAAGATAAGTGTATTAGTTCCATGGTGAATTTATCTTCTCTTAGCCTATTAGATCACCACAGTGTTCTTGCTGTGCTATTCCAGTCACTTGTTCTTAGGGGTTTACAGTACATGAGTATTTCGTTTTTAGGGAAATGTGCAAGGGTTTTATGGGTTTGGGTCTACACTTAGTATCTGCTTTTTGGTTTTTGTATGTTTTTCCTGATCTACTGTAAATTGCAACTAGGAAAACAAAGGGTGAAAAAAACGGTTTTAACAAAAATGTTTGTCTCATGTCTAATAGGTCTGATGTGAAAATCTCTAGTTGGAACATGTGGGGTCTGAATTAATTGGTAAAAGTGAATAAAGCATTAGGCAGGGTGGCCAAGAAAGTTATTTTCAGACAATTTCACCTCACATGCTGGGGGACGGGGTAGGAATATTATTTCATAATTCAGTTCCTTATCAGTTAAAAATAAATATATGGCGATCCATCAGAGAGGTTTATTATACTTACAGTTTCCATCAAGATTGATTTTGTTTTTGTATATGCTTCTATTAGAGATCATCCATCTCTTTCTTACTTTATCAGCCTTTAGTGGATACTAGTTAATATGAGGTGATTTTAATTCTGAACTACATAAAAAATAAATACTTGACAATAGTTACCATCATACAAGAGATATTATTATTAATTCATGATCAATATAAATTAAACTGGGATTTAGAGACGTCTTCATTCTATCAAAAGACAATACTACTGCATGTCCAGCACATACCATCAGGACTGATGGTAGAACTAACCTATTCTTCTCTAAACAAGCTTTTTTCCGGATGCCCCAAACAATTGGAAAGGGGATTTATCAGAAAATTTTCTTTACCCCAGCCAAAAATAAAATAAATTGTACAAAAAGCAACCTCCTCCCAAAAGCAACTTCTCTCAACCTTCCAACATTAAGCAATGCATTTTCCAGCATGATAGAGCACCTTGCCATAGAGCAAAAGTGATAACTAGGTGGCTATCCAACCCACCCAGACATTAATCCCATTGATTAATCACACTGATCCAATCCTTAAGAGGTGGGTGGACAAACAAAACCCCACAAATTCTGATGAACTCCAGGCACTAATTATGCAAGAATTAGTAACCCTCATGCCAGGTAAATTGGAGAGGTCATGAAAATAAAGGGTCAACACTAAATATTGACTTTTTGCATAAACCTTAATGTAACTGTCAATAAATGCCTTTGCCTCTTATGAAATGCTTGTAATTATACATCAGCATTCCAAGTAACATCTGTCAAAAAGAGGGCAGACGAATTGAGCACTCCCAAATTACCGGAACAGCATAAAAGCAGATGAACTGCACACCACCAACTTACATGCTCAAGTTTGCGGCACAAAGGCAGACAGACTGAACACCGCTGATTCTCCTGCTAGAGCTCACGGCACCTGATCCACCTGCACAAACAGGAAAGCGACATGTAAAAATGGCAAAGCCACACACCCTGGGAACTTCCAAGGAAGCATTGAGTGCCTCCGTTTGAGTGCAGCATTGGACAAAGCTGAGCGAAGAACTACATGAGCTTCCACACCACTTTCCAAATCTGTCAACCTGCAAAGTGTCAACCAGCAAACCAGCCATGAGAAATGCTGTTGTCATCGCTGCTAAGACCTCTGCTCCTAGCCGGGAAAGCCGTCTGACCCTGTCTGTAAAGCTGCATTGCAGGGCCAGCAGTCGCCACTGCCCACATCAAAGCACTCTATCACTCTGCCACTGCCAACACTTGCCAGCCAAGTGCCCTTCTGCCCTTCTGGGCACTGTCTGGACCAGCATGTGCAACCCTCACTTCTTTCCTCCCTTTCTTTCCCCTTCCCCCTCCTCAGTTCCCTTCCATTTTTTTTTACCATTTTCCTTAATAAAACTACATTTTTGCCTTAAAATCTTGCCTTGTGTCTGTGGTGACGCCCAAGTAAAAGATCTTACACACAAACAGGTGCATCTCAATGAACTAGCAAACAGTTTATTTATTTTAGTAATTTATTCAAAAAGTAAAACTCATTATATAGATTAATTATGCACATATATTTCAATTGTTTTTATTTTAAGTTTGATGTTTATGCATTACAGCTAATGAAAACCTAAAAAACAGTACAGTGGAACCTTGGATTGTAAGCATAATTCATTCAAGAAGCAGGTCGTATTTTAAAACACTCGTAAACCAAATTAAATTTTACCATAAGAAATAATGGAACCTCAAATTATTCGTTCAAGTTTCTTTAAAGTTTGAAAAGAATCGCGACAGAGCAGTGTTTCTGTGTAGAGCAGAGAAAAAGAGTGTGTGTGAAGGCGAAAGTAGGAGGGGTCTGTGTGTGTGTGGCGGCGGCCAGGGTGTCCAATGACGCACATGCACACAGACACAAAGAGCAGGATGAGCCTTGAGCAGAGAGGGAAAATAGATTTTTTTTTAATTCATTCAAAAATTCATTTTTTTGACTGACACCCTGCACATGAAAGGTAAGACACAAAACTCTTAGGTAAGAAGCTGGCTGTTCACAGAGTTTTTTATCCAAGCACACGAATAGGCTTCTATTCAACATTCCATTAAGGAACGACAACTGTCACATGTCAAGAAGCTCATGAACCAAAGACATCATCAGAGGCGTCTTACTAGGGCTAAGAACAAAAAGGACTGTTTTTTTGCTCAGTGGGCCAAAGTCCTCTTTTTAGATATAAGTTAATTTTGCATTTCATTTGGAAATCAAGATCCCAGAGTCTGAAGGAAGAGAGGAGAGGCAGAGAATAGAAATTGCTTAATTTCCAGTGTAACGTTTGTACAGTCAGTGGTTGTTTGGGGAGCTATTTCATCTGCTTGTGTTGGTCCACTATGTTTTATTATGTTAGAGATCAGCTTAGCCATCTACCAGGTAGTTTTATGAGATGCTCATTTCTTTTTCCAGCAGGACTTGGCATCTGCCCACACTGCTAGAAGTACCAATACCTGGTTTAAAGACTTTTCATGACCACTTTCTGTATGAGTGGAAATAATACTTTACTATGAATACTTTTGCTCTATCAAAAGACACATTTCCAACAACAAATTTACAACACAACTCCCTTTTTACTACTAGGAACATGTGCGCCTGGAGCCCTATTGACAAACACAAATGCACATCTGTGGTTTTTTAGTACTGTATATTTTGACACATATCATATTAAAATTTTCTAATGATACTGAGATTTTCATTCATTTTCAATTAACTTTTCACTAATATTCTGAAAAGTTTGCATCTTTCTTTCTAATTCCCAGATGATGTGCTACAGGAAGGATAAAACACTATTGGGATTGGCAACTTGGAGATTTTTGACAAACTGTTGCAGCATGATTTTTACTGAGACCTGACACTGTCCTGTACAGTATGTGGCTATCGAGCTGATAGGATTATCATCTTGATTTAAACCGCCGGTCCAGTCTGTCATCATCCAGCGGTCCTTGTGTAATAAAATGGACGATGTGTGCATGCTGATTCGGACCCAAAAGGAATACGGCTTTACGTAGGAGGGGCTGCCCACGGACTTCCCGGATCACATGCCTCCAAACCTAGCTTGAAACTTATTTAGGCATGCAAAGATGTGATGCTTAGTGGTAAGATCAAAGGTGGTGGTGGATTTATTAAAGTTATAATATAACATATTGTACCGTTTTTACGCCGGAAAGAATGCTGAAGAGACGAGTGAGCTTATTTGCTGCCCAATGCAATGGCTGGAAGTACTTTATTAAGCACACAGCAGGTATGGCATGAGCAGCACCTTCACTCAGGAGCCTACATCCAATTCAGCGTCAGCCCGAATTGGAGCACATTTCACACGTCACACCCCCACACACACAAACAGGGCCGAAGCCACTAACCCAAACACCTTTCCTTATCATGGTGAACACACCGACATCCCCGCAAGGCATGCTGGTCGTCAGCCGCCGCCCCGCCCACGCCACAATATTTTGCTGTGTAGTTTATTTTTTGTGTGCATAGGAATAGCATTTTAATGAATGTTTCATTGTGCTCCAGTCTGCCACTGCCCAAGACTTTCAAGACAATCTACCAGGTTTGCTTATTCTCCAGAGAAAGCATAATACAACTGACCTTATAGTAAATAAAAAGAATGGTATCAAAATCCAACTAGTCTGATTTAGTTAGATTTAATTTAAAGGTGCACGCCAGTGTGTGCAAAAAAACAAAGTACAACAAAGAATACAAAAGTGAATAGTTATAAATAAAGTTAACCTAAAGCAATATTGTTTCCAATGCTGAAGCAAACATGCGATTTAAATATATAGTAAACAATAAATGAATGCCATTAATCAAAAGGCTGATTAACGTGCGCCCAGGTATAAGCAGATTTATCAATAAAACTGCAGACATACTCTACCAGAGATGCAACAAACAAATATATAGGCAGCGCGCTCAGTTAGTGTATTCGCTCTTCTCACCTTTCATGTAGGTGTAAAGTTATCAAACCGGTTTCACGGATGGGGGAATTTTCAGAATTGGAGGGTTTAAAACAAATTAACAAGACCGAGCAGATGACTGTACCTAAAATGTATTTTGCCAGCAAAACATAGAATAAATAGAAATATAATGTTTAATGGTGCAAAAGGTCTAGGAAGGAAACAGGTTTCGTTATTTTACAAAATCTGCATATATTCAGTAACTTTATGAATTACAGTGGAACCTCGGATTACTAGCATAATTTGTTTCAAAACACTTGTAAACCAAATTTTATTTTCCCATAAGAAATAATGGAAACTTAAATTATTCGTTCCACAGCCCAAAAAAATAAATACATAAAAATAATAAATACAAAATATTAAGTAAAAATGAAACAAATTAACCTGCACTTTACCTTTTAAAAAAGTAAAAATAAATCCCGACAGATAAGCGTTTCCATTTGTGCACGCAGGCGCTGTGTATGTGTGTGTGTGTGTGAGACTAGAGTAAGTAGAGTAAGTCTCATCTTACACAAACTTTCTTCTCTTGTTTAAGACACACACACACACACACACACACACACATCGTGTAATGATAAGATAAACAAACTGATCGATGCATGCCCATTTTTTAATTTGCTGCATTGTAGGGCTATAGTACAAACTTTTGGGTGAATCCTGCACATAAATCCATTTTTAATAAAACTAAAACTCAGGTTCTATATCCTAGCTTACATCTCGCATTCGCGTTTACACACACACTGCATTACCCACAATGCATCTCCTGCACTGGACTAAACTTCTGTAAACAGCTATCATAAATTAACCTCTCTCTCCCGCAACAGGGTTTTGTCTGAATAATTAGCAAAGGAACATTGCTGATGACACTCGTGTGAGCGCATACTAACGGAATCACTGCTGTAAAGTAAAACAAACCAACAAATAAATCTGCACTTTACCTTTAAAAATAATCATGACAGAGCAGAGTTTCTGTGTAGGGCAGTGTGTGTGTGCACGCATGTAATTTGACACTGTACCGGTTCACACACATTCTCTCGTCTTAATGTGTGTGCGTGTTTGTGTGTGTGTAAAGCAACCACCCCCCCTTTCCCAAACACACACTAACACGCACACACATTAAGACGAGAGAATGTGTGTAAACCGGTACAGTGTCAAATTATGTGCGTGCACACACACACACACACACACACACACATAGCGATGAGCTGAGGGAGAAAATGGATTCGCTTTACTATAACGCGCGCACACACGTTTGTTATAAGAAACAGTACACGCGCTGTACACACACGCTTCCGAACACAAAATAAAATGTTTTACCCACACACACACAGGTGGTCACAGTGTTATAGTAAACAGTACACGCTTGCACGGATGTTGATTAAAACATTATTAGACGAGCACTAAGACCCAGCAGGGGAGATGATTACCCACAAGTTTTATGTCAAAATTTATTAAAAATTTTTGCTTGTTTTGCGGGACACTCTGAAACTGCGTTACTTGTAATCCGAGGTTCCACTGTACACTGTACAAGTATTAAATCTAACTATAAAGTCTGATTAAATTGGTACCATTGAACATATTATTTCTATATATGCTGGCGAAATACATTTTAGGCAGAGACTGTCACGGTGCAGAGCGGAACGAGGTGAATCCAGGCGCAGATGAGTGGCAGCAACGTGAAAACAAGAACGAGGTCGGAATGCGGAATCGGAGGTCAATACCGGGAGATAAATCAGCGCAGCGTTTAAGTCAAATCGTAAAACGAGAGCAGTAGTCAGAAGGGGAGGCGTTTAATCGGTAACCGGGAAATCAATCAGCGAAGCGACAACCAAAAAACGAGAGACAAAAGCCGTGGTCAAAGCAAGGAAGCGCGAGGTCAAAACCGGGAGATCAAAGAGCGAGGCAAACAAAACCGAGACGAGAAACCGAAAGCAAAAACGAGAAACAAAGCAGACTTGGCAACGTGAAAGCAGGAACAAAAATAACGCGAGAGAATCGAGGCAAAATACACAAGATAATCCAGCGATTTAAGCAGCGCGCAGCGCGTGCTTAAATGCTGGAGTAATCAGACGGGGATTAGAGACAGGTGTGCAGACGGGGCGGAAACGGGGGCGTGGGAAAGGACACAGACAGACTAAGGTAAACATGAGCACATGGACAAAGTGACAGCGTGGGAAAAAGGGGGCACAAGGCAGACCGGGCATAAATCATGACAGTACCCCCCCCTTTATGAACGCCTCTGGGCGTTAGAGCGCGGAGCCTCAGGGTAGCGTTTATAAAAGTCAGAAATTAACTTGGGGTCTAGGACAAACTTGGCAGGGATCCAGCTTCTCTCCTCAGGTCCATAGCCCTCCCAGTCCACCAGGAACTGAATGCCCCTACCTTGGCGGCGAGCTTTCAGGAGTCGGCGGACAGTGTAGGCTTCACTGCCGTCAATGATACGGGGAGGAGGTAGAGGGTGGGTGGGGGGACTTAATGGACATGAGGCGAGACGGCGCAGCTGGGACACGTGAAACGTAGGATTGATTCGTCGCATGGTTGAGGGGAGCAAGAGTTTAACAGCGCAGGGGTTGACTATCTTGGTGATGGTGAAGGGGCCGAGGTAACGAGGGGAAAGCTTGCGGCAGGTGGTCTTTAGGGGAATATCTCTGGCGGCGAGCATGACTCTCTGCCCCACCCTGTACTTGGGAGCCTGAGAGCGTCTGCGGTCAGCCTGTGTCTTATATCTTCTGCCGACCCGTAACAGTGTTCTCCTCGCTTGCAGCCAGGTCTTTCTGCAGCGCCTAACAAAAGCTTGGGCTGATGGGACACTGACCTCCTCCTCCTGAGACGGGAATAAGGGTGGTTGATAGCCCAGGCAGCACTGGAAGGGAGACAAACCAGTAGATGACGATACTTGGGAGTTGTGGGCGTATTCCACCCAAGGCAGGAACTTGCTCCAGGAGGCGACATCTCGGGAGGCCATGCACCTTAAGGCTACCTCAAGGGACTGGTTCTTTCTTTCCGTCTGTCCGTTGGATTGGGGGTGAAAGCCTGAGGACAGACTGGGGGTGGCTCCAATGAGTCTACAGAACGCCTTCCAAAATTGTGATGTAAATTGGGGCCCACGGTCAGAGACGATGTCATTGGGGAGACCGTGCAGCCTGAAAACGTGCGTTATCATGAGATCAGCGGTTTCCTTGGCGGATGGAAGCTTGGGTAGCGGAATGAAATGGGCGGCCTTAGAGAACCGATCCACCACGGTCATAATGCATGAGTGGCCGTTGGAGGAGGGTAACCCTGTGACAAAGTCCAGGGCAATGTTAGACCATGGACGAGATGGGATAGGTAATGGTCTGAGGAGGCCTGCCGGCGCGGTGTTGGTGTGCTTGCATCTAGCACAGGTGTCACATGCTGCCACAAAGCTGGAGGTGTCTTCCTTGACCGTGGACCACCAGAAACGTTGTTGGATTAGAGACAGAGTTCGAGCTGAGCCAGGATGACAGGAAAGCTTGGAGCTGTGTGCCCATTCCAGAACTTGAGAACGTAGGGGAAGTGGAACAAACAAGCGGTTTGGAGGCACGTTACTTGGCCCGGGTTCATGAGACAGGGCTTGCTGGACCTTGGTTTCGATATCAAGCTCAGCAGCTGCGAGCAAGCATGACGGGGGAATAATGGTTTCGTTGGCAGCGGAGTCGTGAGTAGGAGAAAACTGCCTGGAGAGTGCATCTGGCTTGGAATTCTTGGACCCAGGACGATAGGAGAGAACGAAGTTGAATCTGGCGAAGAACAGTGCCCACCGAGCCTGGCGAGAGTTTAGCCTCTTGGCGTTCTGCAGATATTCGAGGTTCTTGTGGTCGGTCCAGACCAAAAATGGGGTCTCCGTCCCCTCTAACCAGTGTCTCCATTCTTCTAGGACCAGCTTGATGGCCAGCAGTTCTCGATCGCCGATGCCGTAATTCACCTCAGCAGGAGTTAAGCGGTGAGAGAAGAAAGAGCACGGGTGTAGCTTGTTGTCATGTGCAGCTCTCTGGGAAAGGACACCTCCTACCCCTGTGCTGGAGGCGTCGACTTCCACAACAAATTGGCGTGACGGATCTGGAATAGTCAGGATTGGGGCAGACGTGAAGCGTTTCTTGAGTTCCGAGAAGGCTTTTTCAGAGGTCATGTCCCAACGGAAACACATCTTGGGAGAAGTCAGGGCCGTTAAAGGGGCAGCGATGGAGCTGTAGCCTTGGATGAACCGACGATAAAAGTTGGCAAAACCCAAGAATCTTTGAAGTTCCTGTCTTGTGGTGGGCGTGGGCCAGTTTGTGACTGCATGGAGCTTGGCAGGCTCCATTTCGATGCCTGAGGGGCCAATAACAAATCCCAGGAAGGTGGTGGTTGTTGTGTGAAATTCGCACTTTTCTGCTTTGACGAAGAGATTGTTTTCTAACAGTCTTTGTAGCACCCGTCGAACATGGTGTTGGTGCTCCCCTAGGTCTCGGGAGAAGATTAAAATGTCATCTAAATACACAAATACAAATAAATTCAGAAAATCTCTGAGGACATCGTTGATGAGAGCCTGAAAGACGGCCGGGGCGTTGGTCAGGCCAAACGGGACCACCAGGTACTCATAGTGTCCTGTTGGAGTATTAAAAGCAGTTTTCCATTCGTCACCCTCTCGGATTCGGACGAGGTGGTATGCGTTGCGAAGGTCCAGTTTGGAAAAGATCTTTGTTTCCTGGAGAAGTTCAAAGGCGGTTGTCATTAATGGAAGGGGATAGCGGTTCTTTACTGTGATCTGGTTCAGGCCCCTATAGTCGATGCATGGACGAAGGGACCCATCTTTTTTGCCCACGAAGAAGAAGCCGGCTCCCGCCGGGGAGGAGGAGGGGCGAATGATCCCTGCCGCAAGGGACTCCGAGATGTAATGGTTCATAGCTTCACGTTCCCTGGGTGACAGAGAATATAGGCGGCCCTTGGGGGGCGTGGTGCCTGGGAGCAAGTCGATAGCGCAGTCATATGGTCGGTGGGGGGGCAGGGAGACAGCACGAGATTTACTGAAGACCTCCTTGAGATCATGGTACTCTGACGGGACGGCTGTGAGATCCAGCGGTTCCTTCACAGATGCAGGACTGAGGCAAGACGTGGCTGCAGCTCGCAGGCAGGTAGTGGCGCATGACGGGCTCCAAGCTATGATTGTGTTTCTGACCCAATCGAGTTGAGGATTGTGACGGGTTAGCCAGGGCAGGCCCAGGACAACAGTAGCATGTGATCCCTCCATGATAAATAATGAAGTCTGTTCAAAATGGTTGCCTGAGACCCTTAGCCCGATGAGGGGCGTTCTGTGCGTGATAGGTGGGAGCGGGCTACCGTCGAGCGCCTGAACTTTGAGATGGGTCTCCAAGGGTAGAGCGGGGATTCCTAGGGTCTTGGCAGAAGTCGCATTGATCAGGTTGCGATCTGAACCTGAATCAATCAGTGCCTGCACCAGATGGGTCCGTTGCTCGTGGATGAGGAAGACTGGAAACAGGCGGCGTTGATCTGAGAATTTTTCTGGTGTCACACCCTCCAATCCTCCCAGCTGTACTAGAAGACGCTCCCTTTTTACAGGACAGTTCCTGAGCTGATGACAAGATCTCCCACAGTAGAAGCACGCACCATCTACTCTGCGTCGTCGTCGTTCTTCAGGAGAGACGCGGGTCCTGTCCAGTCGCGTCCAGTCGCATGGGTCTCTCCTGAGGATCAGTTTGAGGGGAGCGAGGTTGCGGGAGGTCTTTGAGAGGCGAGAGTCTAGTTGGCTTTCGAAGGCGGAGGTGCGAATCTACTCGGCCGGCTAGATCCATGAGATCTTGGAGCGACGAGGGAAGTTCTTGGGAGATCAAGGTATCCTGGAGCGTCTCAGTTAGACCTTCAAAGAAGGCGTCACTTAGGGCCCGACTATTCCACCCGCTGGAGAGAGCTAGGGTCTGGAACTCTATGGCGTAGTCATAGGCTGAACGTGAACCTTGGTGGAGTGTTAACAGTTTGTGACCTGCCTCCCTGCCGTGACACGAGCGATCAAACACCCTCTTCATCTCCTTAGCGAAGTGCTCGTAGTTGGAGCAGCAGGGGTCATGAGCATTCCAGAGTGCAGTGCTCCACTCCCTAGCCCGTCCTGAGAGGAGAGTTATCACGTAGGCGACCTTGGAGCGTTCAGTGAGAAATGTGGATGACTGGAGTTCAAATATCAGCGTGCACTGAGAGAGGAAGGAGCGACAGGTGCCTGGATCTCCTTCATACGTGGGGGGCGCGGGAAGTCGTGGCTCCCGTTGCGTGCAGAGGCCCCCATTTTGTGCCGGAGAGAGATGGAGCCGTTGGAGCTGATTCATGACATCAGTGAGGGTTTGCTTGGTGTTGAGCAGCTCCTGCTGGTGAGCTCCGAGAAGTGCACCTTGACTCTCCAGCGCTGATTTCAGGCGGTTGATATCTGCTGGATTCATTTCGTGGCTGGATTATTCTGTCACGGTGCAGAGCGGAACGAGGTGAATCCAGGCGCAGATGAGTGGCAGCAACGTGAAAACAAGAACGAGGTCGGAATGCGGAATCGGAGGTCAATACCGGGAGATAAATCAGCGCAGCGTTTAAGTCAAATCGTAAAACGAGAGCAGTAGTCAGAAGGGGAGGCGTTTAATCGGTAACCGGGAAATCAATCAGCGAAGCGACAACCAAAAAACGAGAGACAAAAGCCGTGGTCAAAGCAAGGAAGCGCGAGGTCAAAACCGGGAGATCAAAGAGCGAGGCAAACAAAACCGAGACGAGAAACCGAAAGCAAAAACGAGAAACAAAGCAGACTTGGCAACGTGAAAGCAGGAACAAAAATAACGCGAGAGAATCGAGGCAAAATACACAAGATAATCCAGCGATTTAAGCAGCGCGCAGCGCGTGCTTAAATGCTGGAGTAATCAGACGGGGATTAGAGACAGGTGTGCAGACGGGGCGGAAACGGGGGCGTGGGAAAGGACACAGACAGACTAAGGTAAACATGAGCACATGGACAAAGTGACAGCGTGGGAAAAAGGGGGCACAAGGCAGACCGGGCATAAATCATGACAGAGACGTTTGCTCTGTCTTGTTAATTCATTTTAAACCCCTCAATTTTGCCAATTCCCCCATTAGTGAACCGGTTTAATAACTTCACACCTAACGTGAATGAAAGGTGAGAAGAGGGATTATAGTAATTGGGGATTCTGTGGGTTTTCACCTTAAAGCGTGCTGTCGCGTTGTAGAATAGACTAAAACAAAAACAAAATCATGTTTGCTTCAGCATTGGAAACAATATTGTTTTGGCCTAACTATTAAACGTATTAAAACTATACGCTTTTGTATTCTTTGTTGTACTTCGTTTTTTTGCACACACGCGCGGGCATCTTTAAATTTAAACAGAAAATAATAGTGGACTGGTAGGCACATTATTTTCCATATATCTTAAACGACTGGATGAAGTTAAATATACACAATAAATTTATAATTGTGTTTGCTTTAGAAAGTTTTGAGCACTCATGTGTAAATAGCTTTTTTATTGTATATATTATTATAACATATATTTGCGTCTACCGCTGTTTCATATTTCATAACAGTATATGCAATTGTACCTGTACATATTTAACTACTTCAGCAGTGAATAAGAAATTTGGTCTGGGTTTTAGATAAAGTCCTTACTGGATATAATTTTATTATTTAATTAATAATCTTATTATAAATATGATTTTTATTCTCTATATTCTTATAGTATAGTCCTTCAGAGCAAGCATTGTGTCAGACGATTCTGCAGAATCTCTTCTCACCTTTCATTCACGATAAGTGTAAATTTATCAAACTGTGTGTGCTGTTGGCAAATACTGTGGGTTTTAGATGAATTAACAAGACAGAGCGGACGACTCTGACTAAATTTTATTTCCACAGCAAAACGTAAACTAGATTAAAAAAAATAAAAATGATCAATGATAGCAATTAAATTAGACTTAATAGTTGGATTTGATCCTTTTCTTTTTATTTACTGTATGTGGGAATATGTCTGCAGTTTTATCAATAAATCTGCTCATATCTGTGCACATGTTTATCAGCTTTATGATCAAAAAGCGCAACTCACTTTCACTTTGCAAAAGGCAGTGTTGATTGTTTAATTCGGAGCACTACTACTACTAATAATAATAATAACACTAAATGGAAAAAGGACATTGGATATTCTATTTGCTAACCCCGAAGACGCATACAAAGCCAACGCTTTTTTTCCACTCTCCAATTCTGATTACTACTTGAAACATCCTGTGTAATACCAACATCAAAGAAGGCCATTCCTTCTGAACTCAATGACTTCAGACCAGTCGCACTGATTTTACAAGTCATGAAGGTGCTTAAACTCTTAGTTTTTGTACACCTAGGACCACTAGTAAAACCTACCTTACCAACAACAATTTGCCTACCACTACCAGCCTCGTGTTGAAGTTGTTAATGCAGTTATATACTTATTGCAGCATGCTCACCTTTTTCTGGATGAATGTATTGGTACAGTGAGAACACAGGTACAGCCTTTAATAGAATACAACCATTTCGACTGAGAAACTGCTCAGGATGGGTGTCAGCACATCTATTGTGTCCTGGATAGCTGACAATCAGTTAGGCCTTAGTTTGTAAAGTTGGGGAATTCCCTGTCTGATGTGGTGGTAGTAACAGAGGAGCACATCAAGGAACTGTTCTTTCTCCATTCCTGTTCACTTTGTACACCCCAGATTTTCATTACAACTGCAACCTGCAGTTCTCATCAAGTTCTCTGTAGTGGTGGGTGTATCAGTGATGGACAGGAGTCGGCGTATAGAGGACTTCTGGGCAGCTTTGTTCAGTAGTGCACTAGAAACCATCTGCTCCTTAACATCATAAAAAAAACAAGAAGATTTTAGTGGACTTTAAAAAGTGTAAAAATGTGATTGAATCTGTTACCATCATCAGTGAGGAGGTTGGACAGGACCAACACTGATGCTGTGTATAAGAAGAGGTAGACCTGGGGGAGCAACATCAGTGCCAGGGATACAGGAAAGATAAATGAAATCAGACAGATTTTAACAGATTAGAGACAGTGAGGAACAACAGATCACTAAACAAACCATTGTCAATCATGAAAAATTCATTAAATGGTTCAGGAAATTGTTCCTACCATTCAGCATTGCACTGTACAACGACTCACCACAATGTAACAGATGACTATACAGTATTATATTATTTACGGTAACTTTATGCAAACATACATATGCTAACAATTTGCACATTTCTTCTTTTTTATTTTAAATGGCCAGTTTGCACGTTTTTTTTCTCTATATAGCATCTGCAATACTGTGCTAATTTATAACACAATTACTTGATACAATTCTAATAATTACAACTGTATGTGTAACCTGCTGCTGCAACACAATAATTTCCCTCACGGATCAATAAAGTCTGTCTGTCTGTCTGTCTGTCTGTCTGTCTGTCTGTCTGTCTATCTATCTATCGGAAATGGGACGGTAGAGAGGGTAGGGAGCCTAACAGTGACAGAGGACATACAGTAATATCACCTCTGCCATAGGAACGGCCCAGCAATGCTTCCTCTTCCTGAGAAAACTGAAAAGAGACAACCCTTATCAGTAGCTTTTCGTGACCTTTTACTGTTATGCTATAGAGAGTGTGCTGACATATGCACTCTTGGTGTGGTTTCCAGTGTTACTATAGCAGAACAACAGGCACTGCATGGGTGGTGAAGAAAAATCATCGGCACTACTCTCCTGAAAATATAGCACTATCTACATCACATGTTGCCTTTGTCGAGTGCACAGCATCCTGAATATCACTTCCATCCATACGTGCCAGAACCACCAGACTGTCCCACAGACTTTTTTCCAAAGGCTGTGAGGCTGCTAAACGAGCAGTTACTCCGATCTCTGCCCCTCCCCTTACCTATTCTTACATATAACACTATTACAATAATTGTAAACTGTACTTTACATTGATGCAGCACACCCAAAAGACACACTTCTTTTGGTTTGTGACCCCCCCATATATCCTATTTTAAATAGCAGCTATGGTTACTGCGCTGCTACACTATGGTTGCAATTTATTACATGCCAGGAAAGATAATGCCCTAATGATATCTCATTGTTATTCATATTGTTATTTATTAAAAAAGGCAATAAAATTAATTGTTAGAAAAAAATGTGCCAGATGGCTTACCAATAAAAATTTAGACATTTACAGACAAATTATTGCCATCTTGAGAATATTTAATTTGCCCGCCTATATATATATATACAGAGTTACCCTACACCCCACAAATGTACTAGTAGGAGTTAAAATAGTTCCCAACATGGGCAAGATTGTATCCACCAAAAAAAAAAAAAAAAAACGTCAAAATGTATTCTTCTGAAGAAATTTTATTCTGGCATCAAGCTCATACCTTTTTAAATAAATCTGTTGAACATTTCTGTGTTTTACCAATTTAGGGTCAAACCAATGGAGAAAAACTGTAAACCAGGAACAGTCAACATGGGATTTAAACATTGGTCAAATAAAGCATAAAATTAAATAAAGGATTTATACACTGGGTTATTTTAATGTCGTTTGAACCTCTTTTAATCAGTATTTTCAAATTTAAAAAATTATAAATACACAGATTAAGTTTTTTTCTAAATGTCTATTATTATTCACTATGATCCATTTACATAGCAAAGGTCAATTCTTTGTGCTGCAGAGAACAGAATACAAAAAAGGAAAGTGAAAGTCAGGGTCTTGTCATATCTAGGATGTACGGAAAAGTAAAATGCCTAAAAACATAATTTTATATCTGACTACTCAACTAACTATTCAAAGTTTGCAATCAAAATGTGTTACTATTTATTCACAAAACTAAATACCTTACCTTTTACTGATCCATTGTAGGCCGTGAGTGCTTCTAATGCTTCTTAAATAGGCCACTTAAAGTATTTAATTGTGTTACTGTTAAAGGGTTTAAACATTTTGGTTCCTGAGCACAACTTAAAGTGGAACAGATGGGCGTCTGCTGTTATAGCACATCTGTGCACCTTGCAGCCAACCTAAACTGGGCAGCTTAGGATTGGAAATAGACCAGGAAATGTTTTCCATTCTTCAATTGTCCTGTCTCCGTGAGTGTAGTGAGTGTAGTGATAGTGTCTGTAGCCTCAGATTTCTGTTGAGTTACTGTAACTGAAAAAAAGGCTTCAGTAACTAAAAACCACAATGATAAAAAAAAAAAAAAAAAAACGTCTCAGGATGCACAAAAGGTTGAAAATTGAGGCAGATGATATACTACAGCAGAAGATCACATCTGGTTGCAATCATGCCAGCTGAAACCAGTCTGGTCATTCTCCTCTGGCTGCTCTTATTATTATTATTATTTTTATTATTGATAATAAAATGGAACCTTGGATTAGGAGCATAATTTGTTCCAGAAGCGTGCTTGTATATATAAAAACACTTGTAAATCAAAGAGAATAAAAATAATTTACACAAAATATTATGTAAAAATTAAACAAATTAACATGCAACCTTAACCTGTAAAAATATGTACTATATATGCATGTGTGTGTGCTGTGTATGTGTGTGCGTGTGTGTGAAGCTAAAACAATAGGAGGAATGACTGCCTCCTCCCTCTCATCTTACACTGTAGCTCTACTGTGCGGGACGACTTTCTCACACACACACACACACACGGAAACACTGTTTTATCGGGAAAATAAACAAGAACACTCGAGTGCGCGCACACACTAATGAAAGTAAAAATGCTTTAAAGTAAAAATAAAACAAATGAACCTGCACATTATCTTAGAAAAGAATCGCAACAGAGCAGTTTCTCTGTTAGAGAGTGTGTATAAAGGTGAGAGGAGGAGAAGGCAAGGGGCATGCTGTTCAATGACGCACGCACACACACTATTACACACACATCAAGTGCAGGCTGACAGAGAAAGAATAAATGGATCTTTAACCTCTCTAATGAGACTTGCTTTTGCTTTATGCACATGCACACACGTGTTATAATAAACACGGCCGTATGAGAGGACGACACACATATACAAACACAAAATAAAGGATTTAATTTTTTATTTATGCGCACACATGTGGTCACAGTGTTATAGTAAACAGTACACGCATGCATGAATGTTGACTATATGAGTTAGAGATGCGCACTACAATTCCTTTACAATTACCTGCAATTCCGCAGCGCGCGAGAGAGAACTATTGTCTCAGTTGTGATCATGTGATGCTTGGCATCAATACAAGAAGTGTGCACAAACACACACATACGCACACACATACACAGCGCATACGTGCACAAACACACACACAGCTTTTGCTTGCGTGCACAAACATACACATTAACGCAAACACTTATCTGTCTGGATTTTTTTTTTAAGTAAAGTGCAGGTTAATTTGTTTTATTTTTACTTTATATTTTATATTAATAATTTTTAGGTATTTATTTTTTGGGGTTGTGGAATGACTAATCTGAGTTTTTATCATTTCTTATGGGGAAATTTACTTTGATTTACGAGTGTGTAGGGTTTACATAATAATAAAATCGAATGACTGTCGCATTCTCTACCAATAAATGTAGACATTTTAATGTGGACACAATGCCCAACGCATTTTTCACCATTAATATGTAATGTTTAGCTCAGGGTCAGAGGTGTATCGAATCTTTAACAATTCAGCTTAATTTGATTAACTAAATAAAAATTTTATCAATATGTACACTTTATAGATTACCCGTCCAGCATTTTGCAGCATTTGGTGTATCTTACCAGTTCTGCTTATCACGTGGCCAACAATGATAACACAAAATCTAGTATTTGGCAATTATGAGCAAGGTAACTTGAGATCTGGGCAAATGTTTAGACTTTAAAATACGTGACCAAGACAACAGTTCTTTATAAAGAAACAAGAATTTATTTGACTAATCTATGACACATGAAACGTCTCGGGTTACTTTGCTGTAACCCTGTTCCCTGAAAAGGTGGAAACGAGATGCTGCGTGAAAACGCTATGGGAACATCTTTTCATGTTGCCGGTCGTGAAGCATGTGTGTATCAAACACGCCAAATTTTGGCTTATATAACCTCGATCAGGTGACGTCGTCCTGGAGATGCACCTGCAGGTTATAAATAGGAGTAAACCGGAAACATTCCTTAGATCGATTTTGTCTGAAGAGACGTTCAGTCACGCAGGCAGTGCGGCATTGGAGTGCAGCATCTCGTTCCCGTCTTTTCAGGGAACAGGGTTACAGCAAAGTAACCCGAGATGTTCCCTTTTAAAGGCTACACTCGATGCTGCGTGAAAACGCTATGGGAACGAGAATACCAACGCCACCGCACTGCAAGTGTCTAAACCCTAAGGTTGTGAAGCGTGTGCGCACAAGGCCGAGGAGTTTCTTAGAACTATCTCTGGGAGGCTAACTCAAAGACCCGTGATTCCGAAGTAGCATGAACATCCAGACTATAAAACTAACAAATGTGTGTAGAGAGAACCAATCTGCCGTGTCGCCCACTCTTGCTGCAGGGGAATACCTCTTGCCAGCGCAATAGATGAGGCGATTTCCCTGGCTGAATGAGCCCTAATTCCTACAGGCGAAGTGAGCCCATGCGCCTCATAGGAGAGTAATAGCATCTCTCACCCAGTGTGACAAGGTCTGTGTAGTGGCGGCCGCCCCCCGGTTGCGGCCCCCATAGTATATAAAAAGCTGCTCTGACTTACGCCACTGGCTGGTGCCGTGGACGTAATTCTAAAGAGCACGTACTGGACACAGTAAGTAAAGTCTCTCCTGCTCCGGAGCTATAAAAGGCGGAGAACAGAAAGCTACAAGAAAAACAGGGTGCATGGTTGAGAATGGAACCTTTCGGAAGACAGTTCGGGTGAGGATGCAAAATGGCCTAGACTAGCCAGGGGCAAAGTCTAGGCAGGATGGGGAGACTGACAAGGCGTACAGATCTTCAATTCTCTTCAAAGAGCTAATGGCCATAGAAAAATCATCTTAAGGGTCAGAAGCCTGAGGCGCTCTAGTGATTCGAAAGGGGTGTCAATCAGACCTTTGAGCACGATAGATAAATCCCACGAAGGGACCGTGGCTCTAGTGGGTGGCCTCAACTGTTTAGCTCCACGAATGGAACGAGCAACTAAAGGGTGCTTTCCCACGGAAACCCCATCAATCAGAACGTGGCAGGCTAAAATAGTGGCTACGTACGTTCTGACGTCTCTTAAATACATTCCATCTGAGGGCATAAGCTCTTGTCAAGGGGTGAAGGGGGCCCTAGCACTTAGAATAATGTAAACTTAGTTACTTAGTTACTTAGAGACTTAGTTGGTCTCGTTCAGGAGCCACACGTGAAGGTTCCAAAGCTCGGGCCGTGGATGAAATATTGTCCCATGCACCTGAGACAGAGGATCCCTCCTCACTGGAATTACCAACAGTGAGCCGTCGAGGAGAGATATTAGCTCTAAGAACCACACTCACTATCAGTAAGAGGCGCAAACCCTGTTGACGACCCTTGCCAAGACTCCCGGGAGCAAAGCTATCAGGAAAAACGCATAAAGGCAAAATCTGTGCCACGTAGGGGCCAAGGCGTCCAGACCCAGTGGAGCTGGAAGAGTCAGAGAGTAGTAAAGAGGACATTTGCTGTTTCTTGCGAGGCAAAGAGGTCCACCTCTGCTACCTGAAATCTCTCCCAGATTGAGCACAGTCCGCTCTGGCGACTAATATATGAGACTACCATAGTGTTGTCCACCCGCACGACCTGGTAGCCTCAACTGCTGGAGAAAGTGCTTTGAGGCCAGAAATAAAGCTGTCATTTCGAGGCAATTGATGTGCCGTGTGAGAAGATGACCTCTCCAGCTCCCTTGGGCTGGACGGTCATCTAAGACTGCACACCAGCCCATGTCAGGGAAGTGTCACCCCAGCCCAGACAGGGATGCATCTGTCGTCAGCATCCTACGACGACAAGACGGACTAAGAGTGGGACCCAGAGTCAGAAACTGGGGTCTGAACCACATAGAAAGGGTACGAAGCTCCTGGCACATAACCCTTATTGGGGATTGGTCCTTGGGTGAAATCCCCTAGTTCTTAGCCACAACTGAGATGCTCTGATGTGCAGAAGGCCCAAAGGTATCATCATGGATGCATCTACCATGAGAGCTAAGATCTCTGAAAGCGATGAACAGTCATTTTCTGGTCTAGCTAGATTTCCTTGAGGGTGTTGAGAATGGATTCGAGATGAGCCGGAGACAGCTGTCCAAATCCCCTGTGACACCCAAATATGTTGTCCTATGAACAGGAAAGAGCATGCTTTTCATGGTGTTGGGTTTCAATCCTAAGAAACAAAAAATGAGCTAGGGCAACATCCTGATGTCGAAGCGCTAGCTACTGAGACTGGGCCAGTCAGTCATGAGGGTGAGAGAGCTAGACCAAATGGAAGGACCCGATACTGGTAAGCCTTGCCCCCAAAGCGAACCTCAGGAACCTCAGATCGATTCGGATCGATCTGAGGTCCTTATCCTTGATGCCTGTCAGGTTCAACCACAGGTGCCTCTCTGCGGACAATATAGAACGGCCAATAGCACGGGCCGTCTGTTTGGTGGCACGAAGGGACAAGTCAGTAGCCCGCCGTAATTCTGTGAATGCTTTATCATTCACGGTGCCGCTTGTGCACAAATCCTTCAGCAGATCAGCCTGGTACGCCTGCAAAACCGCCATGGTGGGCAAAGAAGCGCCGGCCTGACCTGCTGCTTGGAACGCCTTACCTAGGCGTAGAAAAATTTCTACATGGCTTGGAGGGAGGTGATGGCTTCTTTAGTGAGGATGATGTCCCAGGAGAAAGATAGCCCGCAAGCATCTCTTCTATATGGGGCATCGCCATGTAACCACATCCTTTTGCATCAACGATATTCGCATAAAACAAAGTTAGTGGTATAAAAATACGGGATGAATATGGCTTGCTCCATGAACAATTTAATTCGTTGTGGAGGTCATCAAAAAAAGGGGAGAGAGTGCCATTGTGGCTTCATCTTCTGGCCACCCGACAGGAATCTGTAGTCTAATTTTGAACATTTGGGGAAGCCTTCCTCCTGTGGCCAATCACAGGGGTAGTATGAAGTGTGGCAAGCCACCGACATCCAATTTGGATTTATATTAAAAAATCTATAAAAGCTTTTAATAATGAAGCCCGCCTTTGTGCATACCTTGTGAAGTTCCCTCAGCTATCTTATTATCCGTGCTAAACATGCTATTATCACACACAGCTTGGGAACCATGCTGCAGTATGGGAAGCCATTGGGGTCAAACTTGGTCATATGTTAAATTTGCAATAAAAAATAGAAACGTGTTAACATTTCTAAATTAATCACATGCATTAACATGTTTAAACTGAGTCTACTTGAAAAGATCTGTGCCTGGGCACAATATGGAATGTTTAAGCAAATGGACCGATCTTTCGGGTCAAGTGTGCTTGAGTTTAGGCTCTTATCTGTAGTGTGAAAGCATGCTCAGGCGCAGTAACCTGAAATTTCATTTTCTCCCATTGACCACTGAGAGCTGTCATTGTGAGAAACATTGTCTGGTGTTAGTGATGTATTGGATAAAACCATAATAGTTGTAGCTGGGTTTCTCCTCATGTTAAATCAGTGACTTTCCCATGAGAGTGGGAAATCATGATTATGTAAAGAAAACTTGCAGTAGATATTATTTGTTTGTTTGTTTATTGTATTCTGTACGTTTGCTGCTAAAAAAAATCACTTAAGATCATAAATACAATGTTTATAAAGTAATATAATTGATAATAGTTCCCCAGACTATCAGAATGCCAGCTGCCAAGTACTGTATCACACTTGGCGATATCTGGAAAGATGCAGTCGGCACACACAAGGGGTGTCAAAGTATTTTAGTTTATTCACAGAAAAAAAGGTGTATATAAGCACTAATCCATTTCCAGAGTCTACTACTTTAAAACCATTTGCATGTTCTGGAAAAACAAAAGGGTTCTGCCAAGGAAGAATTGCTGTTTAGGGAACGTGGAAGAGCTTAAGAAAGGGGCAGAGAGAGAGAAAGAAGATACATCCTTTTTTGATACATTCATATCAAAAAAGGATGTATCAGAAAACTTTAACTATGACCTTACAAAGAGGATCCTTATACTGATAATACTCTTAAACCTGAACTAGTATGTAGTGATTGAAAGAGACATCAATGCTCTTCTGTAAGTCACTTTCGATAAGGGCTTCTGCAAAATTTCATAAAAGTCTTTTCCAGTTTGTAGACTGCAAGGTTTTCTGGGAATTGGAGTTTATAGCCACACTGACACAGGGTAGTCTAAACCTAAAAAAATTATGAACCCTTTATTTTTCTCCTGGCAAATAAGATAAGATAAGATATACCTTTATTCGTGACACAGTGGGAAAAGTTCTATGCTACAGCAGCAATGAAAAAAATTGTGTAAATAGAAAATAGTGACAGTTTACTGGTTCACTGGAAGCAGTTCTGATTGTAAAGTCTAGTAGCAACATGAAAAGACTTTCGATATTGCTCCTTCCGACACTTGTGTAATAGTCTGTCACTGAAGGAGCTGCTCAGAGATGTAACTGTTTCATACAGGGGGTGAGAGTCATTCTTCAGCAATACCTCTTCATACAAGGCTATATCAATTTAGCTAACATCTGCCCTTCTCCCACCTACTGTACAGCGTCCAGAGGAAACCCCAGAACTGAGCTGGCATCCTTTATTTTCTCTTCCTGTCTGCAATAGAGACACAGCATAGAATGCATAGACACTGCAATAGACAACTTCATAGAAGGTGGATAAGGCCACCACAGAGTCAAAAAAGTTTCTCAGTAGTGCTCCTTGCACTCCAAAAGCCCTTAGTCTCAATAGAAAAAGTCTGCTCTGTCCTTTTTTGTAGATTTTCTGTGTTGTCTGTTCAGTCAAGCTTGCTCTTCAGATGCACACCTAGGTATTTATAAGAGTTCACTCTCTCAATGTCCTTTTCCTGCATGTTCACTAGCGATACAGAAGTATGTTTGTGCCTGCGGAAGTCGACCATTTCTTTCGTCTTCCCCACATCTATCTGGAGGCAGTTCAGTTGGCACTAGCCTACAAAGTTCTAATTTAATCCTCTGTACTTCATGTGGTCATCCTCCATGATCAGGCAGAAAATGGCAGAGTCGTCAGAGAACTTCTGCTTCATCATTCATCATGTCTTTCAGAGCCAGAGTTATTTTGTTAGACCTCACATGCAACATTTGTAACTAGGTTTAACATACTGTAGCACATGTCCCAGGTGAAAGATCTGCAGCATAAGGACAGCAGAAAAGAATAATGGGTATTCATAAGCAACTCCCTACTCAAAATGGAAAAAGGCTGCTGCCAAGTGTTGTGCAGATAGCACAAATGCAAAATGTTTTTTTGAGAAATAAGGACCTTTTTCATGTACCTGAAAGTACTGTACTGCTTAACAAGGTTAACAGTGGCAACCTAGTGAAGCAGAGGCTCAAACCGTCAACCTTCCAATCAGTAACTCACAGCCTTAACACTCTGAGCCACCACCACCTCATGCGCAAGTGCATGTAATGCAAGTTTTATTGTATATTTACATTCAATCTTAGATATCCAGGTATATTCTTTATTTCTTCTTGCAGTAAAACTTTAGCATGGTACTTCACAAGTCAATACTTTGATACTGTATTTGTACTGTGTCATTGTAAATGATAACTGACCAATTATAAAATTAAATGTCTCAGGTTACTTTACTGTAACCCTGTTCCCTGAAAAAGCGGACACTGAACAAAACTACACAAAAACTACACAACCCTGGGGGTCCAGACACTTGCAGTGCGGCGGAGTGGGTATTCTCGTTCCCATAGCGCTGTCGCGCAGCATTGAGTGTAGCTTTTTCAGGGAACAGGGTTACAGTAAAGTAACCCAAGACATTCCCTTTCAAAAGCTACACTCAATGCTGCGCGACAGCGCTATGGGAACGAGAATACCCACTCCGCCGCACTGCAAGTGTCTGGACCCCCAGGGTTGTGTAGTGGGCGCACAGTACCCCCAAGGAGTCCTAGACATAATTCTGGGATGCTGACTCGAGGACCCGCAAGCCTGGCATCCCATTATGAAGCCTGACCGATGTCTTGCGAAGTATGCCACGCGCCTCGTAGGCTAGACACTAGCATCTTAAACCCGACTCATCTAATTGCGGCTGCCTCTGGGTCGCGCCCCCACGACATATAAAACCCTGCTCTAATTTACGGCCCTGGCTTAATGCAGCGGTGCGCTGTATATTGAAGAGCATGAGCTGGGTACAGCAAATGAAGACTTACTGCTCCGGAGCTAACGGCGGAGGACAGAAGGCTTCAAATATGGAAGATAGTTGGGTAAGAATGCAGAACGGCTTTTTTTTTTTTTTTTTGCAGAAACTTCCAGCACTGGAACAGTTTGGCAGTGGACTGGGTATTCATGTTTTATGTCTGGGAATGTAAAGATCCTGAGGGACAGAATTTGTCTTGTCCTTCTAGGCTAGGGCACTAGCATCTCTAACCCAACTCGTCTAATGGCGGCTGCCCTTCGGCCGCGGCTCCAAGACGTATGAAACCCAGCTCTAATTTACGGCCCTGGCTAATGCGGAGGTGCACTGTAAATTGAAGAGCATGAGCTGGGCACAGCGAATGAAGTCTTATTGCTCTGGAGCTAACGGCGGAGGACTTCAACTGTGGAAGATAGTTGGGTAAGAATGCAGAACAGCTTTTCCTAGCCAGTTGGCAAAGCCTAAGCACACTAAGGGGTGCTTTCCACCAGCCCCATCAGTCCGGACATAGGCGAGAAGCGGCTACGTATGTTCTCTGGCTTATGCCTTAGTACACTTAGGTCAACTTTCTTGCAGAAGCTCCAGCACTGAAATGGTTCGACATTGGACTGGGTCTGCATGTTTCACCATGTCCTAGAATGTAAATGATCCTGTGGGACAGAATTTGTCCTGTCCTCAAAGCAGAACCTAGTGTGCTAGTCTTCTTAGTGGCGCGAGCTTAGTCTGCCCAGGCAATATTTACAAGACTGCCATAGCGTCCGCGCTAGGACCTGTTAACCTCTTGACTGCTGGAGGGAGTATTTCAGGGCCAGAAATAGAGTCATCGTTTCGGGGCAATTGATGTGCCACACGAGAAGATGACCTCTCCAGATTCGTTGGGCTGGGCGGCCATCTAAGGCTGCGCTCCGGCCCCTAAGGAAAAAACGTCTGCCGTTAGCAACTTGCGACGACAGGACAGACCTAGAGTGGGACTCAGGGTCAAGGACGAGGGTCTGAACCACATAAAAAGGGTACGAAAGTTCCTGCCGCGTATTCCTTATTACCTCTGGGGATTGGCCCTTGGATAAAATCCCCAGGCACTTAGCCACCACAGAAGCGGTGAAAGTTACTTCCTGGCTTAGCTTGAACTCCTTTAGAGTGCTTAAAATGGACTCGACGCGCGCAGGAGACAGCTGTGCTCGCATTGCGGTCGGATATCACATGACACTCAATGTATGCTTTGTGTAGGAAAGAGAACGCTTTCTGTGGAGTTGAGACTCGATCCCAAAGAAAATGAGGTAAGCTACGACAACATGTCGATGCCGAGGCGCTAGCTCCATGGAGAGGGTACGAAGCTTTCGGCGCGTAACTCTTGTTGCCTCTCAGTTGCTGGAGGGAGTATTTCAGGGCCAGACATAGAGTCATTGTTTCGGGGCAATTGATGTGCCAGACGAGAAGATGACCTCTCCAGCTCCCTTGGGCTGGGCGGCCATCTAAGGTTGCGCTCCGCCCTCTAAGGGTAAAAAAACTTCTGCCGTTAGCAACTCGCAATGGACTCTGTCTGACCTAGAGTGGGACTCAGAGTCAAGGACGAGGGTCTGGCCCACATAGAAAGGGTACGAAGCTCCCAGCGCGTAACCCTTGTTGCCTCTGGGGATTGGCCTTTGGATGAAATCCTCCGGCACTTAGCCACCACTGAAACCACTCTGGGAGCGGTGACGTTATCACCTCGCCTAGTTTATACTCCTTTAGAGTATGCTATAATGAATTCGGCGTGCGCAGGAGACAGCTGTGCCAGCATTGCGCTCAGATTCCGCATGACACTCAACTTCATACCTCGTTTAGAAAGAAGTAGGCTCCACTCTAAGAAGTGAGGTGAGCTAGGGTGACGTGTTGACACCAAACGGCTCTGTCTGGGAGAAACATGTGCTATGGCCACCTTTCCAGCAAGCCTGTGATTTTGGATTTAACAGAGGTGATCACTGAGGTGGAAAACCCACGCTGTTAAAACAATGATAGAATCCAGTAGCCCAGGAGACCTGCTTGACAGTAGCTCACACGCTGACAGCTTCTCCGAAGGGGCAGTAGCTTTGTTGCTTAGCTAGGCGGAGGGGTGGTGATGGTGGTGGCTGTTAGATGTTCGGTGTCCTGAAACACGGCAGGAGGAACCCGAGCACCTAACACTTTGTCCTGAGGATACTGGTTTTCCACAGTGCTTCGTGCTTAAGGAGACATAGCTGGCAGTAGGTTCCCCGCTGCCAGCCTCTCTAAAGGTGCACGAACTTTGACACCTCGGCTAGGTGGGTGTGTTAAGTGTTCGGCATTCTGAACATAAAAGGAAGGGACCGAACACCTAACGATTCACTGGAGACCGCTGCTCTCCGAAACACCAGTGGTGGCGGAGATTGAACCACAGCCTCCTAAGGATTCTGGTCCTTTTCATTGCTTCGTACCTAAAGAGACATAGCTGGCAGGAGGTTTCCCACTGACGGCCTCTCTAAAAGGTGCAGCTCTCAGCAGGTCAGTCTGGTATGCCTGCAAAGCCATTGTGTGCAGGGCTGCACCAGGCTGACCCGCTGCCTGAAAAATCTTCTCCCACCAACGAAGATGTTAGTCTACACGCTTGGTGGGGAGTGTGAATTTTTCCCAAGAGGATGAGCTCCAAAAACTTCATTTAATATTTCACAGTTTTGTAATGCTAAGGTTATGTTGGTTAAAATATATTTGCTTTGTTTAATGCAAGTAAAAAAAAAACATAGACATCTTTTTTTGTGATTAGGTGATTTGTTGTGGTTAGCCTAAAATTCAGTATAAAAACCTACAAGTATGTTTCAAAGATAGAGAGAAAAAGAAAACGAAAGAGATTGCAAGATAAACAAGAAGAAAGTGTATTTTAATCACTGTAAACCTGTATATTTATACATATATAATATATGATTTTATATATATATATATATATATATATATATATATATATATATGATACATATATAAATGATATCACTTAATACCTGTATTTATTTAGTATAGCAGGTTTTAGAGCTGGTTACTAATGTGAATAAAATACATAATATGACATAAAAAAAACATTCTATGACCATTTAAAGGCTCAGAAAAATTTTATGATGCAGGGCCAGGGGTAGCTCAGTGGTTAAGGCATTGGACTACGGTTCGGAAGATCTCAGGTTCAAACCCCACAACCACCAAGTTGTCACTGTTGGGCCCTTGAGCAAGGCCCTTAACCCTCAACTGCTCAGGTGTATAATGAGATAAAAATGTAAGTCGCTCTGGATAAGAGCGTCTGCCAAATGCCTAAATGTAAATGTAAATACGTAATATGTGAACTGGGTCTATATAATATGGAATCCACTATGCTAATGTGAACATTAAGCAGCAGATTGATTCTGGATTCATACGGTAGGTCATATACAGTGGAACCTCGGATTACGAGCTTAATTCGTTCCAGAAGCGGGCTCGTATTCCAAAACACTCGTAAACCAAATTTAATTTTCCTATAGGAAATAATGGAAATTTTAATTATTCGATCTTACACAAACACACACGCACACTCAAAAACACTGTAAGCACTAAGACCCAGCAGGGGAGATGATAGGTCTTAGCTTTACAGCTCCCCTCCTCTCAGGTTGCCAAACAAACACACAAACTCTTCTCTGTCGCGAATGTTTTCAAAGGTGAGGAGCTGTTAATTTTTTTTTTGCTGTTGATGTTGTTGTTGTTTTACTTTACAGTAGTGATCCCGTTAGTATGTGCGAGTGTGACTAGCGATGTTTCTTGCTAATTTTTGAAGTTTTAAAAATTGTCTCTCCGTTAATGTGTGTGTGTGTGGCGCTATATAACTATAGACCAGGGCTATTCAATTGGCGGCCCGCGGGCCACATGCGGCCCAGAATCAACCTCCGATTGGCCTAGCCCGTGGTTCCGCCCATAGATAATAAATTAATATATATTATTCATAAATTGTTATATATATATTAATATAAATATAAAGTATTTATTATGTCTATGGTCCACGCCATAAACGTGCATTCCAACACAATTACGTAGCCTGCAACACGCAAACAATGCAGAGCGTGCCGGTACTAGCTTAGATTACTATCAATCAATATGTCTTTCTCAACACTGCAACGTAAAATTGCCGATAAAAAACGTAAGTTTAACCCTGCCTGGACTGACAAATACTTGTTTATTTTACCGCCACATGCAAACGCCAAACCGATGTGTTTAATTTGTAATGAGTGCGTTGGAGTATTTAAAGATTACAATGTGCGGAGGCATCATGTTGAAAAACACCACACTTTTCGCACCAATTTTCCAGAGGGATCTCAAGAGAAGGCTGCAAAAGTGCAGAGTTTGATTGCATCTTACAACCGGAGCAGTACTACCATGGTGCGGTCATTTACAGCCCAAGAGAGAGCTACTGCAGCATCCCTTCGTGTTTTCTGGATACTGGCAAAAAAGAAAAGGCCATTCACAGACTCTAAAACTGTGAAGGACTGTATGCTGGCTGTCGTGGATGAGGTGATAAATGACGATAAAATTAAAATGAGCGTGGTATCTGCTATAAAAAACGTACCCCTGTCAGATACTTCAAACATTCGTAAGGTTGAAATTCTTGCTGCTGATGTGTATAAAAACGCTGTTAGGAGACCTGATGAAAGCTGATACTATGTCTATAGCAGTAGATGAGTCCACAGACAAAACTGATACTGCTCAGTTGTGCATATATGTCCGTTTTTTTGATGGCAAATGCTTTCAAGAGAAGCTGCTCGGCCTACTGCCGTTAGAAGGACACACAACTGGCGATATAGTCTTCGGGAAAATATCCGCCTTTTTTAAAGACAGTGGTCTGGATATGAAGCGTGTGTGCATGCTTGTGACAGATGGGGCTCCGTCCATGACAGGGAAAGTGAATGGTTTGGCAGCACGTTGGTCCGCTGTTGCACCTCAGTTGATCACCTTACACTGCATTGTGCATCAGGCGGTGTTGTGCGCAAAACTAAGCGGGGCGCTCAAAATTACAATGGACAGCGTTATGGCTATAATTAATTTTATTCGCTTCACATCAAGCCTCCAACACCGCTTATTCCGCATGCTGCTGTCAGAAATTTCTGCTGAGCACCACGACCTTCTTTTGCATAATGACGTGAGGTGGCTGTCCAAAGGCAAAGCACTGGAGCGTTTTTGCGGTCTCAGAGAAAAGATCATAACTTTTCTTCGCGGCAGTAAGAAAAAAAAGGCAGAAACGCACTTGAGTCGCATACTGGGCGACAACTTCATGGCCGATTCCTGCTTTCTTAGCGTCATATTCAAACACCTGAACGATCTCAATTTGGGACTACAAGGCAGAGACAAAACTGTCATTGACCTTGTGGAACAGATGCGCGCATTCCAAGTAAAACTGGACCTTTTCGCAAATTATTTGAGCACAGGCCGAATGCTGCATTTTCCGACCCTCGGCAAATGCATCTTATCCCCCGCACAAATCACGGATGTGATGACAGATTTCATTGTGATGGTCGATTGGATGGACTTGATCTGCCTACAGAGTTGGCCGTTTTTGTCAGAGACCCGCTCACTGTTGCAATAAAAGGGGACTTATCCGCCAGAGCTAAGAAACTGGTCCCTTCCATTGACGAGGGGAAATTCACACTCAAACTTGTTGACATGCAGTCATCTGTAACCATGGCACAGAAGCTTTACTCCCCTTTGGAGTCTGTGGGACCATCATGTCTGAAGGTTTGTGCTAATGGCAGGTTGTGCCATATTGTCTAAATCCAATTATTCACACAGTAACCACCCTGAGGCTCTAATTGGTGTGTAAATAATTTTGTTGCTTAGTGTATGCACTGTGTGTTAATTGAGTTCAAGTTGTTATGACCTATGCAATGCAGTGCTTTGGAAAAAATACAATCTGTGATTTATGAAGAGATTTATAAAAAGGGATTTGTAAAAAGTTTAAACATGCCTGAAACATATGAATACACATAATCGCTTATATAAATGACATATTAATTTTCCCCCAAAAAAATAAGCGAAAAAGTACCCCTTTACTGCTTCACGAAATTTAAGAGGTACATACCACCACCTGGCTGCAAATGATCAACTCTTGATTAATTGATCATCAGCTGGTATGCAGACCTCTATAAAAGCAGAAGTTTTTGCAGTTTGATGGTTTTGCAGGTGCATGTTAACACAAGGATAGGAGGAAAGAACATAAGCAATGGTTCTGCTTTAAAATTTTTGCATTAGACTGTTTACCGTGTGATGCTCAGACAGATACAAAAACCCAAAAGCTATATCTTAGACCTTGCACACCTCATTAAGCATGCTCAAGTCCATAACAGCACAATTAGAAGAAGATAAAAAAAAAACACTGTTTGTTTCAAAGGGTTGCCAGGAGAAAGGCTCTTCTGTCTAAAAAGAACATGAAAGCACAACTAAGGTTTGCAAAACTGCCTCTGAACAAACCACAAAACTTTTGGAACAGGGTTCGAAGTGGAGTTGTCTGGCCTTAATTCCCAGTGCGATGTTTTGCAAAAAACAAACAGCATTTCAGCAAAAACACCCTATATTCATTGTGAAGCACGGCAGTGGAGCAGTGATGAGCTTATTTTGCAGCCACAGGACCTGGGAACATTGTAGTCATTAGGCTCAAAATTAAATAATTTGATACAAGAGGATTCCAGGCGAACATGAGGACGTCTCGTGAGGGGATTATAGAGCGCTAGCACTGGCTACTGATTGTCAGGGGCCTCCACAGTTACACTGGTCATAAGAAACACACATGTGCACACTTATGCAGGTGATTGCGGACCCACATGCACACGCATATTAGACCAGGCCCACTCTATTCAGGCACTCATTGACTCCGGCACCGACCGGAACCTGATCAGCTTTGGTCCTCTGACTTCCCTGGCTAGCCCTACATGGTCCCCAGATCGACTAGAACAAGCACATCATCACGGGTTGGAATCCGTCATGCTCCCTGACATGCCTGCACTTAGCACTTCCTCCAGCTTCTATCCTGGTCACACCAAAGAGACTCCGGACATCTCCAACGTCCCCACCAAGTACCATGATCTCAGGCAGGTCTTCAATAAGACCCGAGCCATGTCGCTCCCAACGCATTGACCATATGACTGTCCTATTGATCTTCTCCCAGGCACCACTCCCTCAAAAGGCAGACTTTACTCTCTGGCACGCCAAGAAAGAGAGGCCATGAATAAGTACATCACGGACTCTCTCACTGCCGGAATCATCTGTCCAGCATTCTCGCCCACCTACGAAATACTTATTACCTCGTCCACATCCGGGAGGCCGATGAGTGGCCCACGATGGGGAGGAATGTTTCCAGCTTTGTGGTGGCCTGCGACATCTGCACTCGCTGTAAACCCAACAACCGCACTCCAGCTAGTCTCCTCAGACCCCTACCCATACCTCACCGTCCTTGGTCGCACATCTCGCTGAATTTCGTAACAGACCTACCACCCTGCTATATATAAAAAAATACTTAAAATGCCTTGCCTTGTGAAAGGGGCACAAAAGGCTACAATAACTTTTGATATTTACTCTAAATAAGACAGATTGACATATTTATAGACATTTCCCCAAAACAGTAAGTGTAACCTATATATTGTTTTTATTAAATGTCTATAGACCTGGTTTACTAAAGATTTGTAAAGAAATAAATCTATTACATGGGCAAATAATAACATCATGTTTTGAGTGAGACTTATTTAACTATTTTATAGTCTTACTGTACAGGCATGTTATTTACAAGTTCTGACGCGTATCTTTCTTGTTACACTTAGATAGTCACGACTCAAATGTCCATTGAATTCTTAGTCTCTTGTTTTATTTTCAACATCAAAGTTTAAAAGTTCTTATAGTTTTCTTGCATAAATCCACTGTGGTTAAGACAACTCATTCGCTGTATCCTTTAGCTTACGGTTTTAAATTATCGTTACAACAACCTATTTGCTGTATCCTTTTGATTATGGTCAAAAGCTTGTGTTTTCCACAGCTTCCTTATCTTAACTGATTTCTACCGTGTGCAATAGCCATGCAATTATGAAATGACGTCGCAGATAAAATGATGTCACAGAACAACTTACGATTATCATACTAAATGCTTAGCTAATAAACTTAATGCTTAATACTTAACTAATGAAATAGAAATAAACACAACAAATTTGTGTAAAATATGGCTCTTACATTTCCAGCCCCTAATCGACAGGCAGTGAGACTGGCAATTACATTTTTTTTTGATAGAGCCATGTAGTTTTACCATTCACATTAATCATTGAGGTATTCATATCTTTGCGTACCAAAGAAAACAGACATACTAGTTATCAAATAGTTAACAGTCCATTTCACATATGAGGCACAACTTAACAATGGGTTTTTCCAGAGTGTTGGTCTTAGTTTTAACCAACACACGTCTCACAAGTCCTTTTTAATCAGGGACGACCCATGAGTTTCTTGGAGAAGACTCGTCAATTATTAGAACTACATCTCCAATCGAAAGGTTTTTTTCTCACTTGAGACCATTTTTGACGCTCCTGAAGCAGGGGCAGGTATTCAAGCACCTATTGCTTCCAGAATAGGTCAGCAAGGTACTGAACTTGCTTCCACTTGCGATGTGATTAAAAGTCCTCCTTTTTGAAAAGTCCAGGGGGCAAGTTTGGCTGTTTTTTCATCAGCAGCAGGTGGTTGGGTGTCAGGGGTTCCAGATCTGTGGGATCATCCGTAGCAGTGGTAAGGGGTCGTTCATTCATTATTGCTTCCACTTCACACAGAAATGTATGCAAGCTCTCATCGTTTAGTGTTTGTTCTTTCAATACAGATCTCTGAATTTTTCTGACTGATTTTATCTGCCTTTCCCATATATCACTGAAAAGAGACCCAGAAGGTGGATTAAATATCCACTGTATCCCTTTTTGCATGAGAACACCTTTAATTTTTGACTGTTCCACTGTTGGATAGCTTTCCGCAATTCGATCTTAGCTTCTCATGATTGACACCTGGCTTCTCCTGCACACAAAGCGTCGAATGGCATTCAGACAGGAGTCTGTGTCCAGTGACTGCGCAACTTCAATGTGCACAGCTCTTGTTTTCAGACAAGTAAACAATACGCCATACATTTTAACATTACTTCTACCTCGTTTGACATCGAAGGGTCCAAAATAGTCTACTCCTACGTTAGTGAACGGTGGGTGATCTGGTGTTATTCTGTCACGTGGCAGTTCTGACATTTTTTGTTCACCCGTCTTTTCTCTGATCTTTCTACACGTTACACAACTGGAGAGAAACTTTCTCACCAGGGAGTTAGCAGTCGGTATATTTCCGCCGCAATTTTGAATACATATAATTCCTTCCACAATGTCCAACCTTTTCATAAATGTCTCTTAAGATTAAAGTTGTGATCTATGAGTCTTTAGGTATAATGACTGGGTGTTTTACATGCTCAGGCATTGCAGATCTACCAAGAAGTCCTCCAACTTTCAGCACTCGATTCGGCAGTACTGGATCCAGTTTGGCGAGGCAACTGTTCCTTTTTACACATGGATCACCCTTTTGCAACATAGAAATTTCTTCTTTAAATTTTTGGCTTTGAATGAACTTGATGACTTTGTTTTCTGCTCTTAAGTCCTGAATTGTCAGAGACTTGTGGTTTTCTGTCATTGAGTTGTCTACACGTTTTTTTTTACCTTTTTTATTCTCTGTCTAAGCATGTTCTTGATATGAAGAATCCAAGCAACAGATCTTTTCAACTTGTACTAGTCAGAATGATAATTGATCAGTTTGCTCACGGCATCTGTACTCTCTATAGTACTCACGAAATTCACTGAGGCTGAATGTTTAATCTCATTGTCATCCTCTTTTATCGACAAGTCATGAATGTTTCCAAATTGGCTGGAGTTTTTGAAGTATTGACATAACTCCACTGCTGTTTTCTTCCAGACCACTAACCTCTAAGTCAGTGAGCACATAGCTTTCTACTTTTTTCATCGAGTTTATGGTTTTTCATATCATGTAAATTTTTCTGCCTTGAACATTTAACCGCCTTGCTAGTGACTCCGTACAGAACGTAGCAGAGCTACCTGGGTCTATAAAGGCATACACGTCTACTATCTTGTCACTTTTCTTGGACTTTATTTTAACAGGTACTGTAAGGTCCATATTTCATTCTTGTGATTTGTTGTTGTGTTTATTTTATTTCAATTTACTGGTTAAGCGCTAAGCATTAAGTGTGTTAGTTAAGCATTATACATTAAGTCCATTAAGTTTATTAGTTTAAGGATTTGGTATTATACTCGTAAGCTGTATTGTGACATCATTTCATAAGTTGTTTTGTGACATCATCCCACAGTTGTGTAGCTGCATGTCTATCATGCACACTAGTTGTTCAGTTGTTGTTAAGACACAAAAGGATACAGAAAGGTGTGGAGAACACAAGTGATACTGTAAGCTAAAAGATACAGTAAAATGAGTTGTTGTACCTGTAATCTACTGAAGCTACAGAACACAGCAAACGACTTTTCGTGACTACAGTGGAGTTATGCAAGAAACTGTAACAAACGTTGTACTTTGATGTAAAAAATAAAACAAGAGACAAAGAAATCAACGGACGTCTGGAGTCGTGAGTAACACTGTGTAACAAGAAAGATACGCGTCAGAACTTGTGCATAACATGCACGTACAGGTACAATGGAGAGAATGCAATTGTCTCCAGCCCCAGTTCAGGCGCTGATTTCATGACTCACTGTAGCAGGCAGTGTATTATCTGTTTCGGTTTCATCAACTTTTACCATTACCTTTGCATGAGCTGTGTCTTGTGCGGCAATGTGTAGCATGCGAGGATGTTTCTTTGAGCACGACTGACGCAATTCTTTTTGTGCGGTCTTTGCAGTGTCCTTTTACTAAACATCCATAGCAAAATCAATTCCTTCTTAAAAAGTCCAATTTGTCTTTGTGTATATCGTTGAACTGGTAGCGTTCATCTAAGTTATGACATTTCTCACAAAATGCACAAGGTTTAGTGAAAGCACTGATAACTGATACACCACTACTCTTTGCTGTAATCAAGTCCTTATGATTTTCACCAACCTGTTTTACACCAGTTGCAAAGCTGCTACTTCCTTTTTTCCTTCTTTTTTCAGCTTAGGTCCTTGAAGAGGTTTGTTACAGTGTTTATCACTAGTCAAAACGTCCAGGTCTCCAAAGAATGGGTTTGACATTGTAACGCTTGGGTTTAATTAAACCACTAGTTACTTTGCTAAGGGGTCGAGAATCAAAATACAGGTTTTTAAAAAACACTTCCGGTATTGCGCAATTAAGACAGGACAAGTAAAGATGCGACTTGTGGATTGCCCCAAGACACTGTGTAGTTAATTGGTCCTTTTTTGTTTTTTATTTCTGCTGGTCCCTCCCACTTGGGCGCTAGCTTGGCAGAAAATCTTTTCGCTGCGGAGGAGAGTGGGTGAGTTTTTTTATCCAAACTAGATCTCCCGGTTAAAAGTGCACATCTTTTCTCCAGGCATTGTAGTATCTAGCTTGTTTGGATTGTTGTTGTTTCACTTTGTTTCACCTCCTCCGTGATAAGTCGTTGTCTGTCTAGTAGTGAGTAGGCGGTGTGATCAGGTGTTGGAGGGTGATTCATGAGCCTTTCGAGTGCCCCTTTTAGTTGCCGACCCAGTGTGAGTTCTGCAGGTGTCTTTCCAGTAGTTTCCTGTTGGGCTGTATTGATGGCGAATCTGAGCTCTGGTAACCATTGGTCCCAGTTTTGGTGATGGTCCCCGACGTATGAAGCGATCATTGTCTTCAGAGTTCGGTTAACTCGTTCCGTCAGGTTCGTTTGTGGGTGGTAGCTCGTAGTTAGCTTTTGGACGCTCCCCCAGGTTTGGCAGAGGTGTGCCAGCAGTTGAGACGTAAACTGGGGTCCTCGATCGGACACTAGATATTTGGGAACTCCCCATCTAGTAAAGATTTCCTCTCTTAGCACTTTCACCAGTTTTGGCGTCTTAACATCCCTGAGGAGAAACATCTCCACCCATTTGGTGAAATAATCTACCACCACCAGAAGATATTAAATTTTGCCTTTTACTTCTGGAAAAAGGACCCATGATGTCCAATCTCACAGTGTGTCCTGGCTCTGGAACCACCGGGCTCTGTAGTAGCCCACTAGGTCTAGTGTTTTCTGTTTTATACTGTTGACAGACGCTGCAAGTTCTCACATAGTGCCAGACGTCTTTCCCCTTGGTGACGTTCGAAAGAGACCCTCTGATCCCGAGTGCTTCGTGGCTGGTCTTTCGAGAGCAGCTTCGTGATGGTGGGGTCCTTATGTTGGGCTGGAGTATCTCACACAGGTCGTTTGGTAAGTCGGATGAACATTTGGTGGTCGTGATGGCAAGACATGGAGCGGTGCCCACTTTTAAGGGCGGGGGCACCCGGGATAGCGCATCCGGTCCCAGATTTAAGCAGCCTTTTCTATGATGTACTGAAAAAACAAACTGTTGTGAGACGAGAGCTGGTTTTCGGGCAGTTGAAGGCCCATGACAGGGCGGCATGGTCGGTAAAGACCTCGAAAGCGCAACCTTCTAGATAGTGCCTCCATTTTTCTACAGCCCAGACCACGGCCAAACACTCCTTTTCAGACGTGGAGTAATTCTGCTCAGCTCCTCTCAACATTCGTGAGGCGTAAGCTACTGCTCGTTCTCCTTCTGCTGAAGTTTGGGTGAGGATGGCTTCCCAGCCCACTTCGCTGGCGTCGGTGTGTAATTGGAATGGCAGATTTAGGTTCAGTTGTATTAGTACTGGTGGGTTTTGAAGTGCGTGTTTGATGACATCCATGCTGTTCTGGCATTCTTCGGTCCACTCCCATTTTACTCCCTTCCTTTTTAAATTATTTAATGGAGCTGTTATGTCTGTAAAGTGGGGAATGAACTTGTGATACCAGCCGGCGAGACCCAGAAAACGTTGAAGAGATTTTAAGTCTTGAGGAGAAGGATATTCTGCCACCGCCTTTGTTTTCTTCGGGTCTAACTGCACACCTTTTTCAGAGATGACATGACCAAGGAACTTCAGCCGCCTTTTGAAGAAATGACACTTCTTCATGTTGAGGGAGAGATTGGCTTGGGTGAGTCTGAAAAATACTGCGTTGAGATGCCTTCTATGTTGTTCTAGTGATTGAGAATAGATAATGATGTCATCTATATAGACAAAGCAATATTTTCCTCTTAGATCCACCAAGACTTTCTCCATCCATCGTTGGAACGTTGCAACTGCATTTCTGAGTCCGTGGGGCATGTACCGGAATTGAAACAGACCTTTGGTAGTGATGAAGGCGGTCTTCTCACAGCTGTCTCTCTCCATCTCCACCTGCCAGTAACCAGATTGCAGATCCAATGTTGAGAACCAGGAGGCGCCGTCCAGTGATTCAATGATGTCGTGTATTAATGGCATTGGATATGCATCAGGTTTAGTCTTGCTGTTCAATTTCCTAAAATCTACACAGAAACGGTAAGTCCCATCGGGTTTAGGTACTAACACAACGGGTGATGACCATGACGAACATGAAGGTTTGATGATGTCCTTCAGCATCTGGTCAACTTGATCTTCTATTATTTTTTTCTTTAAGGGTGAAACTCTGTATGCTTTGGATCTACTGGTGTCGTCAGATAAAGTGATTTTGTGTCTCTCTAATGCTGTTTTGCCCAAGATGTTGGAGGTGGTGCGGGGCCAAGCGGCCATTAGTTTCAGCAGCTCCTTTTCATTGTCGGTGTCCCAGGATGTCACACTTTTTGCGCATAGAAGACCATCAGGAGTCACCGGTAAGGCTAGATACAGATTAGCTGTAGCCGGGAGATGCCTGTGGCTTTTAAGAAGTCCAGTCCCACGATCAGAGGGAAGGCCAGGTGAGAGTTGCCTTCTCTGGGTTTGCGCCTGGTGTGTTTTCCCATCAGCCATAACAAACTTCTGAGGAGAAGGAACATCACACCTGCCCTCCTGTTCGCAGAGCTGCCTCCATAGATGTTCCCTCATCAGAGTGTAGGAGCTTCCTGTATCGACCACAGCATTCACCTTCCTTCCTTGTACTGTTACTGGAACCAGGAGAAGCGAAGGAGTTGCCAGAGGTTGAGCAATGGAGAGTCTCGCTGCGTGCTTTGAAGGAACTCGCTCACCTGCCTTCCTATGACTCTTTTCCTTGTTGTGCTGGGAGTCCACTTTCTGCCAGTAGTCTTTAGAGCTTTTGCAGTCTTTTTGCACCCTAGAACCTATCTTCACAAGCTGTTCCACGGTGTTCAATGTTCCTCTCAGACCTCCTGCCACTCTTGGGTTGATGTTATTCAGGATTCGCCCCACTAGTTCTTCCTCGGAGATATCAGGCTTCCACTTCATACAGAGAGCGCGGTAGTCATATGCGAAGTCTCTAGGCGTTGACTAGGCTGCTGTACCAGAGACCTTAAGTTTTCTTCAACTTCTGTGAGGTAGTCATCAGGTAAGAAAGCCGCCATAAATACCTGTTTAAAAGACTTCCAGTCCTTCACCTTGCCTTTCTCTGCCTTCCACCAGCTCAGAGCAGGTCCTCGTAGCACCGTGCTAAGGGTTCTAGCAGTTCTGGGCTGGGCAGTGGTCTAATCTCCAGATAGTTTTCACACTGTTCAATGAAGTTAAGAACATCCGCCGTCTCTAAAGCGTCACCAAAGGCGGGAAACTCCAGGCGGATGGGTGGTCGACCATAAAAGGAAGAAGAAGAGGTTGAAACTGAGGAGGTAAGCTGAGCAGAAGAGTGTGTTTAAACACAAGGAGGATTGTCGTATGTTTCATGACAGCTTACGTGCTTTACCTTTGCCGTAGATGCTGTGATCGCCGTGCTGGGAGAATGTAGAACAGGAGATTGGGGAGATGCAGGGGGGTAGGCCTTTAACCTTTGGATGGGGGGCGTACTCGTGAGCCGCAGTTTTTTCATCTGGTTTTCCCAGATTACGTCACGTCGCATAAAACAGTCAGTGACAGCCCTTTCCAGTTTCTCTAGTGCCTCTTGGCAGTAGCGTTTCAGCCCTTCTAAGCTAGCATCCACTGCGTCCCGAAAACTGGTTTCTCTGTTCAGACTGCTGTTTACGGATTGTCTAAAATCCTGCTCCAACGTGTTCACTCTGTCAGTAAGTGCCCCCAAGTCCTCCTTGCATTGATTTAGTTCCGTTTGCAGTGTATGCACAACATTAATATCAGACACAACATCATCATCATCATCATGTCTGTCAGATATATATAATGAACTAATCAGTGATGTTATTTCAGCTGTAGGGTTACGGCGTGTAACAAATGCATCATCTACATCCTCCAGCACATTAGCTACAGCAGGGTCGGCCTGCACGGCACCACTAGCATTAGCATTAGCGATGTTAGCGTCCATTTTGTTCTGCCAAGACCCACAAAACCGGAAAATACCCGAAAATACAGATTCCCCATACTAACGGCCACCACTATGTAACGCTTGGATTTAATTAAACCACTAGTTACTTTGCTACGGGGTTGAGAATCAAAATACGGGTTTTTAAACAACACTTCTGGTATTGCGCAATCAAGACAGGACAAGTAAACAATAACTATGTATAAACCAAACCAAAGTGTATTAAACAAAACAAACCAACAAACAAACAAACAAGGTGCACCAAAACCAATATCTACAAAATATATACAAATATAAACAATGTGTAAGATGTATGCTGGTGTGTGAGTGCGTGTATGATTGTCCAGAGTCAATGTTATTGCAGTGTGTGAAATGATGCACGGGAGAGATTGGCTTGGCCTCACCGGTATTGATGACAAATCCGGGAGCTCGAGCAACGGAACGAGAGGTGAATTGTTAGTGTCTATGAGGAATAATCCAACCGGGGAAAAGTACTCCTTCAGAACCATCCAACGAACTCTCTCTCAGAAAAAACAGCGCGCTGGGTAAATCTCTCCATGTCGGGCCGCTTGCCAGTTCCGGCTTTATACCGGCACACGTGACCTGACGCCGCTTCTGGGTTCTCTCGCACTACGATCGCGCATGCTCGCGAGAGCTTACCCTGTGACCAACACTGTCTGTGGGGACAAGTAAAACCAGATCGGGCAAATTTCCGTGCACAGGTGAGCAGCATTAGCTCCTTAATCCATTTCCCTGTTAGTTAAAATGTCCCCTTATGTGGCTGCGCTACAACATTACTTTTGCTTGATGATCGACGAATTCCACCAACTGCGCGAACTTGCCTCTTTTCTGACTGCGCTCTTGGTACTTGTACGCATGGGCCCTCCATCTAGGGCTGCAACAACTAATCGATAAAATCAATAATTATCGATAATGATGTCAACAAATGCCATTATCGATTAGTTGGGCTGCTCACGTCACTGAGGAGCGCGACCACAAGATGCACAAATACACACAGATACACAGCTGCTCGCGCAATGGAGGTTACAGAAGCGTCTGCAGGAAAAAGCGTGCGCCCCGAGTCCTCCAAGGTATGGGAGCAATTTACATTAAACGCCTCTAAGAAGACGGTAACCTGCACGCTATGCAAGACCGAGCTTTTATGGCATGGTAGTGCCACAGTCATGCCAAACACTTAAAAAGAAAACATGTTGGTGTTACTAATGGCGAAACCTCAGCAGGGTCAGTAAAAACTGTATCTCCATCGTGTAAAAGTTGTATAGTTTAAGTGCTTTTGTTTAAACTGTTTGCTAACTTCGGGACAGTTGCACTAGATCTGTTCACGTGCTACTCGCTAGCATTACATTGCACAATCACCTCATGAGCAATAGTGATTAGTTAAATGGCGCTACTTTAGATTAGCTTAATTTACACGGTGCGAATAACAGTAGAATATTACATTTAGTGATTATTGTGGTTTTTAGCGAATGCAAATAACAGTATTTGTGACTATTAGCTTTTTGCATTTTTACAGTTTTTTTAATAGTCCACTACAAAGGTAACTTGTAATTTACTGTGGTTTTACTTGTGCATATATCATTTTATTATACAAAATTACATTATTTTAGCTGTTTATATCTTAACAACTGAATTAGTGTATTTTTTAAACTACTGTATATATACTGTGTGTGTATATATTATATATTACATTTTATTTAAGGTTTAAAATGTCAAAATTAAAGATTATTAAACTCTATATGTGGCTTTTGCATTTTTAAAAGTTTATTTTCATACATAAATAATACCCTGATTTATGTTTTTTTAATAGTTATAAGCAAAGTATCAAATTAAAGAAGCGGTTAGGTTTTATCCGATTAATCGAAAACATAATCGCCCAACTAATCGATTATCAAAATAATCGTTGGTTGCAGCCCTACCTCCATCTATCACACAATTTGTAGGGCAGTTTTGAGACAATAATGCTTATGTTGGTAGGAATATCTAGCTCGTCCATGTGTTCAACGTTTGCCATAACGTTGCGGCAAGTTACCAGGAACAGGGAGAAAGCGCTTAACGACTTTCCATCTTTTGGCTTTATTTCCGGCCATTTAAATGCCTTTTGCATCAGCGCTGTTGCAATTTTTAGCTCATTTTCAAACCTGTCATGTAACATTTTCATTGCTTCTGCATAATCAAGATGATCTGGCATATAGTGGCAGCTCTTCACTAGATCTCTAGGCTCTTCTCTGGTATACTGCTCAAGAAAGTATAGCTTATCGATATCACTCAGCTCTGGATTCAATGACATGTTTAAACGCCCTCATAAAGGACTTGAACTCAAGCTGGTCTCCATAAAACAAAGAAAAGTCACGCTGAGGTAAGGAAGATTGCCTTTGACTCTTCACAAGCATTTCTGTAATATCTGTCTGATGTGGCATCGCACTCTGAAGCTCTACTGTATCAGTGTTATGAAGTAAATATTCGTAGTCTTGGGTAGGCCATTTCTTTAAAGTACTTGTCATTTTAGGTCTGACACTTACGGGCCCACTTGAACGGGCTGCCTGGCGACGTGATGGCAGTCTGACATATTCGGTTGAGATCATATTCGCGTTCGTCTTCGTTTAGGCACAATTGCACGTCTCTATTGCTTTCAACAAGTCTTCTAGAAACCCTTTGTAATCCGTATAGTACTTAGTTTCAACATCACGTTGTAGGCATTGTACATAAGCAACTCTATTTCGTCGGATAATGCAGTCAATTGACTCCACTTGCCTTCTCTGGCGTTCTTCGTTTCGTGAAGCTTGTCTGCAGAACCTTTGTCGACGTGCGCCATCACACGCTCAGATTCAGCGATAGCAGTGTTGTCTTCGCCGTCTGCCATAGTAAATTTTAAGGCAGGCAGGTCCTCTCTTCACTTTCGGTTTCAGTTGCTTGTCAACAGTCACTGCGTGTTTCTTTTTTTGAGATCGCACGCGCGTTTTTTCGGTCCACGTTCACATGCAGGTAGGGTGCACTTTTAAATCACTTATCTTCACTTAAACAACGGAGAAAGCTTTTGACTTTACACGTACGGGCATGCTCTTCACAAGTTCTGATGCATATCTTTCTTGTTACACTTGGTTACTCACGACTCAAACGTCCATTGAATTCTTTGTCTCTTGTTTTATTTTCAACATCAAAGCTCAACAGTTCTTATAGTTTTCTTGCATAAATCCACTGTGGTTACGACAACTTATTTGCTGTATCCTGTAGCTTACGGTCTTAAATTATTATTACAACAACCTATTTGCTGTATTTTTTTGATTACGGTCTTAAATTATCGTTACAACAACCTATTTGCTGTATCCTTTTGATTACGGTCAAAAGCTTGTGTCCTCACACAAGATACTTCTGTATCTTAACTGATTTCTACCAGGCGCAATAGCCATGCAACTATGGAATGACGTCACAGGTGGAATGATGTCACAGAACAACTTACGATTATCATATTAAATGCTTAGCTAATAAACTTAATGAAATAGAAATAAACACAACAACAAATTTATAAAGTGAAATATTGCACTTACACTTACTTTATACTATATTCTGGTGTGTGTGTGTGTGTGTGTGTGTATCTAATAAAATGTAATGCGCTGACATTTAATCAGGTGTTAATTCTTCTGCCTTTTGCCCAAAGTTACCCTAACTAGAATAAAACTATTAAGTTTTTAATTAATGGATAAATTAATGCACAAATGTTTTATTAGGTCATATAGTTTATTCAAATATTAATTTGGCCTATCAGCAGTAGGGTTGGTTTTATGTAATTATAACGACATGCTTACATACACAGCTGCATTTAAGTAAAAATGACGGTTTCTCATGCATGCATGACTACACTGGCTATTAATTTATTTAAATCTGATCAACATTTTAAGCAGTCCTAAAGTCTTTCAAGTTTAGTCTACTCTCAAATATCTGATGTTGCTGCAGCTAACGGGAAGATTAAGTACATGCAAAAACCTCATTTACATATTATTACCTTCTATTCAATTACGTTGGATGTGATGTAATTTACACAGTCATTTTTTGTAAATGACCTGCAGTGTGCAGATTATTTTGCATACAATTTATCCTATTACACACAGAAATTAGGTTTTATTATAAATCATGGCCTACATCAACTGAATGTGCTTTACAATGACGTATACTCACCAACTCATGTGCATAAAAATGTAACCAAGTTTTAAAATTACCTTTAGTGCTGGTTTATTTTATATAAGTAAAAAAAAAGCTGTACATAGACCAGAACTTGTTATTTCAAGAATATATTTGTTTCATACATTGAAGGACTTAAAATTTTCTGCCTGTATGTCTGCCCATCCAGATTTTTTTTTACAGCATTAGCTATATTTTTATTAACTAGCTAGACAGAATTTAATAAATTTTTTGCAGCTGCTAGGTATTTGCCTGAAGTTAAACCTATATCATAAATAAAATAGAAACGTTGAGTAGAAGTAATGTGATGTTATGGGCCAGATTACACCAAAGCATTTATAGTAGCACCTTTTTAGGACAATATAGCGTCTTTTCCCGTCAATGTGGTCGTGACTCTTTGCGTCACTCAACAAAGCCAATCAACACAATACTTTGGTTTACCGTGTATAGACAGAGTGATCACTCTGTCTGATGTATTTGCCGACTGATCACACACACACACACACACACACGATTAGCTACTGATAAGAAACCGATTAGTTATTAAGTAGTATAGATACTATACCGATAAGTATTCGTAGTCTCTGGATGGCTAGACTCAGTATCTGTAGCACATTGACAGAATGAGCGTACAAGTTCATTAAATCATTAAATCTGATAGAAACATGAAAAAAAATATCGCTAGAAAAATGGACTGTGGAGAACTGAAATAAAGCTATGTTGTCTGATAAATCCATGCGTTTCCCTGTTCCACAGCGATTGGTGCATCAGGGTAAGAAGAGAGGCGGATGAATTGATGCACTCATTAAGTCTAGTGCCTACCGTAGCCTGTGGGAGCAGTGTTATGTTTTGGGGTTGCTTTAATTGGTCAGGTCTAGGTTCAGCAATGTTATAGGTATATGCTCAAAAAATTTGGTCTGCTGATGGCCTGAATATACTGAATGTGCAGTTTGCCAAGGGTGGGACTAAATTGATGAATGAAGAAATCCCAGTAACAGACTCAAGTAGGGACAATTGTGCACTTCTAAGCAATAAATAAAACCCACAAACATGCAGAAGCTAAAGGCAGCCTTAGTAAATGCCTGGAAGGCGATTATGAGGAAACACAACTCATGCCTGTAGGGACCAAAAGCCAGCCTATCCAAAAGCCTTGAAATTCCCACGGTCCCCATTTGATTGAGTACCCATGGGATACAGGACAAACAAGTCAGATCCAAGAAGTCCCCACCCTACAACTCACAGCCCCCAGGAGTGCCAGACACTACAGCATATCCCAAAACCAGTACATATAAGGATTTTTTCTTTTTCAGACATCCCAATTTCTGCCTAAAATCTGCAAAAAGATTAGCCAAGGTCATGGCAAGGCCAGTGTTGGAGCCTTCTCCTAAGCCTCTCTTACACACATAACTCCTATTTTATTCTTCCTACATTGTACAGTACATTAACCATACTCATATGAATAGGGCTTCTTCTGGGAGGTGAGGGAAACCTCCAATTCCACAATAAATATTTTATATCAACAAAGTGTTTTAATTGAGCGTTTGCTTGATATTACCCATGATCCTCTTACAGCTTAAAAAAAAAGACAAATATTGCAGTTCTGCTACCTACATCTCTATTTACATTGCTTCTTATTTGTTTGTTTGGTTTTAAAATTCTTGACAGATAGTGTTTTAATTCTGAAATAAACTCTTTACTCAGATTTTAATTCTTTTTCAGTTTACAGTTGGTTGCAGCAGTATTTATCATGGTGGATCAAGGCACTGATGTGCCTGTAATTATGTGGGTGACCTTAAGTTATTGGCAGTTATCAAGAAACTAAACTGCCTTGATGTTGTCAGACAAAATCAATTCAATTAAGCTTAGTTTTATTATAGATAAAATTTCAAACATAAATAATTTAAAATGTACAAATTTATAAATGTATAGCTGTAGTTTTTTGTCCCTAATGAGCAAGCTAAACGTGAAGCTGGCAAAGAAAAACTTCCTGGAGGGAGAAACATTGGCAGGAACAAGGATCAAAAGGGAACCCCTTTTTATTTGGGAGAACCAGATAACACCAAAAATAAAATCATTTTGAAGATATGTATTATAAGATCAAAATGCAGATGTATAACAATAAATCAGAAATAATGATAATTAGAAATCGCTTATTGTCACATAATAGATAAGGCTAATGAACTGTAGATTTTGTGGAGAATGCAAGAAGGGACTTTAACAGAACTAGCTATGACAGCAAAACTAAAGGGGTTAACCAGAAGGAAAAACAAATGAGGGCTCCCTGGGAAATGAAAGCAGCCAGACACCTTACTGTCATCAAATCTCACTCACTTACTCTTCCCAGGAGACTTGGGGGATGAGGCGGGGTCACCCAGGGCAAACTCACACACTACAGACAATTTTGGAGCCGTGGAAGGAAACTAGAGCTACTAGTGTATTTAAAAATCTTACATCTCACTATCTTACAGTGGTTACTCACGCGGAATGTCCATGACTGCCACGCACTCTGTCGCGGCAAACGGCAACAGCCAAAGGGACATTTTGCAAACGGCTGCAATTAATTTTGTTTAGACAGACTCTGTTTCTATCTGTCTATTGTTATTGTTATTATTAAAGAAAACAGCACAAATAACAACTCAAGGGCTTGTAAAAACGTTTTTATTTTAAACGGTAAAAATGTAAATTTTGAATTCCACATCGTAATAACCTTTGTATGATAAAATGACTCGTGGCATGAATCTACACGGAGCACTTCAGTTTCAAATAATCATTCAATAACATAATAATAATAATAATCAAAAATAAAATTATATTGTTCTTTTTGCTGTTTATGTCCACCATTTAATAATTGTTTAATCATCAATAATTAAAGCTGCTCACATCGCGCAGCTTTCACTTTTAAAAAATGCAGTGTTTAACTAAGTACAGATCTGGCCTTTAAAAACGCACGTTTTCAAAAAAGAAATCCCACGACTTGCCGCGGCAGGGGAGACGTGTTGGTCATCATCAGCATGTCAGATGTGGCATGTGGTGCGCTGCTGGATCCAGCCTCACTGTCCCTGACCTGTTATAGGCAGAATCTGTTCATTTAAAGCATTTCACAGCATTTACCTCTAAAGCTTTTTCTTATTTTCTCTAAAGCTTTTTCTTATTTTCGCGTAACCTTTTCTTCTTCCTCCTTTTTATTCATGGAAATTATTATTAATTTGCTCAGAAAATTCGCTGCATTGAGAAAGGATCAATATCTAAAAAGTTAATTTAATAAAGTTAGCCTAATACAATATTGTTTCCAATGCTGAAGCAAACATGATTTTGTTTTAGTCTATTCTTTGAATACAACGCGACAGCGCGCTCCGAGGTGAAGCGCATCCACACAGTTACTGTAATCCCCCATCTCACCTTTACGACAGGTGTAAAGTCTTCAAACCGGTTTCGCTGCTGGGGGAATTCGCAGAATTGGGGGTTTTAAAACAAATTAACAAGACCGAGCAGACGTCAGACAGGGGGTTTGGTTGGTTAGAAGTGGCGCTGACGGGGGCGCCGGGAGGGAGTCTCGCTCGGGGAGCAATTTAGTGTAGAACCGCCACTGCCTATTTTCCACCACATCATGTACTTCCCTGATCTCGGACTAAACTCTGCGCTTTGCTTTTATAATGTGGAGCAAGCCCGAGATCATATTAACGTAGCATTGATCATTCAAAGTTATTCATATCAGTGTATAGTTAGTGTGATTTGAAAAAAGTCCATCCAAGACGTTCAGAAGCTTCGAATAGAGTGAAAAAACGAATACATTTTCTCCATACGATATAAAATTAAGTAGAGCTTTCCTTTTTGTTATAGTACGAGGCCCTAGATGGACAAAGGAGGAGAAAAAACGGCAGAAAAAAGTCATGCCAAAAACTTTGGGTTACAATGCAAAACATGACTTTGTTTATGCCGTTTTTCTTTCTTCCTTTGTTCCCTTGGAGACTCTGTAGTACATTTTTTTCAGTTGAATATGAAAAAAAGATACCGCTGATTATTAATGCGGGAATGAATGGCGCATTGTCCAAGTGCAAGTTGATCTTGGAGCTAAACTATTTACTTTGGGTGAAAGCGCCATCTAGCGATCATTGTGTGTCAGCAGCAGCTTCCCATTCAAAACAATAGGCGGTCAAATGACCGCTGAACCGTGTTATAAGTAGGTGACACTGGCGCGGCGCTTCTAGTGTTAAGCTTGACTTTCTCACATGAAGCTAGGAACTCATCAACCGTAGCATGCAGATATGGAAACCAATACCCTTGTTGATTGATTTTTCTCACTACCTTTCCTCTAGCACAATGGTTAAATTCACGAACATCTGAAATCAAAATGCCTAACAGTGCTGTGGGTGCTATGATCAGACCTTCATGTGAACACCAAATACCTTGTGCATCCTTCTGAACTCCCCTCTGGAGCTACATCGAGTGCTAGTATGGACCTGCTTGATGTTGAACCTGGATAACATCCTCCAACTTAGGCTGCAGTTTTATAAGGACTATTGGCACCTGCACTTGCCACTTTAATGGTTCCTTTGCTTCTTAGTCTGCTACGGTATGTTGTTACTTTTAGTGACATAATAACCATCTTGGTAGCATCATAACAGACATTAGTTTACTTGGTTGCTCAACATGCTGAATGAGAGTTCCGTCACTCCTTTTAAACTATCCTTGCGTCCACCTAGTAACCTGGTAAATGCCAATGAATCCGCCACACAATCATGAGACACTCCTTCATAGGCTAAAGGAATTTATTTAGATGAGTTAAGTGTGGCACACCTCTTTATAGTAATGTCAGGATGTGTGCGCAGTGAGGAATATGCTAGAATGCAATCTGGAGTTCAAATTTCCCTTTTTTTTATCAGTTCTACACCTTTATAATGTGTATAAATGGTTACTGGGTAATCCATAATCAATGTAGATGCTTTACCATATGCATAATGTACTGCTGCAAGTCCCTGCTGGTGGCATGGTGGGTAACCATCCGTAACTTTTTGTAAGTCGCTCTGGATAAGAGCGTCTGCCAAATGCCTAAATGTAAATGTAAATGTAACCATGCTCTACATTACCTAGCTTAGTGCTGTAGTAAGCTAGGGGCTGTTTTCTCTTTCCACTGCAGGTTTTCTCCATCAACACAGCTGAGGCATATCCATCAGCTCGGTTAGCCACATACAAATAAACATTTTGGTATAATCAGGTATACCTAAAGTAGGTGCTGTCTACATTTCTTTTTTGATTGATTCAAATGCTAATAGTGCATCCGTGTTCCATTTTACTGGAGCACTTAGATCTTGCAGTCCTTCTTTTCCCATTACGTTTTTACTGCATACTTCTCAATTCAGTTAGTACTGAAGCCTGTTGAGCCTAGCAAGGTCATCAACTGTTTTACTGTTTGTGGCAACGGTGCTTTACGCATGCCTTCTAATTGAGTAGGCACTATGGCTATTGTACCATGTGAAATTAGCCGCCCTAAATATTTAACTTGAGGCTTCCAGTATTGTAGTTTAGTTTTGGACACTTTATGACCTCCTTGCGCTAACTTACTGAGTACTTTAATGGAATACCTATGTCATGTTTCGAATGATGACGAACATATTAAACAATCATCCGTAAACTGGTGAAGGTTACCTTCTATCATTAAATCTGCTAAATTAGCTTTTAAAACTGTCTCGGGTTACTTTGCTGTAACCCTGTTCCCTGAAAAGGCAGGAACGAATTGCTGCGTGAAAACACTATGGGAAACATCTTGTCATGTTGCCGGTTGTGAAGCATATGTGTATCCAACACGCCAAATTTTTGGCTTATATAACCTCGGTCGGGTAACGTCATCTGATAAAGCGCACCTGCAGGTTATAAATAGGAGTAAACCGGAAACATTCCTCAGATTGATTAGTCTGAATGGATGTCAGTTCACGTAAGCAGTGCGGCATTGGGACGCAGCATCTAATTCCCGCCTTTTCAGGAAACAGGGTTACAGCAAAGTAACTCGAGACGTTCGCTTTCAAAGGCTACACTTGATGTTGCGTGAAAACGCTATGGGAACAAAAGTGCCAAAGCCACCGCACTGCAAGTGTCTGGACTCCAAGGTTGTGTAGGGTGTGCGCACAAGGCCGAGAAGGTCTCAGAACTATGTCTGGGTAGCTGAATCGAGGACCACCTGATGCGGTGGACGTAAATCTGAAGAGCACATACTGGACACAGTGAGTAAAGTCTCTCCTGCTCTGAAGCTGTAAAGGCGGAGGACATAAGGCTTCAAAAACAATAGGGTGCATGTTGGGAATGAAACTTTCGGAAGATAGTTCAGTGAGGATGCAAAATGGCCCTGACTAGCCCAGGGGCAAGGTCTAGGCAGGATGGGGAGACTGACAGATCTCCGATCCTCTTAGAGAGGTAACGGCCATTTAGAAAAAAAGCTTCTTTGGATTCGACACGAGCGGGAGACAGCTGTGCCTGCTTACGCTCGAATCCCATGTGACACCCAAATATGTTGTCCTCTGAACAGGAAAAAGCATGCTTTCATGGCGTTGGATCTCAATCCTAAAAAAAACAAAGATGAGCTAGGACGACATGCTGATGTCGAAGCACTAGCTTCTGAGACTGGGCCAGCCAGTCATGTAATTTAAATACGGATGAGTCGTAAAAGCCAGAACTACATCCATGTATTTTGGGTATGTGCGGGTGAGAGAGCTAGACCAAATGGAAGGACCCGATACTGGTAAGCTTCGCCCCTTGAAAGCAAACCTCAGCAACCTCCTGTGTTGTGGCAATATTTCTATTAATTTATTTTTAGATAGTGGTAAAGCCTGCAAAGTCTAAAAATCGGACGCAGACCCCCGTTCCTCTTGGGAACCAAGAAATACCGACTGTAGTAGCCTCACTACCTGCCTGGTAGGGGAACATGTTACATGGCCCCATTTCCCAGCAACTTCTGTCAGCAGATGAGCACTTTCCGGTTTCATGGAAGTGGAGACAACGGCATTGAAACGCGGAGGGTTCCAGTGAGAAATGAATCCTGAATTTTCTTTTTATAGTGCTAAGTACCCAAGGAGGTATACTTAGTAGTAGCTTCCACACTGCCAGTCTCTCAGACAGGGGCAAAGTCTCGGTGGCTTGGTAAAACTGGGGGGATGTTAGATGTTCGGCATCCTGAAACATGGCAGAAAAAAAAAAGAAGAACTAACATTTTATTGAAGACTGGTGTTGCCCAAAACACCAGTGGTGGCGGAGCAAGAACACGGATCTCCTGAGGGTTCCAGGGAGAACACTTTATTCTTTAAAAGGAATTCTGCGCGCCTCTTCCCATTGGGGGGCCACCCCTTATGGTCCTGGGCACATGAACCTCAGGGCTTCTTTGTGAAGAAGACAATATGCCAGTCTGACCTCTTTTGAGGCGGTCACCGTGACCGTGGGGCGGTGAACGCACCCCAATATTACGAGGGGGTGCCCGGCTCAAAAACACTCTCCTTGTGTGTTTCATGCCTCGCAAGAGTCAGACCCAGGCGAGACTGGGTGGCCGACAGTCCCCACTCTTGAGCACGGCGGGGAAGGAATTTCCCGAAGGCTTGTTATATAACTTCACCTCATGAACCTAGTGGCGACCGTGTTAACGACATCGCGACGTAGGCCGGAAGGCGAGATGGGGCATCAAGGAGAAATGCACGATCCTTCTCCTTGATGCCCCTGAGATTCAACCACAAGTGCCTCTCCGCGGAAACCAAACGGCTTGAAAGGAAAGTAATAGCTTTTCAGGAAGGATGATGTCCCAGGAGAGAGATAGCCTGAAAGCGTCTCTTCTATCTGGGTGTCATTATATAACCCCACGCTTCCACCTCAACTATATTTAAATAAATACGTTGATGGCAGGAAAACACAGCTTACTCCAAAAAAAACTACTGAAAAACAAAACTCAGGCTCTATATCCTAGCTTACATCTCGCATTCGCGTTCACACACCGGACTGCATTACCCACAATGCATCTCCTGCACTGGACTACACTTAACTAAACAGTGGTCATAAATCAACGTCTCTCTCCCGATACACTGTTTTATCTAAAAATTTGCAATAAACCGCTAAAGACGATTTCGTTGTGTAAGCGCAAACTAACAGAGTCACTGCTGTTAAGTAAAACAAACAAACAAATGACCCAGCACCTTACCTCTGAAAAGATTTGTGACAGAGTTTGTTAGGAGAGCAGAGTGTGAAACAGTAAATGCGCTGTACCCACGCCTTTCTTGCAAGTCAGACATTTATAAGACAACATTTAGGTGGAAGTACAAAATATGACCTGTAAATAAACGAAACTTTAAACTGGTTTTTATTATTTTTTTCCATGAAACATGTTATATATTTTAAATATATCTTTCACAGCACCAACACCACTAAAAAAGAGAACACAAAGTAAAATATGTTTCACACACACACACGGGGTCACAGTGTTATAGTAAACAGTACACGCGTGCATGGATCTTGATTATACCATTAAAAGATGAGCACTAAGACCCAGCAGGGGAGACGATTCCACAGCGCAAGAGAGAGAAAAACCGTTGGCTCACTTGTGATCACATGATGCTTGGCGTTAAAACAAGAAGTGAATGTGTGAAACATGATACTGGGTGCTCGTAAACCAAGACAATGCTCGTTTTTCAAGTCAAAATGTATTAAAAATCATTGCTCGTCTTGCGGAACACTCGGAAACCATGTTACTCGTAATCTGAGGTTCCACTGTAAATACTGTTATCAAAGGACTGAAATGACAAAGTTCCAGACATTCCTCAAATTCATAAAAAAATTCAGAATATGGTCCTGCACTCTAAAAAAATTATTCTGTGGCCTTTTAAATTTTACAGTAATAAAAAAGGCTATGTTACCTTTATGTTAAAAATTACATACATGATTGTTTGAGTTACTCACTTACTCATCTTCTATACTGCTTTATCCTGTGTTCAGGGTCGTGTGGACCTGGAGCCTATCCCAGGAGGCTTAGGGTGCCACAATCCATAGCAGTTATTTGAGTTAGACAAATTAAAATAAATGCCTAAAAAACAACTATTAGTTTTGTCTTAAATTTACACTATGATTCAAGTTTATTTTACAATAAGAAATTAGCATTTGACTAACTGTGTCATGCACACTCGAAACGACCGGCACTAGGACCCGGAAGTGAAGCGGTCGCGAACCAGGAAGTATAAAAGGAGTAAACAAACCATAGCATCTTGCTCAGTCATTGAGTTTTGGCCCATGTCTCGTCGGAATCGTTCGTCGAATCGTGAGTACTCACTTTATTGGTCTTGCTTTCTGATTGAGTGTGCATTTATAGGACACGGGTTAGATTGTGTCTTTTCCTTGCTCCCCATTCGTGAGAGTCCTTAGATTAAAGAGCGTGATTATCCTGCCCACTCGTGTTCTTCCGCGTTTGGGTTTACCATTCACGCTACAAAAGGCTAACCGCTAAAGCTACGTCTTCTGGTCACCTCAGGTTAGTTCTTGACAGAATGACTGAGCCTTCTGCGGTGAACCCAGCGGATCATGCGCGCCTCTGCGACGTGGTAGATCAGCACGCCGAGCTGATCAACAAGCTAACCGGGGAGATCGCTAATCTGCGCCAGGGCCTCCAAGACCTTGTGCCGCGAGGTCGCGGAGCTCCGGAAAGAGAACGCGGATCTCCGGGCGGCTGTGGATCGCGCGGCTAGCGGGCCTCCCGTCGCTGTGGCCGCGGCGCCGCACCAACCCACCCCCCCTCGATGTATTTTTGGCACTTCCGGATAAATGGGATGGCACGGACGGGAAGTGTAATGTGTTTTTAACAGCGCTTGATCTGGTGTTTGAGTTTAATGCCACCAGGTACTCCACCGATCGGCTACACATCGCGCTTCTGGTCTCGTTGCTATCCGGGCAGGCAGCTGAGTGGGCCATGGCAGTTCTCCGGGCGGATACAGAACACGGACCGCGCACTCATATAATGAGTTCACCCGCCAACTCCGACTCACTTTCGAACACCCAGCGGGCGAGGTGGAGACCGACACCAAGCTCTACCATCTGCGGCAGGGAGGATTGTCCGTGAGCCGGTACGCAGCTGAATTCCGGACCCTCGCTGTACAGACTGACTGGGGAGATGCCGCGCTCCGGACATCTTTCTACGAGGGACTGGCTCCGCACATAAAAGACGAGCTTGCCGGGCGAGAGCTTCCTGCCACCCTGGAGGGAATGATCCAGCTCACCCTTCGTATTGACCAGCGCATCCTCTCTCGTCCGAAGCCAGCCCCAAGGACCCTGCCGCCTACACCGCACCACGACCACCTACTGCTCTCACCGCTCCAACTACTGGATCTGTCGCCTCCCTGACCGTGGCGGAACGCGAACGACGGTACAGAGAGGGGTTATGTGCCTATTGTGGGTCAGCGGCACATCACCGGGCGATCTGTCCATTTCGTCCGGGAAACGCCCAGCCCCGGTGAGTGCGAGGAGAGACTCACCGGGCCCTCTCCACCACGACCAACGCCACCATCTCACGTCTCACGGTCCAGGTAACTCTCCAATTTGGCCACAAACGAGTTCGAAGTATTGCGTTCATCGATTTCGGTGCCGCTGGTAACTTCATTGACTCAACTTATGCCAAAGAATTGGGGATGAAGATCGAGGCGTTATCCCAGCCGGTTCACATCACTTCGGTGGACGTAATCATAATCGATCAACACCAGGAACAGCTCCAACTTCACCTCACCTCCATCTCATCTCCTCCCATCATCCTCGGCTACCCGTGGCTGCTGCAGCACGACCCCCTCATTTCCTGGAACCAGAATCGTATCCTCCAGTGGGGACCGACCTGCACTGAACTTTGCCTACGGGCTCAGGCTGGGACGTGTTCCACGGAGTCCGAGGCCCCCGACGTTGACATCAACGCCATACCTCCCCCCTATCGTGACCTGGCTGGAGCCTTTTGCAAGAGAAGAGCCAACCATCTGCCACCCCATCGCCCTTATGACCTGCCGATAGAGCTTCAGCCAGGTTCCGTCCCTCCCCGCGGCCAACTCTACTCGCTGTCGGCCACTGAGACGCAGGCTATGGAGGAGTATGTCGCCAGCGCCCTTCGCAATGGGACTATCCGGCCATCTTCGTCGCCGGCAGCCGCGGGGTTCTTCTTCGTGAAGAAGAAAGGGGGCGAGCTTCGCCCATGCGTCGACTATCGGGGGCTAAACAAGATCACCATTAAAAACCGTCACCCATTGCCGCTTACCAACTCAGCCCTAGACGCCCTCTCTGGTGCCACCGTGTTCACGAAGTTGGACCTCCGGAGCGCCTACAACTTGGTGCGCATCAGAGAGGGTGATGAGTGGAAGACGGCCTTTATCACTCCCACCGGACATTATGAGAGCCTGGTCATCCCATTTGGACTCTGTAACGCACCCTCGGCCCTTTAACAATTCATCAATGACGTCCTGAGGGACATGCTAGGCCGATGGGTGTTCGTTTACTTGGACGACATTCTCATATACTCGCTCACCACTGAAGAACACATCCAGCACGTCCGGGCTGTTCTCAAGAGATTGCTCGCTCACCAACTGTACTGCAAGTTGGAAAAATGTGCTTTTCACCAGCACTCCACCACGTTCCTGGGTTTTGTTATCTCGCCCCAGGGTGTGGCCATGGACCCGCAGAAACTCGAAGCTGTTCGTCATTGGCCCCTACCCAAGACTCTCAAACAGCTTCAACGGTTCCTCGGGTTTGCGAACTTCTACCGTCGCTTTATCCGGGGCTACAGTACAGTTGCAGCACCACTGACCAGTCTGACCAGGCCCTCACCTCATCCTTTCCACCTCACTCCCGCCGCCATTTCTGCATTCAAAGAACTCTGCCACCGTTTCACCACCGCCCCTATTCTGCTTCACCCAGATGCCAACCAACCGTTCGTTGTGGAGGTGGACGCGTCGGATGTGGGCGCCGGCGCTGTTCTCTCCCAGCGAGGTCCAGACCAGAAGCTACATCCTTGTGGCTTCTTCTCCAAGAAATTTAATCCCACTCAGCAGCGATACGGAGTAGGGGAACGCGAGCTGTTGGGCATAAAGTGGGCCTTGGAGGAATGGCGTCACTAGCTCCAGGGCGCCAGCGAGCCGTTCATTGTCTGGACGGATCACCAAAATCTCATCACCATCAGAAACCTCAAACAACTCAACCCACGGCAGGCACGGTGGGCACTATTTTTTGAACAATTCGATTTCCATCTGTCATACCGGCGGACCCCGTGCCTGTCATACCCCCGTCATGTGTAATTGCACCCCTCCGTTGGGACTTGAAAACGAGGGTACGCCAGGCTCAGGCTGCGGAGACCGAACCGGCAGGTGTGCCGTCTGGACAGCTCTATGTGCCACAAACCTTAAGATCGGAGGTCCTACAATGGGGGCACTCCTCGCCCGTCGCCGGACACCCCGGGAACCGAAGGACCTTGCTCTTTATAAAACGGGCGTTCTGGTGGCCCTCCATGAAGAAGGACATAGAGGAGTTCGTTCAGGCGTGCCCGGTGTGTGCCAGGGCCAAGGACTCAAACCGACCCACACCCGGAGAGCTGCAACCACTTCCCATTCCTCGACGGCCCTGGACACACATCGCCCTGGACTTCATCACGGGCCTGCCGGTTTCCGAAGGGAAAAATACCATCCTCACGATAGTTGACCGGTTCTCCAAGGCAGTACACCTGGTGGCCCTCTCCGGACTCCCATCAGCTAAGGACACCGTTGAGCTGATACTGGAACACGTAGTCCGCCTGCATGGGTTCCCCAAAGACATCGTCTCGGACAGAGGGCCCCAGTTCACCTCCCGGTTCTGGAAGGCCTTCTGCCGTCTGATCAATTCCACCAGTAGTCTGTCATCTGGCTACCATCCCCAGACTAACGGTCAGACGGAACGGACCAACCAACAGCTGGAGCGCTACCTGAGGTGTTTTGTGTCTGATCGCCAGCGCTCCTGGGTACCTCACATGGGCAGAGCTATCTCACAATCTCCACGTCTCCTCTGCCACGAACCTAAGCCCATTTGAGGTATGCTATGGTTTCCAACCTCCGATGTTCGACCACCAAGAACCGGAGGTTGACGTACCATCGGCCCAACAGTTGGTCCGTAGGTGTCGGCGGATATGGAACCAAGCCAACCTCGCCATCCAACGCACCAACACCAGCTACGTCGCCCAGCATCGCCGCCAACACCCTCTGGGACGGTTGTACAGAGTAGGTGACAAGGTATGGCTGTCCACTAAGAACCTCCATCTGCACACAGAATCACGAAAGCTATCACCCAGATTCATCGGTCCTTACCGCATCACTTTGAGAATTAACCCTGTCACCTACCGGCTCCAGCTGCCTGCGGCGCTCCGGATCCACCCAGTATTCCACGTTTCTCAACTGAAACCCCTTACCACTTCACCGATGATTACACCCACCCCCCCTGCTCCTCCTCCCCGCATCATTGACTGAGGTCCCGCTTACACCGTGCGACGAATCCTTGATTCGCGCCCTCGGGGCAGAGGCACCCAATACCTGGTTGATTGGGAAGGCTACGGCCCCGAGGAGCGATCTTGGGTTCCAGCACGGTTTATCCTCGACCCCGAGCTCATCCGGGACTACCGTCACAGGGTATCCTCCACCTCAGGACCGTCTGGAGCCGGTCCTGGACAGGGGGGTACTGTCATGCACACTCGAAACGCGACCGGCACTAGGACCCGGAAGTGTCCTATAAAAGGAGTAAACAAACCATAGCATCTTGCCCAGTCATTGATTTTTGGCCCATGTCTCGTCGGAATCGTTCGTCGAATCGTGAGTACTCACTTTATTAGTCTTGCTTTCTGATTGAGTGTGCATTTATAGGACGCGGGTTAGATTGTGTCTTTCCCTTGCTCCCCATTCGTGAGAGTCCTTAGATTAAAGAGCGTAATTATCCTGCCTACTCGTGTTCTTCCGCGTTTGGGTTTACCATTCACGCTACAAAGGGCTAACCGCTAAAGCTACGTCTTCTGGTCACCTCAGGTTAGTTCTTGACAAACTGAATTATATTTTAAACATGCACTTAATATTTTTGATACATTTCAATCAAAATATTTGGCAATAGAGTAATTATACTAATTAGTTTCACTAACTATAATTATCACTCATTTCAACTCAATTTTTTTTATGTTTAACAACAAAAACTTAAATAAATTGCCCTGTGCAAGTGCTCATGGGAAGTCTGATGTGACATCAGAGACAAGAAGGCTGTGAGGATGTGAGAATGGACATAAAGCACCTGGAACACTCCTTACAAATCCTGGTAAGTAAGCAGCTAACACAGGTTACTAAAATAATGACTATCTGCATGCATACACAATTGTGCAATTTACTTTTCTGAATACTGTCTCAGCCGTGCTCCATAACTAACTAAGGCTAGTAATAGGTGTTCCTTCCTAATCCTGGTGTTCTTTTTGATTTTGCTTGTTTGTTTACCAAACTGCTCAGCTAAAGCGCGGTTAATACAGATACTTAAATCTCTCCTTTTACACCAGACTTAAACACCGAGCAGTATGCACGTGCATGTCCGGGTTTTCTTCGGGTTTCTTGTTGTAGGCGGCTGCGGTTGTGACGCAATATTTGAATTTCTCCCACCAAATGTGATTTTGCGTAGCCTAACGCCACTGTGGTGAGGATATAAAACTAGCATGTTCAAATAATTAGCCCATGTGTAATGGTCCACCTCACACACTAAGACACTTTAAGAAAGAAACGCAGAACAAAGCAGGTTTAAACAGCAGAAATGAGGTGCAGTGTCCGGGCTCTGGCACAGTTTAGACACCTGGCTCTGGCAGTGTTTTATCCGTTACTGTATGTTAATGTTTTTAGCTGCATGCAGCAGTAGAAAACTGTTGCGTAAATGCATCAGCTGTACGTCCAGCACAGCTCCAGCCATGATTTCCAGCACTAGAGGCAGGCAGTTTGATTAGCAGTATAATGCTGCATAGCCTTAGTTAAGTAAAAATGTTTGAAGTTCTATTTTTTTTAAGTTAAAGTCATAAGTGTATGACGTTTTATACTTTAATGTATTTGAAATGCAAAAGTTCTACAAGTAAAACAAAATTTAAACATTATTGAATTTGCTGTTGATAAAATAAATGTTTTAAGTACTGTACTAGTAACTAAAGCTATAAAATATAAAGATTTAGTAAAAGTACATTTCTCTCAGAATTATAATTGGGAGAAAGTAATATGAAATTAAAATATTGAACTTAAATATGTTATGTATGTTGTAATATGTAAGTAAACGAAACTTTTTTTTCCCCCAACAATATCTTTATTGCGTTTTTAAAAATATACAGAAATTAGAGTGCTTTCACATCAAAAGGAACATCCAAGGCAACTAAATTATTGTATAACAGTCAATCAACCTTTCTTTCAAGTCAGACATTTATAAGACAACATTTAGGTGGAAGTACAAAATATGACCTGTAAATAAACGAAACTTTAAACTGGTTTTTATTATTTTTTTCCATGAAACATGTTATATATTTTAAATATATCTTTCACAGCACCAACACCACTAAAAAAAAAAAGTTGATTGGAGATAAAACAGGAGGTAAATGTCAACTTTTTAAATGTACAGAATTAATTAAATGTGATTATAATAAATTCAAAATAAGTTTTTAATTAGAATATACTAGATTTTCAATTACCTAAAGTAAAAAATGTATATGTAATGCGTAAATAAAGTTGGGTATCATTTTTGTACAAGGGACATATAAGTCAAACTTTGATTGTGCAGAATAACAGAACACACTTATTAGAGTAAAAGCTCCCTTTATTTCTCTGTTTTTTTTTCTCTTTATTTAAGGTTCTGCATGGTTCTGCAAGCGCAAAATGCCTTTTGTGATCAAAGCAGTCCCTTTTTTTGTAAAAGCATTCCACTGGAATGTTCACTGGAATTTTACCAGCAATGGACTCTGTAAAATCAAATTAGTTTTATGTCTCTCGTTTAAGAGAAATTTCATCACAAGGCACACTTTGACTTGAATACCACTCGTAGATCAGTGTGATGTATATTAGTCCAAAAAGTATGTATTTAAACAGGAGTACTATTTTACCAGTCTGGTAGACTTTATAGTAACAGCAGTGGTGTCAAAAGTATTCACATTCATTACTTGAGTAGAAGTATAGATACTAGGGTTTAAAAAGACTTTTTTAGAAGTTGAAGTATCAACTCAAGCTTTTTACTTAAGTAAAAGTGTAAAAGTACTGGTTTCAAATCTACTTAAAGTATAAAAGTAAAAGTAACGTGAGGGGGGTGGGAAGCATTAAGGATAAAAGCTTAGGCTGTGCCACCCGCCTATAAACTGCACTAATACCTCATAAAAAAAAAACAATATATATATTGTATTTTTTAACGGCTATAGTGATTTGGGATACTGTATATGGCAATTGAAAAAGAATGCATTTTAGTACAATGCAAATACATTAAAGAACCATATATGTGTACTACTAAGCATTAACATGTTTTACGGAAAAGAAAATATAATAAATAGTTGCCTATAAGTATTTTAATGTTGCAAAAAGTCAAACTTCAGAGGCATGTCATCGGTAACCTTTATTGGAATGTAAATGTACATCCAAGCTTAGCTGCAGAAATCTGTGTGTCACACACACCCGCGCCGCGACCGGCACTAGGACTCGGAAGTAGTAAGGTCGCAAAACAGGAAGCAAAAAAGGAGACAAGATGGCGCTGCACATCACTCAGTCATTAAGTTCACCCATGATGGTTTAGATCGTTTCTCTGCCTGAGTTATCACCTTCTTGGGTTTACTTTCTGTTTTCGAGTGTGTGTTTATAGGACGCGGGTTAAATTTGTGTTTTTCCCTTGCTCCCTTCTGTGAGAGTCCTTAGACTAAATCGCATGGTTATCCTGCCTATTCGCTTGCTTCCACGTTTGGGTTCACCATTCACGCTACAAAGGGCTAACCGCTAAAGCTACGTCTTATGGTCTACTCAGGTTAGTGCATGACAGAATGACTGAGTCTTCCGCGGTGAACCCAGCGGATCATGCGCGCCTCTGCGATGTGGTGGATCAGCATGCCGCGCTCATCAATCAGCTAACCAGAGAGATCGCTAATCGGCGCCGGAGCGTCCAAGACGTCGCGGAGCTCCGGCGGGAAACCGCGGATCTCCGCGCGGCTGTTGCTGACGTGGCTGGCCGGTCTCCCATCGCAGAGGCCGAGCGCTGTATCATCCCCCCCTCCCTTCTGATGTTTTTTTCTCATTACCGGAAAAATGGAATGGCACAGACGGGAAGTGTAGTGTGTTTCTAACAGCGCTTGATCTGGTGTTTTAGTTCAATTCCACCAAATACTCCACAGATCGCCTACGCATTGCTCTCCTCGTTTCTAAGCTATCAGGGCAGGCAGCTGAGTGGTCCACGGCAGTCCTTCGCTCAGATACAGACACCGCCCATTCATATAATGAATTGACCCGCCAACTCAAACTCACTTTTGAACACCCTGTGGGCGAGGTGGAGACTGACACCAAGCTTTATCATTTACATTTACATTTAGGCATTTGGCAGACACTCTTATCCAGAGCGACTTACAAAAAGTGCTTTAATGTTTACATAATTGGAAACATACTTACACTGGGTTAACTAGGTTAATAACTAAGTGCCATTAGTCCAACACAACTGGGAAGAGGGTTTTTTTTTTGGGGGGGGGGTTAGTCCAAGTACTGGAGAAACAGATGCGTCTTGAGTCGTCGTTTAAAGATAGTCAAAGTCTCTGATGTACATCTAGAGGATGCCGGCCTCGATCCCTGAGAGATAATGGGATGAGGCGAGCAGTGCTGGAGGATCGGAGGGAACGTGGTGCAGTGCGTGGTGTAATTAGCGCAGAGAGGTAAATGGGTGCTGGGCCATTTTTAGCTTTGTAGGCAAGCATCAGTGTTTGATGCGGGCAGCTACAGGAAGCCAGTGCAGGGAGCGGAGGAGTGGGGTGGTGTGGAAGAACTTGGGGAGGTTAAAAACGAGACGTGCTGCTGCATTCTGGATCAGTTGCAGAGGACGAATCGTGGACAGAGGCAGGCCTGCCAGAGTTGCAGTAGTCCAGTCTTGAAATAACAAGGGACTGAACAAGCACCTGAGTAGCCTGTAAAGAAAGAAATGGGCGAATTCTTCTGATATTGTAAGAAGAAATCGACAAGAGCGAATAAGGTTAGCGATGAGTGGGGAAAATGACAAATGATTGTCCACGGTTACCCCAAGATTGCGGGTGGTGGCTGAAGGAGTGATTTGGTTGTTGTCCAGGGATATGACAAGGTCTTGACCTGGAGATGAGTCACAAGGGATAAACAACAGTTTGGTTTTACTGAGATTGAGCTTCAGCTGATGAGCAGCCATCCAAAATGAGATGTCTGCCAGACATGCTGAGATCCGGGTGGAAACCTGAGTGTCAGAAGGAGGAAAGGAGAGAACACGTTGGGTGTCGTCTGCATAACAGTGGTATGAGAATCCATGCGATGATATGACCTTACCAAGAGACCGGGTATAGAGGGAGAACAGAAGAGGACCAAATACTGAGCCCTGCGGGACACCAGTAGAGAGTTTACGTAGGGCAGATGTAGATCCCCTCCATGTTACCTCATATGACCTATCTTTTAGGTAAGAAGCAAACCATTGCCATGCTGTTCCACAAATTCCAAGGCTTGTAAGAATAGATAGTAGAATCTTGTGGTTCACCGTGTCAAATGCAGCTGACAAGTCCAGGAGTATGAGGACAGATGACAGTTTAGCAGATCTAGCAGCATGGAGCTTCTCAGTGACTGACAGAAGGGCAGTCTCTGTGGAATGTGCCACTATGAATCCAGATTGGTTTGGGTCATTAAGGTTGTTCTGTGAGAGATGAAGAGACATTTGATTATAAACAGCTCTTTCAAGAATTTTGGAAATAAAAGAGAGCAGTGATACCGGGCGATAGTTGTTATCATCTGTTATCTGCGGCAGGGCGGGTTGTCCGTGAGTCGATATACAGCAGAGTTTCATACCCTCGCCATGCAGATGTCCTGGGGGGACGCCACGCTTCAGACATCCTATTACAAGGGACTGGCTTCGCGGATAAAGGACGAACTCGTCGGACAGGAGCTTCCAGCCACTCTGGAGGGTCTGATCCAGCTTTCCCTCCGCATCGTTCAGCGCCTTCTCTCTCGTCCCAAGCCACCCCCAAGGACCCTGCCGCCTGCCTTCACCTCCCCCGACACCACGCCACGACCACCCTACCATCTTCATCACCACTCCTACTGGACATGTCAGTTCTCCACCTCCTGCCGTGGTTAACACCGGAGCCAGGGAACCCATGCAATTAGGACGCGCCTCCCTGACCGCTGCAGAATGAGAACAGCGCTTCAGAGATGGGCTCTGTGCTTATTGTGGGTCAGCCGAGCACCATAGAGCCATCTGTCCACATCGCCAGGGAAACGCCCAAGCCATCTCCACGATCCCTAGCGCCTCTCGTCTCACGGTTCAGGTACACCTCATGTTTGGCCACAAACGGGTCAGAAGTACTGCGTTCATTGATTCCGGTGCCGCAGGCAACTTCATTGACTCTTGCTATGCCAATACTGGAAGTGGAGTTGGAAGCGTTATCCCAGCCTGTTCGTATCACCTCAGTCGGTCGGCCCCTTTCGTCTAGCCCCATCACCACCCAAACACAACCCATCACCTTAATTATTTAGCAACATCAGGAACAGATCCAATTTCACCTGACTTCCATTTCGTCACCACCCATCATCCTCGGACACCCCTGACTTTTCCAACACGACCTTCTAATATCCTGGACCCAAAACAGGATCCTGTAGTGGGGGCTGGCCTGTAACAAACTTTGCCTATCGGCTTCGGCTGGGACGTGCTCTAGGGAGTCCAGGGCCCCCGACATCAACACCAACGCGATTCCTCCTGCCTACCGAGACCTGGCTGAGGTGTTCTGTAAGAGACACGCCACCCATCTCCCGCCTCATCGCCCCTACGACCTAGCGATTGACCTGCAGCCAGGCTCGGTTCCCGCCCCGCGGCCATCTCTACTCCCTCGCACCCACCGAGACACGGGCGATCAGTGTTTGCCAGGGCAAAGACCACCAACCAGCCGACACCTGGAGAGCTCCAACCACTTCCGGTTCCAACTCCAACAACTGGAGCGCTTTCTAAGATGTTTTGTCACAGATCGTCAGCGATCCTGGGCCCGCTATCTCATATGGGCTGAGTTATCTCATAACCTTGGTGTTTCTAGATTGAGGCTGCTTTTTCCCGAGCTCCGCCAGACTGACCAATTTTTCTACTTTTTCGTCCCCTTACGAAGAGTAAACATATAACAGATAAGTATTTCATACTACCTTATAATATATTCACTCGAAACGCGTGTTATATCGTTTTCGTATAAGTTTATTTCGCATAAGTTTTAATTGTTTTGCAGCACACCGCTTCTAACCGGCTTTCCATTAGCATCGCTAGCCCGTTAGCCCGGCTATCACAAGTTTGTTTACGCTCTTTCGCACCGGTTATTTCTATTTTTAGACACCATGTCGGTTGTGTCTCTGCCTCTGTGTGCAGGTGAGGAGACATTGGAGCTGCACTCGGTGGACTTGGAGATGGAGGCCGTGGAGAAGCTGATCCGCGACCTACAGGTGAAGCTGGCCCGGCTACAGCAGCGGAAAGCCACGCTGGAATCGTCGCGGACCGACGCTCACCTGTCCCAGGTAAATTCTCGGCATGAGAATTCTACGACATCCTCTACTCCACGTGCTTCTCTGCCCAGGTCCAACGCACCGAGGACGCAGCCCGCCCAGGTTTCCTTCACCCCGGCGCCGGGATACCACGAGGCCTGGAAAATTCAGCAGCGGAAGACGCGCGCCAAGCCCCGGGCGAGGACCTCTCCTCCTCCGCCACCACCCGTCTTCGATATCTCAACCCGAAACCGCTTCGCTCCTCTCCGTGAGACGGCACACGACGCGCTGGTCATCGGAGACTCCATTGTCCGGCACGTGCGTGCTACCACAGCTAAAGGTAAGGCGTGCACGTGTTCTTGATGTTGCTGCACAGGTGCCTGCGGCCCTGAGGAAGAACATTCGAGCTGTGGTTTTTCATGCTGGCACCAACGACATCAGGCTGAGGCAGACGGAGATCCTAAAGAAGGACTTCAGGAGCCTGGTCGAGAAGGTCCGCAGCACATCACCCACGACAAAGATCGTCGTATCTGGACCACTTCCGACATTTCAGAGAGGAATCGAGAGGTTCAGTAGATTATTTGCCTTCAATGAATGGTTACAATCTTGGTGTCAACAACAGAGATTACCCTTTGTTGATAACTGGAATGTTTTCTGGGAGCGTCCTAGGCTCTACCGCACAGATGGCCTGCACCCTAGCAGAGCTGGAGCAGCGGTCCTCTCTGACAACATCTCCAGGACATTACGAACCATCTGACTTGCGGTAAGTCATACCTCAGATTCTTTAGATATCAGCCACAATACAACTCACCATACTAATAGACGCACACACATAGCTTGTACTATAGAAACTGTGTCTGTTCCCCGAATAGTGAGAAAAAAGAATAAATTCATTAAATCCAGCCGAAACAATCTGGTAACCATTAAACCAGAAAAAGGCCAAATAAGTAATCGAAGTCTACCTCTAAAGTTTGGACTTCTCAACATTAGATCCCTTACGCCTAAAGCACTTATTGTTAATAAAATGGTATCAGATTATTGCCTTGACGCACTCTGCCTCACTGAAACCTGGCTTAAACCAAATGAATATATTGGTCTGAATGAGTCTACTCAGTCAGGATATTTTTATAAGCACGAGCCCCGTCTAATTGGTCGCGGTGGTGGTGTCGCCACTATCTACAAAGATGTACTCACTGTTACTCAGAAAATAAGGCCCAGGTTTAACTCATTTGAAGTGCTCGTCATTAATGTTGCACTTAATGAAATGCATAATAAACCTGCGCTATATTTTACTCTGGCCACCGTGTACAGACCCCCAGGGCCATATGCCGATTTTCTAAAAGAATTTGGACATCTGCTATCAGACCTAATTGTTAACTCTGACAAAGTGTTGATAGTAGGTGACTTTAACATTCATGTAGATGATGCTAACGACACTTTAGCCCTCGCATTTATGGACTTACTAAATTCCTTTGGGGTTAAACAAAATATAAATAGATCAACTCACCGCTGTAATCATACACTAGATTTAATTATATCTCATGGTATAGATGTCACTAATATAGAGATTTTAACTCAAAGTGATGATATCACAGATCATCACCTCCTGATATATACTCTACCCGTAGAACAGATTAGCTGTGTCTTTCCACGTTATCGATTTGTTAGAAATATGAATCCGACTACTAAAGACAGATTCACAAGTAATCTACCGGATCTGTCCCAAATTCTTATTAGACCCCTAAATGCAGACGATCTAGACGAAGTGACCAGCAGCATGGGTACTATTTTTACCAGTACATTAGACACTGTTGCTCCCATCAGATTAAAAAAAGTCAGAGATAAAACACTTGCTCCTTGGTACAATAGTCATACTCGCGCCCTAAAGAGAGCAACCCGTAACCTTGAGCGAAAATGGAGAAAAACTAAATTAGAAGTTTTTCGAATTGCGTTTAAAGACAGTATGTGCAGCTATAGACGGGCTCTAAAAACCGCTAGGACCAAGCATCTTAGCCAACTAATAGCAAGAAACCAAAACAATCCCAAGTTCTTCTTTAGTACAGTAGCCTGCCTAACAAAACCTAAGATGCCTGCAGAGAGTACTCCACAACATTTTAGTAGTGAAGATTTTATGGACTTCTTTAATGAAAAAATTGATAGCATAAGGAAGAAAATAACAGAGGTTCAACCTCTAATAGCATCTCATGATCTAGTTCAGCCTAGAGCTTCACATTTAGATTTTCAGTGCTTTACAGGTATAGGACAGGAAAAGCTGTATAAACTTATCACCTCAGCTAAATCAACAACGTGCCTGTTAGACCCAATACCAACCAGATTTTTAAAAGAAGTGATGCTTACAGTTGGAGAGCCAATTCTAAACATTATTAATTCTTCATTATATCTAGGTCACGTCCCTAAACCTTTGAAGCTGGCAGTTATTAAGCCGCTTCTTAAAAAATCTAATTTGGACGCGAATGAAATAACAAATTATAAACCGATTTCAAACCTTCCGTTCATATCAAAAATATTAGAAAAAGTAGTATCAGCTCAAATATGCACATTCTTGCAGGAAAACAACATCCTAGAAGAATTTCAGTCAGGTTTCAGGCCCCATCATAGTACAGAAACTGCACTAGTTAAGATTGCAAACGACTTGTTTTTAGCTTCAGACCAAGGCTGCATCTCAATACTAGTCTTACTTGATCTAAGTGCTGCATTCGACACCATAGATCATAATATTCTCATAGACCGCCTACAAAATTATATAGGTATTTAGGGGCAGGCATTAAAATGGTTTAGATCATACCTGTCTGATCGATACCATTTTGTAGATCTAAATGGAGTACCGTCTGATGTAATGCCAGTGAAATATGGGGTCCCACAAGGGTCAGTTTTAGGACCTCTCCTGTTCTCAATTTACATGCTTCCCCTGGGAAACATCATTAGAAGGCATGGGATTAGTTTCCATTGTTATGCTGATGATACCCAATTATACATCTCAACAAAACCAGATGAAATACCCAAGTTGTCTAGATTAACAGAGTGTGTCCAGGACATAAAAGATCGGATGACCAATAACTTTCTTTTACTAAATTCAGATAAGACAGAGATATTGCTCATCTGCCCAAAAACCAGCACACAACAGCTTTCACAATTCAGCCTGCATTTAGAAGGATGTACTGTTACTACTAGCTCAACAGTAAAAGACCTGGGCGTGATATTAGACAGTAACTTGTCTTTTGAAAATCATATTTCCAATATCACAAAAACAGCCTTTTTCCATCTTAGAAATATTGCCAAACTTAGGAGTATCCTATCCGTATCTGATGCAGAAAAGCTAGTTCATGCATTCATGACCTCCAGACTGGACTATTGTAATGCATTACTAGGTGGTTGTCCTGCATCCTCAATAAACAAGCTACAGTTAGTCCAAAATGCAGCCGCCAGGGTTCTCACTAGATCCAGAAAATATGATCATATAACACCTATATTATCATCCCTGCACTGGCTACCTGTTCAATTTAGAATTAATTACAAAATAGTACTACTTACATACAAGGCTTTAAATGGTTTAGCTCCCTCATACCTAACCAGTCTTTTGATACGTTATAATCCACCACATCCCTTAAGATCACAAAACTCCGGACTTCTGGTAATTCCCAGAATTTTAAAATCTACAAAAGGGGGCAGGGCATTTTCATATTTGGCTCCAAAGCTTTGGAATAGCCTTCCAGACACCGTTCGGGGAGCAGACACGGTTTCCCAATTCAAAAGTAGGCTCAAGACGCATCTCTTTAATCTGGCATACGCGTAACTCATCCCATAACCTCATACTCCAGTACACCTATCCTGAATGGCAACTACGCTAATTCTCTCCATCTTTTCTGTATTTTTCTACCCATCCTGAGACATCTGGAGATTGTGCCAGCTTCAGTAGACAAAGGCCAACCCTGCGAGGTTTCTAAGGCATCTTGAGAAGGACCTGCTCCAGCTAGATTCTGCTTTATGATGGCTGGAGCTACACATCCTGCTCCTGTGCTTCCAGTGATCTGACCCCATCTGCCCTCTGCACCTACTGCTGAACTGAATCTACACAACTTCTGATATATTGAACTTTCACCTGCACAACACACTTGATGTTATTTCTATCTGTTATCACCCAGATGAGGATGGGTTCCCTGTTGAGTCTGGTTCCTCTCAAGGTTTCTTCCTATTGCCATCTCAGGGAGTTTTTCCTTGCCACTGTCGCCGTCACCCTTGGCTTGCTCATCAAAAACATTTCATTCATCATTCATTCATTTAATTATTATCTAGACACATTTTTCTCACACATACACACTTCCAAATATTTTCTTTTCTTTTCTTTTCTTAAAAAAAAAAAAAAAAAGAAATCTTTAATTTTTTTTTTGTGAAGCTGCTTTGGGACAATGACCATTGTTAAAAGCGCTATATAAATTGAATTGAATTTAATTGAATTGAACCTTCATGTGTCATCTGCCACAAATCTGATACACCGCCCAACATCGCCGTCGACACCCACCGGGATGAATGTATAATGTAGGTGACAAAGTATGGCTGTCCACCAAAAATCTGCATCTCCTCACAGAGTCAAAGAAGTTATCACCTAGGTTCATCGGTCCCCACAGCATCACACTCCGCATCAACCCTGTCACCTACCAGTTCCAGCTGCCTGCGGCGCTCCGAATTCATTCGGTTTTCCACACCTCTCAGTTGAGACCCTTCACCACTTCTCCTTAGACTAAATCGCGTGGTTATTCTGCCTACTCGCTTGCTTTCGCATTTGGGTTCACCATCCACGCTACAAAGGTAGCTAGAGCTACGTCTTCTGGTCTACTCAGATTAGTGCATGACACTACCCTTGTATGGTTGTCTTTAATAAACATTAGTTCTATCAGAATGAATGATTAATCCAAGTAATAAAAAAAAAAAAAAGATATATACACATATAATCATTCCTGTTACCTTCCTGGTGCTGTTACCTTTCTCGCTGGTGCTTGGTTGTGACATTTCGCTTGAATCTTGAGTCTCTATCGCAGACATCTTCGTTTACTTATCACAACCTTATCAACCGAAAATGCTATTTTTTTTAAACGTCCTTGATGGAGTGTGTGACGTGACGTCATGTGCAGGTGCAATGGATCGCGTACCAACTAATAGGGTGTTGGAATGGTATGTTTATACTTCTCATCCAACCACAATTAAATTCGCTTCAACCGGATGGCGTGATTTATCCAGATGTTTTTTTGTTTGTTTGTTTTTTAAATGACAAGCTGAAATAAAATAGAAGTAACAAGGCTATTTTTAAAATGTAAGGAGTAGAAGTAAAAAGTCGGCTGAAAAATAATTACTCCAGTAAAGTATAGATACCCCAAATTTCCACTTAAGTAAGGTAACGAAGTATTTGTACTTTGTTACTTGACACCTCTGAGTTACAGTCACACTTGTACTTACTTGTATACTTTGTATACTATAATTCCTTTTTTAGGTGCCAGCTTATGGGATGGCAGTGTAAGCTCTGCACATTTGTCGTATCAGCAAAAGGAATTTCAATCATTATCGAGTGAAGCATGATACTGTTGGTCATGGATATTTATTGTCCTGTATTCATTTAGACTAATATATCCACTTAATTATTTGACTCATTTTCACTTACAGTAGGATAACCATTGTACTTTTACATTAACTTCTGATTTTCATTACATTTACTCAATTTTGTCCACTGTTGTTCTAAAGTTATTCTATAGTTATTCAGGTCTACTTAATCTTTTTACTGAATTGTAATTCATAAAGTATATTTTACATGATTTTGCAACTTTTATATTGACTCAATATTTTTAAGTGTAAAAATGTTTCACCAAAAAATATTGAGTACAACACAGTTTTATTTTTCAGAGTGTGACGTTTTAAAAATACTGATTAATTTAATTATGAGTGAGTTAATAATGAGTGTTAATCTAAAAAAAGTTTCAATGAGATGTAACTTTTTACCATTATTTCCTTAACCAAGTAAGAAATAATAATTCCCCCATGATTCAGTAGATTGTAGATTCACTTTTAGCAGCAATAACTTGACCGTTTGCTGCGGTCTGGACTTTGACTTGGCCATTCTAAAATCTTGATTTCTTTACTTTTTTTTTCTTTTACCTATAAACTGCACAGTGCTCAGATCCTGTGGCTACAAAACAAGCCCAAATAACCATCCCTCCACAATTGTGCTCGACAGTAGGTATAGGGTGTTACCAATGAAATTCTGTTTGGTTTTCCCCAAACATGGCACTGGGATTAAGGACAAACAACTCTGCTTTAGTCTTACTGTATCTGTCCATAGGACATTGTTCTAGAAACTTGTGCTTTGTTCAGATGCACCTTTATGAATCACGTTCAGTAAAGCCTGAGGGTCTGAGATGGGGGCGGTGGTGGCTTATTGTGTTAACTACTGTACGGTGGCCCAGAAGTGCAAAACAAAATAACAAATGAAAACAACAACAAAATGAAAACAAGTCAAGTGGAGTCAGAATGATTTTTAAACACAATTTAGTTGACCAGAGTCCTGTATAAGCCTAAAATATGGAAATGAATTCTTAAATGAAAACACATCTACAGTAAACGTTCGTAAGCTGCAGTACTTCCTGTTTATTTTGAGTGACAGGTGTCCAATCAGCGGTAAGAATCAACATGCCTACTACTGTATGTGTGGTTTGCGAATAAAATTCTTACCGCTGATTGGACAAGACATCTGTCACTTAAACTATACATCAGTGGTAAAAAATTGCTTATGTCTTTTCCTCTTGAGATTGTGTTAAACAACTGAATGCTCCAGACCAGCAAGCGGCCAAATGTTCTGCTTTTATTTATAAGGCCTGGACGCCTAATGATAGAGGGCTGATGATTAGTAGCACCTGACTGCAACTTACAACTCTCTTAAATCCTGTGAAAGCAGGAAATGGGTACTGTCCACCTTTGATTAGAATGATTGACCATTTACTATGTTTGAATATGATTATGTGTAATAATTTATATATGATGTATTGATGTACAAAAATGGATAATTAAAAACAATCACTAATAGTTCTACTGTAATTAGTTATGTGGTCAAAAGCATTTATAAATTGTTTTTGATGCCCTTCAGAAGCACATAACACAATGTATATTATGTTTTCATTTATTCAAACGTTTTAATTCACAGTGGATACTGTACATCAAAGACAAAATCAGATTTTGTATATACCGTAAGTACTTAACATTCTGAAAGTAAAACCTGAAGTTTGATTTAAGTTCTTGTGTGGTAATACCACTGGCAATAATAATAATAATAATAATAATAAAAAACACTGTTTATTGCTGGTATAGTTTTGCAGAACTTCAGAACTTATTTCAAAAAACTAGTGTAAATGCTGTATACACTATAAATTTAATTTATTTCATGTTATGTTCATATTATATAAAAAAAGGTGTTCATGCTTTCATATTAATTAATAGTCTTTGATTTTTTTTAAGGATTTTACTATATTAAACCCCAATCTTAAGTCTTCCTTTGAATTAAATTCCTTAAAGGTCTTACTAGAAAAAGCATGACTTGGTGGAGGTCTACCCAGGTAACCTAAAACCCCATCTGTTACACATTTACTAAAAACTAAAATAATGTAGCAGCTTTGGTGACATAAACTATAGGCAGGTTATTTGCATAGTTTGACTGAGGTTCATGAAGAAACCTATTTTAAGCGTGTGTGAATGTGAATTTTCCTCACATAGATATTGTTAGATTAAAACTCTTTGTGACTGACTCTAAATACAGCCCTCTTTTTTGTTTTTCAGCTGTTCCCTTTCAGGAGTCGCTACAGGTTGCTGGTAAGTTTGATAGGGGGATATTGAATATTCCATGAAGATGTTTACCAAACTATAAATACTGACAGGTGATTGCACCTTACAAAGCAAGTTTGGGGAAGGCAAGCAATGCTTCTTGCTCACTAAGGCAAAAAAAAACAAAAAAAAACAGAGAAGGACGGACTACTTGTACAGTCACTCTGACTAAAATTACAAGCTAATGTTGCGATAGGTCCACATAGTATACATGTGGTGTGACCTGTAGGAAGCAAGAAAAAAAGAAAATTTCAAAAACCTGTTGGAAAATTGCAAAAACATTCAGGCGATTCTTACCTGGTGGATAGTAGAATAACATGTTCTGCTGGGTTAAAATATTACTTCATAAGGACAAAATCATATTTATAATGTAATATAAAAGTGTTTCATTATATTAATCACCACAATACTATTTAAGATCTAATGTCTGCACCTTCTAAATGCAGTGTTGTCCAACAATCACATTGGTAGACATTTCAACATCCTTGTAAGATCAAGGCTAATTGCAAAACAATTTGACTTAATGGTAATATGACTTTTATGTAATACAGTCTGTTCTTTATTGTATTAGTGATTCACATTTAATTGTATTTCACCAAGCATTATTTATCAGTAACATATGTACAAGTATAATAGGTTCTTTAAATACAGAAGAAGATTGAATATTAATCGTTTCAGACAGGTGTCCATTTTGGATGTTTCATTTGGTCTGATCCTATTCTTCGTGCAGTTGTACAAGAGCTGAGGTTTTAGTCTGGATTGGATCTGCTCAGTGGAGCTGTCTGCATTAAGAGGACAGGTATCTCGATTAATCCACACACACTTTAACACAGCTGTCAATGAATGAGACAATAGAGACCTCTAAATATGAATTTTATTCTAATCCGGTTTTGCCTATATAAACTTACCACATACTGTATATTCAATTAGATTAACTATCTTAAATTATCTTTGTAAGTATCTGTCACAAGTTTCTGTGTGAGAGATACTTTAATGGCCACACCAGGACACCTGCATACATATACAATCATAAATAATTCTTCTCTACACTCAAACATCTTACTGGGCACAATTTTGGAATCTTTGTAGGAAATTTTTTTTCAGATCTTTTCCAATTTAGCCCACTTCGTTCTTGATAGAAAATACTAATGAGACAATAACAGCTGCTCTCCAGGAACAGCTTTTATGGTGCACATCACTTTCTTTGTATGCTCCATTAGTCATAAGCTGTACTATACGAACAGATGATTATGAGGTCTGTTTTCAGAGTACACAATGGACCAAATCATATGCTCACTTTGTTCTCATAATCATCATATTTTCACCATTCTTCGTTGAAGTTGTGCTAACCTATCCTCCTGACATGCTGGTAATAAAAGCTTCCATATAGGACTAGTAATTGCCTTGGCAAATTAATTAGCCTTTGCCACATGTTGCTACAAGTGCAAGACATCTCACTTTCTTCAGTGTCACGGTCTTGCAGACATGAGCACTGACCTCTAGTTTTGATAACAAGTGCTTCATGTCAGCATCTCAACATAAATCATTAGGCCAGCCAAGACCCAAGACACAGTATAGACAGTTCTTGGTAATTCTGGTAAATGCTAAATAAAATCCTGCAAATATTTAGAAGAAATAATAATGCAATTAATAAATACATAGTTGACAGACAGACTAAGAGACAAAAAAAGGAAATTGAAATATTTACACACAAACACATATACTACATTCTGCAAAAATCCATAGCAATTTTGCATAAGACAGGTTATATAAAACTGAGACTAATGCATTAATGTAAAATTAAGGTGTAGTCTGCCAGGTTACAAAATGTAACGGATCCATCACCGGAGGCAAGTTAGAATCCATGAGCAGGGTTTTATTGATAAAGTACACAAGGCAAAACAATAACCAAATCCACAACCGAAAGACGAAGTCAAAGTCCAGGCAAGGTCAGAAACCGAACAGGCCAGCAATAGCAAACAATCCAAAAGCGGGAGGTAAATAAACTAAGGACCATGCAAGGCTTGGTACACAGGTGAACTGATAATACTTCATGCCATGGGTTACTGGAAGCATGCTTAAGTAATCAACAAACAGGAAGTAAACCAGGAAGTGACTAATAATCTGGCGAGGGCTCCCTCTGGTGGAGAGACGGCTGATTCCAGGATTAAGGGGTTACACAAAATAGCACATAGTGTGTGTGTATATATACTGTATATATATACTCAGCAAAAAAAGAAACATCCTCTGACTTTCAACTGTTTTTACTTTCAGTAAACTTAATGTGTAAATATTTGTATGAACACTAAAAGAGTCAACACCATAAGACATAAACTAAAAATGTTTCACAATGTGTCCCTGAATAAAGGGAGGCTCAAAATCAAAAGTACCAGTCAGTATCTGGTGTGGCCACCAGCTGCTTGAAGTACTGCAGTGCATCTCCTCCACATGGACTGCCTATTGCGGACAGTCTGAGCACTGATGGAGGGATTGTGTGTTCCTGGTGTGACTCGGGCAGTTGTTGTGGCCATCCTGTACCTGTCACACAGGTGTGATATTCAGATGTACCGATCCTGTGCAGGTGTTGTAACACGTGGTCTTCCACTGCAAAGATGATCAGCTGTCCTTCCTGTCTCCCTGTAGCGCTGTCTTAGGCGTCTCACAGTGCGGACATGGCAATTTATTGCCCTAGCCACATCAGCAGTTCTCATGCCTCCCTGGCACGTTCACGCAGATGAGCAGGGACCCTGGGCATCTTTCTTTGGGTGTTTTTCACGTCAGTAGACAAGTCTCTTTAGTGTCCTGCATTTTTAGAACTGTGACCTTAAATGCCTACTTTCTGTAAGCTGTTAAGGTCTTAACGACCATTCCACAGGTGCATGTTAATTAATTAGTTATGATTGATTAAACATGCATGGAAAACATTGTTTAAACCCTTTACAATGAAGATACTGTAACGTTATTTGGATTTTTACAACATTATTGTTGAAATACACAGTCCTGAAAAAGGGGCGTTTCTTTTTTTGCTGAGTATATATGTTTGTGTGTAATTTTTTGTTTGATGATTGCAGGCGAGGCATAATAGCAGAGATTAAGATTTTAGTAGAAAAAAGAAAACAAAAACAAACTAAATTGAAACATTAACAAATTAAACATGAAGCTAAGGCTAAAACAACAGGACAAAAACAGCATAGAATAACTACTGTAGTATAACAACTGTACACATTGTTTACACACTGTTTTGTTATAACGATTAGGACAATAGTTCTTTATAACAAAACATTTAGCAACAAAGTTAACATAGTAGAACTAAACAGAACAGACGCAAGATGCAAATAATCTAAGGACATACCCATAAATAACCAAACTAACTAGCGGCCACAGGTAAGTGCCCGGCTAAGGTGCATTCTGGGACATGCAGTCCAACATCCCACAGTGTCTCACACATAACCAACCCCCAACAGAGGTGCGGCAGCTCATGCATTCCGTTAGTGTCTGACACACACATGACATCACCCCGCTCGCATGCCACTTTTTTTTTTCTTTAACATCTGCCACACATTTTTCTTGCATTTAAAACTCCAGACTTGGATTCTGGATTCTGGACTTGGATCTAGGCAAATGTTTTAACTTTATAATACACGATTAAGATAATAGTTCTTTATAAAGAAACAATTTATTGAACTATGCTTCTCACACACACACACACACACACACACACACACAATTCCGAAGAAGTCTCAAACTTCTAGTACTGGTTACTAGATCTGAGAAAGACACAAGAGCAGATCTTGTCTTAACTGCTTATCTTTACTGCTTATCTTTACTGCTTAGTTTAGATCACGCACCAATTTTCATCAAGGTAAGGAGATTTGTTGTTTACTTGCGTTCTTTGAGAGTTTTTACCGATGGTTAGCCTCCAGCGGAAGGGAATCCCAGCGTTGCTGATTGATTGGCGATCTGTTGTTGACATGATGTATTTCAGGGAAGCCCTCAGTGAGGCATTGGTTGCTTGGTTACCATTGGCGGTGCTTTGGAGCGTTTTTCCGAGGGTTTCTTCGTTACAAGACTTTTAAGGTTCTTGCACAAAGTTTCGCAGAGGGTCTTGAAAAGTGGATAACTTGATGGTACACTGCATGAACCTGTTCGGACCTTGGGGTTTTGATCCTGCATAGTCGGTCTATTTCAATCAGATGTTGTTGCAGGGCTTAGCCACGCCCGCATGGTTCCTTTTTTTAGACCTAAATTAGCCTGTTTCACCTGTTACAGTGGGACAAAAAAGTATTTAGTCAGCCACAGTTCTTGTGCAGAACCCTGGGTGATGCTGTTTTCCTCTTACAGCTGGAGGCACAGAGAGAGCTGATTGGCCGAGCTCTCTCAGGGGGGAGGGATGAGAGGTACTTGGGCTCCCACATTAATTACGGCTCTACAGCCAATCAGGGGCGTCTGTGAGCTCGCGCACGCGGAAGGAGTGGCTAGCGCTTTTCTCCGAGTGTGTTACTCCGCCCCTAACGGTGCGTGAGCAAGCAGTTTGGAAAGGTGCGGTCGGCTGACGTCACGCGGTTCGGAGAAAACATAGGATAGTCTTCGCCCTCCCGACTGAGTGGTAGTAGTAGCTTTAATGTGGGAGCCCCCTAGTGACGGGGAGGAATTGGCTACGACTAATATTGGGGAGAAAAAAAAAATAATAATAATAAATTAAATAATAGGTACTGTATACCTCAACTATGGGAGACAAAATAAGTAAAAAAAAAAAATTATATATATATAAAATCACATTTTTAAATAATTTATTTGCAAATTATGGGGGGAAATAAGTATTTGGTTAATAACAAAATTTCATCTTAATACTTTATGTACCCTTTGTTGGCAATAACAGAGGTCAAATGTTTTCTGTAAGTCTTCACAAGGTTTTCACACACTGTTGCTGCTATTTTAGTCCATTCCTCCATGCAGATCTACTTAAAATCTCACGATACATGGCCCCATTCATTCTTTCCTTTACACGGATCAGTCATCCTGGTCTCTTTGCAGAAAATCAGCCCCAAAGCATGATGTTTTCACCCCCATGCTTCACAGTAGGTATGGTGTTCTTTGAATGCAACTCAGCATCCTTTCTCCTCCAAACACGACAAGTTAAGTTTTTACCAAAAAGTCCTATTTTGGTTTCATCTGACCATGTGACATTTTCTTAATTCTTTTCTGGATCATCCAAATGCTCTCTATCAAACTTCAGACGGGCCTGGACATGTACTGGCTTAAGCAGTCCCTGGTGGCGCAGTGTGTTACTATAGGTAGCCTTTGTTACTTCTCAGTTCTCTGCAGGTCATTCACTAGGTCCCCCCCATGTGGTTCTGGGATTTTTGCTCACAGTTCGAGTAATCTTTTTGACTCAACAGGGTGACATCCTGCATGGAGCCCCAGATCAAGGGAGATTATCAGTGGTATTGTATGTCTTCCATTTTCTAGTAATTGCTCCCACAGTTGATTTCTTTCACCAAGCTGCTTAGCTATTGCAGATCCAGTCTTCCCAGCCTGGTGCAGGTCTATAATGTAAGGGATCACAAAACTGAGTATGTGTGTTTTGTGTAATTTTATGTTTTTTGGACTCAGTTTCTCAGAATTCATCTCGGTCAGGTGATGAGAACATTTATTTAGTTCTTTTATAAATAGCTGTTTTTATTTTGTGTGGTTTTGTTTAGTTTTACTGTAGTTGCCATTTGTTTTGTGAACCTGGTTAGTTAAGTTTGTTTGTTTTGGTTAAGTATGTATTGTTAGATTGTCTCCTTCTTTGTGTGTCTCCTTGTCTGTGTGTCTCTCTGTCTGCTTGTCTTCCTTTTTTAGTTACTGTTGCTGTCTGTGTATTTCCATGCCTGTTTGTCTCCAAGAGTAGGCTTAGCCTCTAGCATGTATAGCCTCTAGTGGGTTTGGCCTCTAGTAGGAGGCCAAACTTGTATGTTTCAACCTCTTGTGTGATTCGTCTCTTGTATGTTCAGCTCTTAGTCTGTTTTGCAAATAACCTTTGAACTACTAACCTGTATTGATCTTAGTCTGTCTTGCCTACTAGTCTGTTTAGTATGTTTAATCTGGTATGTTTAGTCCCTTGTCTGTTTAATTCCTAGTATGTTTTGATACCAGTCTGTTTAGTTTGTTTTGTCTCCTCATCTGTTTAGTCTCTGGTTATGTTTAGTCATTGGACTACGTCACTGGATAACGTGCCCCTCCCCTCCTCCTCTCGCCTTCACAGACACTTTCTAACAGAAACACTGCTCTGTCGCGATTTTTTTCAAATGTAAAATGCAGGTTAGTTTGTTTTATTTTTACTTTACAGCAGTTGTTCCATTAGTATGCGCACGCTCAAATATTAGAGTTTTTTTTGCCTATTTTTTCTGATAAGTATTTTTTGTTAGTGTGTGTGTGAGAAAATTGTTCTGCACATTAGGGCTACTCTGTAAGATGAGAGGGGGAAGGGAATTATACCTTCTATCATATTAGCTTCACACACACACATACAGTGCACATGCGCGAGCAAACACATGCACATACACAGCATGTGTGCGAACAAACACATGCAAATAAACAGCGAGTGTGCGAATAAAGACGCACACAGTGCTGTTATACAGTGAAACTATGGTATTTGAGATTACTATCGGATTACGAGTAACGCGATTTACGAGTGTTCCGCAAGACAAGCAAAGATTTTTTTTTTATTTTGACGTGAAAACAAGCGTTGTCTTGGTTTACGAGCACTGAGTATCATGTATTACGCATGCGCTTCTTGTTTTGACGCCGAGCGTCACGTGATCGCAACGGAGACAACGGTTTTTCTCTTTCTTGCACTGCAGAACTGTGAGTAATCGTCTCCCCTGTTGGGTCTTAGTGCTCGTCTCTTACTGGTATAATCAACATAACACTGTGACCACATATTTTATTTTGTGTTCGGAAGCGAGTGTACTGTTTTTTATAACACACATGTGTGCGCAAGCAAGTAAAGCAAAAGAAATTCTCAATACAGAGGTTAAAAATCCATTTTCTTCCTCAGCTCATTGCTGTGTGTGTGTGTGTGTGTGTGTGCGCGTGTGCGCCAACGAATAATTTGCCCCTGCCGGTTCACACACTCTCTCGCCCTAATGTCTGTGTGTGCACACACATTAAGACGCACACACACTGCTCTACACACACACACTTTGCTCTACACTTTACAGCAGTGATTCTGTTAGTATGCGCTCACACGAGTGTCATTAGCGATGTTCCTTGCTAATTTTCTGACAAAAGTGTAGCAGGAGAGAGAAATTGATTTATGACAGCTGTTTACGGAAGTGTAGTCCAGTGCTGTAGATGCATTGTGGGTAATGCATTCCGGTGTGTGTAAACGCGAATGCGAGATGTAAGCTAGAATATAGTGCCTGAGTTTTGTTCTTCAGTTTTTTTAGTTGAATTTAAGTGCAGGATCCACCCGTCTGTTGTAGTTTCAGCAAATAAAAAAACGGGTATACATCGACCAGTTTGTCCATCTCATCATTACACGAGCATGAATTAACGGGCTGTTACGCTGTCACAAGCAACATAAAAATAAAGAGGAGAAGCTTTAATAATTTAAAAGAATTTAAACGAGAGGAGAAAGTTTTACTGTGTAAGATGAGAAGGGGGAGACAGAAGAGGCTAAAAGCAACCTACTCTAGCCTTACAGTCATCCTGGTCTCTTTGCAGAACACACACACACAAACACAGCGCCTGCATGCCCAAACGGAAACACTTATCTGTCTGGATTTATTTTTACTTCTTTTTTGGGTAAAGTGCAGGTTAATTTGTTTTATTTTTACTTTATATTTTGTATTAATTATTTTTATGTATTAATTTTTTTTAACTGTAGAACGGATAATTTAAGTTTCTATTATTTCTTATGGGAAAATAAAATTTGGTTTATGAGTGTTTTGGAATACAAGCCTGCTTCCGGAAGAATTATGCTCTTAATCCAAGGTTCCACTGTATATCTCAATCAAATGCAGGATGAGTGGTACAATTTACTTTTTAAAAATCACTCTGGTTTGAGCTGACAAAGGTGTGTATGGCCCAGATCATTTTCTTTAACCAGCACAGGGAAGGAGAAGTGGCAAGCATGCCCTTATCTACATTCTTGTCAAGGGACACCTCTAATCTGCATGAGGATGTGAACTGGGCACTCTCCGAAGTGGAAAAAAATTTTTAGAGGCACTTCACACAGATTGTCATCAGGGGAAAACGGGCTCGCCCAGTTTCAATTCTTCCGACTCCAAAAATAGTGTGTGCATTAGAACTTCTTGCTAAGCAGAGAGAGGCTTGTGGGGTTCCAAAAGACAATCTTTATATGTTTGCAAGACCAGAAGCTATGACACATTTCCAAGGTTCAGACTGCATCTGTAGCTTTGCAAAGAGATGTGGTGAAAAGTGTCCTGAATCACTGACATCTGTCAGACTGCAGAAGCATGCTGCAACCCTTTCAACGATGTTGAACATGACAAACACAGAAATGGACAAGCTGGCCAACTTTCTTGGACATGACATAAGAATCTATCGTGAGTTCTGTCAACTCCCTGAGAAGACCTTGCAACTCGCTAAGATCTGCAAAGTTCTAATGCAACTTGAGCAAGGGAGATTAGCTGAGTTTCATGGCAAAAACTTGGATGAAATTGAGATAGATCCAGATGGTATTATATTTTATTTGTCTTTTTTGTTCATTTATGTGTATTTGCCATTTATTCCTTTTTTTTCCCAAATCACATTATTAAGCTGTACTTTGTCTGACTTCCAAAGAGAATGTTCTGGACAGTGGTGATGAAGACTTTCAGGAGGGATGTGAGAAGGGAACATCTAATGTTGATGGTATGTATCGTTGCTAAGTTTAAGTCAGTGTATAAGTTTATTTTTGCATCTTATTAGGTGGGCATATGGACTTACTGATTGTGACTTGAACGCTACAATGATTTAAAAAAATCTAACATAATTTATGTACTTAAACTTAATGTAATTTATAGTCAGTATCAGTAGCCAAGAGAAAATACAATAAACTTTGTACCATTGTTGGTTGTGTGTTACTGTGTGTGTGTATGTATGTATGTATATATATATATATATATATATATATAGTTATGAAAATGCTGAATTTTGATTTTTTCCATAGAAGCATCAATAGTTGAGACCTTTCCCTCTTACTGAAAGGAATCAAATGCTGCACCACCATCCAAGAGATACAAACCATGACCATTAGATCATGTGACAGGGGTCAGTGCTGTGAGGCCTTCCTTCAAAGGTGACCTATTTACACGATTATTGCTTGATGTTGTTGATGACTTCAGTTGCTCAACAAACTGGGGTCTCCATTGTTGTATTTTCTGCTACATAATTCACCACACATTTTCCATGGAAGACAAGTCTGGACTGCAGGCAGGACAGTTTAGTTTCAGCACTCTTATACTATAAATACATAATGTTGTAACATACAGTATGCAGAATGTGGCTTGGCATTCTCTTGGCAGAATAAACAGAGGCATCCCTGAAAAAGACATATTCTTGCTGGCACATACAGTTTGTTGCTCCAAAACCTGTACGTATCTTTCAGCATTAATGGTGCCTTCACACGAAATTGAAATTGAACACACCCCATACCATCAAAGCACTGCGCAGGTTTGCACACACACTCTCGTCGTTAGTGTGTGTCAGTTTTTGAGTGTGTGTGTCTGAAACAGAGAGGGTGCTTTACTCACACACAACCGGCACGGTGTCAAATTATGCTCGCGCACACACATAACACACACTCAGCAGCGCAGGAGAGAGAAAAACACACACAGCGCCTGTGCGCATAAATGGAAACACTTATTGGTCGGGATTTATTTTTACTTTTTTTAAGGTAACATGCAGGTTAATTTGTTTTATTTTTACTTTATATTTTGTGTTAATTATTTTTATGTATTTTTTTTTGGGCTATGGAACAAATAATTTTAATTTCCATTATTTCTTACTGGAAAATGTGCTTTGATTTACAAGTGTTTTGGAATGCGAGCCGCTTCCAGAATGAATTATGCTCCTAATCCAAGGTTCCACTGTACTGGCATTTGGACTTGTGCTGGTATTGTGGAAATAAATTATTGATCTATAATTGAAGTTGAGTGGAAGGTACCAAATACGCAGAAGGCCTTAGTTCAAGAGGCCTTAATCCTCGCAGCACTTGTTCAAAGAGACGGCTGCACGACAAATTGAGGAAGTGAGAAAAACATGCAGGCAGAAGGCAAGAGTTAGGTAATAGAGCAATAAGATAAGAAAACTAACATCAGGTAAAATAATAACCTGTAATCTGTAATAATAATACTAATAATATTCACTACGATTACGCTTAAGATGATTAACGATGGTTAGGTAATGTAAATTAAGAAAATATGCAAAGTGTGACCCAAGAACAACCTGTACACACAGAGTGCAAGAAATTAAGGAACTTTATTGGAATGGAAAATTCAGAAAGTGCAGGCAGTGATCCAAAATATAAAAATAAACTTTCGGTTCTGCTTTAATTGGGACAAAGTGCAAAAAGCCAGACTTCTGCTCTGAAAAACAGATAAACAACATAAATCAGATTTATCAAATTGTTAAGAAAAATATAAGAAGTATATCAGGTAAATTGTTAAAGTAAATCACTGATCTTCAGCTGTATCATCATCCTCGCCCATCAGAGCTCGAATCAGACGCAAATTGTGACAATTTGGGCAAGGGAAGGTGTAGCCACCTGCTCCCAGAAGGTATCTTAGACGAGAAGGTGTACGAGAAGAGCGCTGCCTGCGAACTAGAACAATAAAAAAATCTGAACAAATGCACTCTGCACATATTAAAAGAAATATAACAAAACAAAGCATACTGCAACATGCACAACTAAAAAAATAATTATTACTTTACCAACCAGTAACCAAATTGAACTAATATTGTAATATACACAATAATAATCTATATATATGTATACATGTAATCACGTAATCTTGATTTTAGTAGTGTAGGTTCAAAACTAGCAATACAAAATAATCATGCAATGATCAGATTAATGTGATTGTCTTAAACTAACCTTATATTCCCACATAATATGGGAATAGTAAGTAAACAAAAAATAAATATTAACAAACATGATCAATTGATTGAATTAATCTGATTAAAGTCATTTCAATACTTTAATCAGATTTAAGCTCACCTCAATTCACCTCAATGCTTATCTCAGTTAAAATATAAGGGCAAAATCATTAAAATAATCAGTTAAATTAATTAGTTATAAGCATAATCTAAATGAATAACCAGAACATATGTTAAAGTACTAATAGACAAATAATTTCTATAAATGTCTCTAAAATATCTTAAATCTCTAAAATATATGTAATGGACAGTTAAAAACAAATAAGACAAAATATACTGTGATGGGAATAATAAAAATAATTAAATATAATTATTTAAATAGAACACTTACACATCTTGATGAAGGAAAATTCAGAAAAATTGATTGCGGCTTCAACAAAACCCCAAGTCACCAGCGGTGGTCAATGGTCTGGTCAAGAAAAAGGAACAAACCAAATTTCTCCAAAAAAGGGAAAGCATAAGACTTCTTAGGCCCAGACTTAAATAAATATGAGATGGAAAAAAGAAAAAGAAGAGATTACGCAATTGGGAGGCGCTACATCAATCTAACCTAGGCAAAATTGGCTTACATGTCATAAATATTAAAGTGATTTCTTGACTTAAGGAGGAGCAAACAATGATGTAAGTGTTAAATGAAGGTATATAAACCATGTAAAATTAGGGAAGTTAGAGGAGGTAAGAGATAGACAGCTTCGCAGTTTGTCGGTTTGTCTTTTGTCTGGCTGGCCAAGTGCTGTCCATTTACTTTTGGCTGCAATAAAATCTTTTGCGATTTTCAGTGCTTGAGTAGTTATTGATTTTGTTTTGGAAAATTTGCATAGTACACAGCAAATTTGCCACGACAGTATCTGGATGATTCTTGTGGGGGATGGATGTTTCCCACAGTGTCTATGATTTCCAAATTCAATTTAAAATGTGGACTCATTAGACCACAGCACACTTTTTCTCTTTATGTCACTCCATCTTTGATGACCTAGGGCACAAAGAATTTGGTGGCATTCCCAGATGTAGGGCTTTTGCTTTGCAAGGTAGATGCAATGATCAACTGTGTTGACCGACAATGGTTTTGAAGTTTTTCCGAGTAATATCCATTATGCAGTCATGTATTCAAGCAGAAATTCAAGAAATTCAAGTAGTAGTAGTTTTTTTTATAATGCTTCTGTGGTGGAATTCCCTTTACCACCAGAGGTCCAGTCTTCTATACACCCAACAATTATTTAATAAATAAATCTTGTTTTCAGTAATAGGGCCTCCACCATTACCTCTTCAAAAGAGAGTATACATTGCATCACTAGCACCATTTGCAGGCTTCATGCTACATTTCTACATCACTTATTAGGGCATTTTAATTATGACAAATATTAAAATTAGTTTTTCCTACTGACATATCAGTTATTTAACACGATTACTCATTGACATTGGAAACATCATGCATTTACTGAACTTGCTGAACTATGCAAGGCTCGTAATTAAGCTAATTAAGCCAAAAATCATAATTAAATTTAAAATTGTATTAATTTCCCAGCTTTATTAACTGTAATCAACTAAGCTAAGATAAATTTTAATATTCAAACTGCTCATTATATACTACTCTTACAGTATCCTTTAATTCCACAGTACTTTGTTGTAGATTCAAAATTTTTTTAAATATGCAATGATCTGAGGTGCTTGTCATATGATGTTAGTTATACATTTATTGTTGCAAGGTCCTCACTAATTACACAGGAATTTGTGTGAATCATGCAAATGAGGTCCCCATTAATTGTGATGGAATTGCGTGAATTATTTAAATATGTAAACGAGGTCCCCATAGGTCATGTTTATCCGATTTTTTTCATGTGCCTATATAGCATGGTCAAAGCATTACTTAATTTATATAGATATTTGAAGTCGTGTATGAGCTAACAAAGCTATGGTTAGTGTTATTTTTTTGTACCTCCTAGAACCTTTAGAAAGGGTGGTCCCCACAAGTAATCATCAGAAGCTTGGTTCTCATAGAACATGGAAACCAGTAAATGTGTGTGTGTGTGTGTGTGTGTGTGCAGGTCCAGTCCCTTTGTGTTGAGGAGACGGATGGCTTGTGGGTAAAAACTGTTACGTAGTCTGAATGTGCTTGAATGCTTCGGTACATACTGTAATGTAATAACGTTAAAATAACAATTAGCCTGCAGTGGTTTTGGGCAGTTGGAAACAACTCCGAGGAAACTCACAGAGCATGGAAAGAACATGCACTTTTCATGCACACAGACATTGGGCAAGTTTAAACTTTCAGACCTGTAAGTGCAAGGTGACAGTGTTAATCACTAACAACAGTTAAATGCTCTTGTTTTTTTTGTTTTTTTTACTAGCATAGTCTGGATTTTTACCTAGATGCCTGTTAGAGGCATTTGGGAAAGGGTGAACATTTAGCATACATTGTGTTCTCCATCTAAGAAGTAATTAATTTCAGGAGGATTACATGTCTCACTGGCTGACATTTTAAGCAGTGACACTGACACCAGATGCATATGGATTAACACTGAATCTGAAAAGCCAACTATTTTTGGTTCTAATTATCCCATGGAACACAGTGACCCTCCCAAATACCCATGCTACTTTATCATTCAACACTTCAGATATATTGGAGTGTAACAGGGAGAACATGATAATATTGTTGACCTTTTCATATCATTAATCAAGCCCTTTTCACACTGAGTGGTGATGTTCATTATTTAACTGTTTGAGATGGGCAAAGCCTGGTCCATCATCATAGCCAAATCTTTTTTTTTTTTTTTTTTTTGGGATCAAATTTTTATTAGTTTTATGTAGAAAGGATCATATACAATAATGTACAATCTCAGTCCGATCCTCCAAACGCCCACCCGCTCCCACCCCCCAGCGGTCCCCCGAGTCCAGGCCAACTTATAATCAAATTGCAATCAAATGAAATACAGTGCATACACTAATTATAATAATGTTAATATAAAATGCAAATACATAAGTCCAAAATACAGATATTGTATGCGCAATACAACAAACTAAGGATAAGCAGAGTAACATGTACAGTAAAACACCAGAGGTTTACAATTTTCAATTATATCCAAAATTGCAATCTACTGTCTTGAAGTTTTTTATTAAGCCATCTGCAACTGCTTCCCATGCCTCAATGGTTGAGGCTGTAGCTTTATTTATTCTGGCTGTTAAAAGTTCTAACCTTACTATATCATGAAACTGAAATAACCAGTGTCGCACAGATAAAGTGTGTGGAGGGAGCCATCTCTGAGCAATTATCTTTTTGGCCGATGTTAGTCCTGCCAGCCAAATTTTCCTTTGTAGTTCTGTAAAAGCTAGGCTAGAGTCGTCATTTAGGAGGAGTACCACTGGTTGCACTGGTATCTCTTTTTCTATCATATCAGACAATACTGATGAAATCTTTTCCCAAAACTCGTAAACCTCCTCACATTCCCATACCATATGCATAAATGTTCCCAATTGCTGGTGGGAACAAAGATTGCAGTAGGGACTTTGCGATACTTTAATTAGGAAACGTTTATTTGGTGTCCAGTATAGTCTATGACAAAATTTAAAATGAATTAATTGGTGGTTTGGATTTTTTGACGCATGGAATATATTTTTCCATACAGTATCCCACTCAATCCGGTTCACAGATAGCTCCCTCACCCAAATCATATGCAGTGGTAACTGTTTAATGCTAACTTCAAGAAGACGAGAGTAGACCACTGAAACTACCTTTTGCTGAGAAGAGTTAGAGAACCAAGTGTTAACTGGAAGTGCTTCAAGAGTTGACCCCCAAGGGACTCCATATGCTCTGAGTGCTGAACGCATTTGTAAGTACAGAAAAAAGGATGATGCAGGTACATTAAAGGATGCAACTATATTTTGAAAACTAAGCATACCCTTATCACCCCATATGTCAGCAAGAGTCTTTATTCCCTGCTTTGACCACTGTTCTGATTTAAATGGTTCAGAACCACATTTGATATTTCTATTACGCCATAAAGGAGTCTGTAGATGCCATTTATTATCGTACCTTAATAATTTCTCCACTGCTCTGAAAGTGTTAATTGTGTTTGTTACAATGGGTCCGAATGACTGTTTGCAATACTTTGAAGAGAGTCCAGAGAAAAATACATCTTCGAGTCTAAATGGTCTCACAATTGCTGCTTCTATTTCTTTACACGAAGTGGAAATCATGGAGTCAAACCACGACTTGACTGCACGCAATTGGAATGCTTTATGATATAACTCAAAATTAGGCAGGGAGAGACCACCCTCCATTTTGGTACGTTGCAATGTGGAAAACTTTATCTTTGGTTGTTTGCCATTCCAGAGAAAGGTACGAATTAAAGAGTCCAACCTTTTCCACAAATTTTAAAAGAGGTGGCAACGGAATCATGGCACTGAGAAAATTAACTCTGGGTAATATATTCATTTTCACGGTTGAGATTCTAGACTGCAATGATGCAGGAAGTGTCCTCCATCTGTCAATATCTCTTTTGAGCTCTTGAAAGACTTTCTCATAATTTATATGGACAATTTCTTTTAGAGAAGGCTATATAAAAATTCCTAAGTAAATTATCTGATTCGTGATTGGAATAGCTGTTGTTATCTGGGTGCTCTGAGCTTTTTTATTTAATGGTAGAAGAGAAGATTTGGACCAATTAATCTTGTATCCAGACAATTTCCCAAAACAATCAAAGGTTCCAAGTATATTTTGGATTGCGCCAACATCTGAGAAGTACAGCAAAATGTCATCTGCATAAAGAGATATTGCATGCTGGGTACCCCTAATTGAAATAGAGCAAATCTGTTCTTGTCTTATTTTTTGGGCTAGAGGTTCGAGAGATAATGCAAATAACATTGGTGAAAGGGGGCATCCTTGCCTCGTTCTTCTCAAGATCTCAAATGACTGGGAATGTAGGCCATTTGTTGCTATAATTGCTGATGGATTATTATAAATTATTTGTACCATATTAATAAATTTCTCATCAAACCCGAATTTACTTGGCACCCTCCACAAATAATCCCAATTTAATCTATCAAAAGCCTTATCCGCATCCAAGGATAAAACTGCACAAGGGTGATTTTTATTTTTACTTTCATTAATTACATGTAGCAGCCGACGAATATTATCTGCAGCCGACCGTTGTGGAATAAAGCCAGATTGATCACTATGAACCAATTTACTGATATATTTTTCAAGACGTATAGCTAAAACCCTAGCGTAAATTTTTAAATCAGAATTTATTAATGAAATTGGCCTAAAATTTGAACATTTAGTGTGATCTTTATCTTTTTTTGGAATTAAAGGGATTAAAGCTGTATTCATTTGTTTTTCAAAGTGCCCCTTTTGGATTGCCATATTCACTGCAGCATGCATGATTGGTCCTAATAGATCCCAAAATTGTAAAATTAATTCAGGAGGAATTCCATCTGGTCCAGGTGATTTCCCTTTCTTTACCATTTTCAATGCTCCATGAAGCTCCTCAAGTGTTACAGGTTGGCTTATTCGATGAGATTCACTTTGTGTTAAATATGGTAAATCTATGTCATGTAAAAATTTGTCACATTCAACCATGTCTATACTATCCTTAGGCTGATATAACTCTTTAAAGTGATCCACAAAAGTATTGTTTATCTCCCTTGGGTTAGTTATCAGGCCTTTTAAAGGTGAATAAATGGTATCAATAATAGCCTTAGCTTCACTTTGTCTCAGTTGTAATGCCAATAACTTGCTGGGCCTTGGCCCATTGAAATAATAATTCTGACGAACTCTATGCATAATAAATTCCGCCTTTCTGCGAAGCAGATCATTTAACTTGGACCTGGAACTCTTTAATTCACTTTCCACAGATTTTGAGAACTTCTCCTTCAACTTCATTTCTTGGTAGAGGCAAATTTGTTCTAATTCCTCAATCTGTGTTTTTCTTACTTTATTTAAATGAGATGAAAAAGAGATAACGAAATCTCTAATAAAGCCTTTTGTAGCCATCCATACTATCATGTGATTGTCCACACTATTAATATTGATACTTAAAAAGTTTTTTAACTTATTTCTAAAATCTATTAGAAACTCTTGTAAAAGCGTTGTATTGAATTGCCACCTTGGGGATCTATCATGTGAGCGATGAGTAAACTTTGTCAGCAGTGGGTTATGGTCAGATATTACAGCTGGCAGAATTACAATGCTCTCAAAACACGTTCTAAATTCACGAGAACATAGAATATAATCTATTCTAGAATGCGTCTGATGCCTCGAGGAAAAGAAGGTGTAATCTCTAACCGATGGGTTTTGAACACGCCATACATCTATGAGATTCAGAGTTTGCCTAAAAGAATTAAAGTTTGCTGATGTTATCTTTTGTGATTTGGTAAATATATTAGTGGATTTATCAAACATTAAATCTGCAAGTGCGTTTATGTCTCCTCCCATAATGAGCGATACTCATTTAACAATAACAACTGATTTGCTAAAACCTGAAAAAAATTGGCATCAAAAACTGCTAAGGCGTAGATGGAAATAAAAGCTATTTTTTTACTTTGAATACTTGTACAAAAATAGCTGCCGGATTTGTCATTACTACAGTTTTCAACAACAAAAGGAAGGTTTCGTTTAATGAGTATAAGAGACCCTGCATGCAGCAATAACTTCATAAAATTTATTTTGCATACGAGGAACATCAATTGCTTTTAGATGGGATTCCTGGACTAGAGCGACATCTACACAGTGGCTGCGCAAATAATCCAGAAACTTTGTTCTCTTTATAGGACAATTTAAACCTCTGACGTTAACAGATAAAATTGAGATGTTAACCATTGTCAAAGAGACTGTAAGACTTAACTGTATTAAATGTCAAATAGTGAATGGTTTTAAACATGTCATCTTTGTTTGCACCTTTCGTTATTAACAAAAAGAAAAAAATATAAGGCTGGACAAAACTCTCCCCTCCCCGCTCCCCCTGACCGCTGTCTATTCTCTCTCTTGCGTATCGAAACCGTGACAATATCATACGTCCCACTGATCTGAGACCCACCTGCTCCCTCCCAGGTCTAACCATGAAAACCAAATTAACAGGAACAACAGAATTATTAAATACACCTTCAACTGAAAACACACTATTCTGCTTAACGACATTCAGAACTCGTAATATCAGTCAGAAACACGGAACGCAGTTCTGAACGCTAAATTAAACTTAAGAGCACTTACGTAACACTCATAAGGATGAAAACAGCACTATAACCCCTTAACATATTCATCCGAAATAATGCGAAATGTCCTAAATCACACGCTTTAACGAACAGTCCTACCAATAATAATGGCTGATTAATTATCAGGATGGTTTGTGTCCATCTCATATGGATTGACATCGGCGAAGGTCAGCTGCCTTCTTGCCCGCGAAGTATCGGCGCTCTGCAGTCGGAACTCCTCTGCTTCTTGTGGCGAAGAAAAGGACAGTTTCTCCCCATTGTGCGTAACGCGCAGAATAGCTAGGTAAATCAGAAAAGATTTAATTCCCGCTGCTCGCAACTCCTTTCGTGTATCAGCAAAACTTCTCCGTTTCTGCTCGGTGTAAGCGCTGTAGTCAGCGAAGAATCTCAGCCTATTCTCGCCATCCATAATTGGTCCCCTCTTGCTTACCTCTCTGGCTCCGTCCAAGATAGCATGCCGATCTCGATATCTCAACACTTTAAAAATCAAAGTGCGAGCCGTCTCCGTGGACCTCTGCCGTCCATAAATGCGATGAGCTCGTTCAATTTCTATCGGTTTATTTGAGAGCGAGGGGATCCACTTTGGAAGCATTTCTTGAAGAAAGCGAATCGCGTCACCACCTTCACGGTTCGGTGGAAGACCCACAATACGTACGTTGTTGCGTCTTTCTCGATCTTCCAATTCGGCCAGCTTTATTTGAAACTTGGATACATCAGTTTTGCAGCCAACGACATTCTGTTTTAGGCCTCTCGTCTCGCATTGAATATAGTCCACCTTGTCGATAAGCCCGCGTACAACTGTCATCTGTGATTGGAATTCCGCGGTTAAAGATTGTATACACTGTGTCACATCTTTCATCGCAAAATGCACTGCGTTCCGGACAGCTTCTTCTAACATAGTTTGTTGTTTCGTCAGTGCTAGCGAAATAGCGTCCGCCATGCTTTCACTGCCAGTTGAAGATTTCATCCGTTTTCCAGTTGGGGTTTTCACAGGCGAGGTGGCAGCTTTCTTGTTAGCATCCATCTTGTTGACGGGTGTATTTAGAATGTTTAATTTAAATAACTTAACCTGTTAAATATTAATAAAAAGAGGGGGCATGCCAGGAGCACTAAAGATCTGCAGCCATCACGTACGAAGCGTCACGTGATTCCTCATAGCCAAATCTTGAAATATATTGCCAATATCTACTGCCCATATTTAGATGGTGTCATAGAATTTTTTTACCTAAACTATTAAATATTACCTAATACCAGTAAAAATATTATTTTTTAATTTTACTAATTAATATCTATTGGTGCAGGTGTTTGTTTAAATTGAGCAGGTAGCTTATTAGAAGCTTTTTAGAAATAGGTTATTAAATTCAGTGATTAACAGTTTATAACACCACTTTTATTCAACATTTTGATTTCATTTATGGTGCAGTTCCAGGCAGATATGTAAGTACTACAAAAATGTAATAAAATTCTGTCTAGTGGTCATTTTAAAATGCAACCACAGTTTGACACATGCACAGTACACTCCAAAAAAATTTTTTTTGCTGCAGTTCATTTAAAGAAGGCAGATAAATTTTAAATAATCCAATAAATACCTGTTTTATAAAATACGTGAGTGAGTTAGGTTAACCCTACTTAAAAACTCTTCACATCAAATTTACTAAGCTGTTTTATGTTATCTTAATGTGATTCTGTTTTGTCCTGTTTGGCCCGTCTTATTTTGTGCACTGCGCATGTGCGGGTTTCGGCATCTACCTGAGGAAAACTTTGTGCTGAAAAGGACATCTTATGTTAGGTAAGATTCATATGTCTCTATAAAATATATCATAATGTTTCCTTTAAAAGTTGATAGGTGAATGGGTTGTGGTTTAATCTGAGTTAGTAAACTTGTCTTCAGACTACATTTCTGAGTTTAACTTAAATTTACCATGCTAAACATTTGACGGTTAGCATTGTTCAAACTAGCTTAGCTGTGTGGTTGTTAGTCACAGAAGCGCCAGACTGTTTGCACTGCACTGTTCCAGAAGCAACTGGTATCCTTCAAAATAGTGGTAAGCGATTAATACGTTAGTGGTAAAATCACATACGTTTCTTACAGTATATTGTATAAAGTATTGGTATGATCATGTTATGAAATACCTTGAGATTTGCGGTTAAAAAAAACCCCACCTGTGTGGATGCGTGCGGGCACACTAGAGGAGGAGTGAGTGAGGGACACAGCGCAAGGTGAGGGCGGCGGTACAGTATGAATTTTCTCCCGGCCAAATTGGAATTAAACACGTTGCTTACTAATACACAAACATTATCAGTATATTCAGCCTTTTTAAACAACATAATAATAGTTATCTCTGAGTTATAACTATTTTTAACTGTTTTTAATTATTTTTAATTGTGTTAACGTGCAACATTTCCTATTTTTTCATATAAAAATAGGTGTTTGTGTTTACCCGTTGAACTTATTGAAAATAGGCTAGAAATATAGTGTGGTAGTATTTTACCTAAATAGATATGATGATAATCAAGATTTTATAGGGAAACTGATTGATAAAGAAAAAAAAATCAATATTGGCACAACCCTAGTCAAATAATTAAAATTTATTCAAATTTTTATAGCAATACTATTTATGCTATTTTTTCCCCCTTTATTCATTTCCTTCAGGGCTTTGATGTGGCAGTGCTAAGAATGTTCTAGATCAGTATCCTCAAGGTCCCTCCTGCTCAAACATTACAGGTTAGACCATGGCTATTATGGCATGAAATACACTTTACATGAAAATACACTTTAAGCTCACAGTGCTTTGGTAACTTGATCTGAAATGCTACCTGAGATGGCAGTGTACAGTGCCTATAAGTTGATGTGAACTTTGTGTTGTAGTTGAGTGCTGAATTCATCAGGATTACCACCATTCCTTTGGTTTCCAGCTTGATTAGTACTCCACTCAGCTGATCAGAGTCTTCAAAAGGAAAGCAGGCATGGCAGCAAAGAATATCAGTACCAGACTATTCAGTATTTTTATTGCAATAATATTTATCCTATGTTTTTCCCCTTTATTCCTTTCCTGTGAATCTTCCTAATGTAAGTTACAGTTGCTTTTATTTTTGTAAATACAGAATCTGGAAAAATCTTGCAGAATCTTGCTTTGTTGAGTAGAACTGTGACTTAATAGAGCTAGTTAAAAGGATTTTTTTTGGTTCATTTATATGCTGCTAATATTTGTTTGACTGAAAATAAGGAACTGTACTGAATATGAAAAAAGGAAAATTACTGAATGTTTGTAACAGCATTGAAAACAACAATTAAAAGTGTTTAAAAGCAGTTTGCTTGTTTCTCCTGACATCTTGAATAGATGCATTTTTCCAATTGATTATTTGAAAGCATGTGTTTTACTTAAGTTGAACCGAGAAGAATAAAGTTAATTCAAATATGAAATTTCAAGTATTTAGAATGTTGGTGCATAAGTATAAAGTAACAGAATAAGGTAATTTAAATGTACACAGTAGGCTTAGGCAAGTGACAGAGCTCATAAACGTGTCGAGCTCAAACTGTAAATACTGATATGTATTTATTCTTCATTTTTTTCTCTCCTTCAATGATGATTGATATCGTGTTAACTGCACTCTCTCCATTCAGTATTATTATTATTAGTAGTAGTAGTAGTAGTGCTCCGAATTTATTATTAATGTTATTATACTTATTATTGTTAACACACCCGCGCATGTGCAAAAAGACGAAGTACAACAAAGAATACAAAAATGCATATATTAGCCTAAAACAATATTGTTTTATTGTGTTTATGCGCTTTAAAAATACACCACACAATAAACACTGCCTTGTGCAAAGTGAAAGTGAGTTGCGCGCGCGGCTTTTTGATCAAAAGGCTAATAATCACGTGCGCAGATATGAGCAGATTTATTGATAAAACTGCAGACATAAAATGCAACAAACACAAAAATATGTGCTACTCGCTGAATACAACGCGACAGCATGCAGAATCCTTGGGCTTTAACTGCGCTTTCTCCATTCATTAGTAGTAGTAGTACACACAAAAATGCTGGGTTTCTGTAAACACATCGTTGGGCTGTTTATGCTGGGTCAAAATTCTGTTATTTCGGGTGCTTTAATTACACGTTGGGTTGCTTTTGCTATGAATACTAAAAGTGCTGCATGATTAATTTCAATGCAAAAAAACTGAAAAAATAAATGTCTCCATTACCTCCCTTTTGTTCCGGTGTTTATGCAGTAAACCCATGGGTAAACACGATGATTTTTAAAAATTTATTGTTTATATATATATATATGTGCTATTTTAATTCAAATCCAACATTTTAATGCTTAGTGATTGGTGCATGGGCGTCAACTCGCACGTTCTGTAATATTTCATTGTCATTGATATTGTCGTTGTTATAGAGCCCTTTTCTAAAGCATTCAATAGTTAGTAAGTAAGTAAGCAAATAAAAGATAAATAAATAAATAGCTTCAAATAGTACTTTAGCGTAGTAAATGTATGCTTATATAAATTTAAATATTAAGTAGGATTTAATTGCTATCATTAATATTTTTTAAAATCTTTTTTATGTTTTCCTAGGTAAATACAATTTAGTCAGAGATGTCCGCTCTGTCTTGGTAATTCATCCACAGTAAAACCCCAACCAGTATTTGCCAACACAGCACACAGTTTGATAAATTCAGACCTATCGTAAATGAAAGGTGAGAAGAGATTACGCAGAATCTTCTGACACAATGCTTGCTCTGAAGCACTCGACAAGAATATAGAGAATAAAAATCATTTATAATAAGATAATAAATTAAATAATACAATTATATTAAGTAAGGACTTTATCCAAAAACCAGACCAAGTTTCTCTTATTATTATTAATTTATTGTGTATTACTATTGTGTATTATTATTATTATTATTATTATGTGTTATTTATTATTATTATTATTCTGCTTGCACGCTACACTAAATATACATTCACATTACACATTTTGTGACTGCGACCATACCTAACTGTTATCTCTCCTCTTCTGCTCTCCCCTCTTCTGTTCTCTCTCTCGAGCTACGCATGTACTTCCTGAGCTGCCAGTGATCCAGACTCCCTCTAACCTCAGGACCTGTCTGACCCATCCTGGTGCTCCCCTTTTGGTTGGAGCTCTCGTCACATGGATGCCCTGTATGTCTCTTTGGGATGCGTCTGGTGTCTGGGGATGGTTTCACTTTACCATAAAGTAGACATACAGTGGTGTGAAAAACTATTTGCCCCCTTTCTGATTTCTTATTCTTTTGCATGTTTGTCACACTTAACGGTTTTTGATGAGCAGAAACATTTAACTATTAGTCAAAGATAACATAATTGAACACAAAATGCAGTTTTTAAATAAAGGTTTATGTTATTAAGGGAGAAAAAAAACTCCAAATCTACATGGCCCTGTGTGAAAAAGTGATTGCCCCCTTTGTTAAAAAATAACTTAACTGTGGTTTATCACACCTGAGTTCAATTTCTGTAGTCACCCCCAGGCCTGATTACTGCCACACCTGTTTCAATCAAGAAATCACTTAAATAGAAGCTACCTGACACAGAGAAGTAGACCAAAAGCACCTCAAAAGCTAGACATCATGCCAAGATCCAAAGAAATTCAGGAACAAATGAGAACAAAAGTAATTGAGATCTATCAGTCTGGTGAAGGTTATAAAGCCATTTCTAAAGCTTTGGGTCTCCAGCGAACCACAGTGAGAGCCATTATCCATAAATGGCAAAAACATGGAACAGTGGTGAACATTCCCAGGAGTGGCAAAAGAACTGCAGGCCTCACTTTCCTCAATTAAGGTCAGTGTTCACGACTCCACCATAAGAAAGAGACTGGGCAAAAACGGCCTGCATGGCAGATTTCCAAGGCGCAAACCACTTTTAAGCAAAAAGAACATTAAGGCTCGTCTCAATTTTGCTAACAAACATCTCAATGATTGCCAAGACTTTTGGGAAAATACCTTGTGGACCGACGAGACAAAAGTTAAACTTTTTGGAAGGTGCGTGTCCCGTTACATCTGGCGTAAAAGTAACACAGCATTTTGGAAAAAGAACATCATACCAACAGTAAAATATGGTGGTGGTAGTGTGATGGTCTGGGGTTGTTTTGCTGCTTCAGGACCTGGAAGGCTTGCTGTGATAGATGGAAGCATGAATTCTACTGTCTACCACAAAATCCTGAAGGAGAATGTCCGGCCATCTGTTCGTCAACTCAAGCTGAAGCGATCTTGGGTGCTGCAGCAGGACAATGACCCAAAACACACCAGCAAATCCACCTCTGAATGGCTGAAGAAATACAAAATGAAGACTTTGGAGTGGCCTAGTTAAAGTCCTGACCTGAATCCTATTGAGATGTTGTGGCATGACCTTAAAAAGGCGGTTCATGCTAGAAAACCCTCAAATGAAGCTGAATTACAACAATTCTGCACAGATGAGTGGGCCAAAATTCCTCCAGAGCGCTGTAAAAGACTTGTTGCAAGTTATTGCAAACGATTGATTGCAGTTATTGCTGCTAAGGGTGGTCCAACCAGTTATTAGGTTCAGGGGGCAATTACTTTTTCATACAGGGTCATGTAGGTTTGGATTTTTTTTCTCCCTAAATAATAAAAACCATCATTTAAAAACTGCATTTTGTGTTTACTTGTGTTATCTTCGACTAATAGTTAAATGTGTTTGATGATCAGAAACATTTTGTGTGACAAACATGCAAAAGAATAAGAAATCAGGAAGGGGGCAAATAGTTTTTCACACCACTGTAACTACCTGGACTCCATATTAACATCAATCAACATCAACTGTTATAGCTGAACTGGCTGCCACCTAACACACTGTATAAATGTAGATCAATTTCTGCTTTCTGTTTCACCCAAATGAGGATGAGTTCCCTGTTGAGTCTGGTTCCTCTCAAGGTTTCTTCCTATTACCATCTCAGGTAGTTTTTCCTTGCCACTGTCGCCCGCGGCTTGCTCACCAGGGACAATCTGCTTATTTTGATTCATGCACACTCACATTCTATACAGACTTAAATAATTCTTTAGTTTGTGTGAAGCTGCTTTGCATCAATGACAGTTGTTAAAAGCGCTATACAAATAAAATTTAATTAAATTGAAGTTTAAGTTATATGAAAAATAACGTGCCTACCAGCCCACTATTATTTTCTGTTCAAATTTTAAGATGCCTTTCGCATGTGCAAAAAGGCAAAGTATAACAAAGAATACAAAATGAATAATCTCTAATAAAGTTAGCCTAATTCAATATTGTTTTCAATGCTGAAGCAAACATTATTTTGTTTTAGTCTATTAGCTGAATACAGCGCGACAGCGCGCTCCGAGGTAAACCCCCACAGAACCCTAGTTACTGTAATCCTTCTTATCACGTTTCATTGAGGCGTGAAGTTATCAAACCGGTTTCGCTAATGGGGGATTCAAGGGGTTTAAACGAAATTAACAAGATCGAGCAGACCCACATGAAAAGTGAGAAGTGGGATTACAGTAACTTAGTGTGCTGTCATGTTGTATATACTGTACAACACACGTTTATCAGCCTTTTGATCAAAACACTGCCTTTTGGGAAGTGAAAGTACAAGCCGCGGGTTGATGTCGGCATGGCGACGAACAGCTATTATTTCCAGCCGTGGTCAAATAATAGATAAAATAATTATTCAATGCTGGACACAAACAGCAAAAAACATGATAGTGATTATTATAAAAAGCCCAAAGCACTTTGTGTTCATAAAAAAATATTTACTTAATATGATAAATTATATATACTGTATATAAAATTATATATATATATATATATATATATATATATACACACACACTATATACCTTATGAAAGGTCTATTGTAAAACAAAATAAAATTCATGTTTGCTTCAGCATTGGAAACAATATTGTTTTAGGTTAGCTAATTATACCTAATTCTTCGTTGTACTTGGGTGGCTTTTAGATAAAGTCCTTCCATGCGCCATCTGGCGGATATTCAGTGAAGCACAACACATTTATTTAAATCCCCGAATGTTGCTTGTGGCAAGTCGCGGCACACCGCGCACCAAATTGCGGCCTGTCGCGTAAAAACGCGCATTCGTAATGGCCACATCTGTATTTTGTTTGTTTTAATTGCACTGCAAATGATAAAGTTTTGGCTTGATTGTACACCTGAAATAAAAACATGTGCAACAACATTCCAGAAGTTAGGTTCTTGAGGTTTGAACAGAGCGTGCTGTCGCGTTTTTAACCTCCCTCAGACTCTACTACATCACAGCCAGCAAATATAATGTTCGTTTTTGAGTACTAGATGTAACCCAAATTAAGTGTGAAGTGGATCTGTCAAGTTTCTTTGGTTAGATCCAGTAAAATTTAATCACTGATTGATATTAGATATCAATTAAATTTCAATACAAATCACTTAATAGGTACCCACTTGTTATCCATAACTCCTACTATGCAGTGTCACTATGCAGATGTTACACTCAGTGTACTGTAGTTACCGAAATCTTTGGTTTAGTTCTGATTGAGTGGCCACACATCACTTCCACATTTCCCTCGCTTTTATTACATGATTCTTATGTAAGCATAAGCAGTAAAACATTCCGCGGGTTTATAATACAGATCTGGCCTTTAAAAACGCACGTTTTCGGAAAAGGGATCCCACGACGGCTGCGCGTGGCAAGCTGTGAAAATGCCCTTCAATACCTGTAGGGGGCAGTCGTGTTTCAGTCTAAAGTATTGTGTGTCTACTGAAGCCGAAAAATGTTATGTCTTTTAGGCGCCCATTGACAGCAAGCGACAAAGCTCATAAACGTGTCAAGCTCAAACTGTTATGTATTTATTAATCATTTTCATTCAGAATTATTATTATTAGTAGTAGTAGTAGTTCTCCAAATTTATTATTATTATTATAATTGTAACGCACCCGCGCGTGTGCAGTGGTAGGTGATTCGCCTGGCATGTGGAAGACCCGGGTTCGATTCCCAGCCAGTACTCAAAATGCCGGCGCTATGCGCTAAAATGCCACGATATAGCCATTACAATATCAAGTTATGCGTTAGTACTATATGCATGTTTGCTATTGGGAAATGTTTTTGCTTAAGCTATGAAACACATTAGCACTCACCTCACATAAGCAAAAAGTGTAAAACAAAGGATTCACATTTATTACATTTTCACCCAGAGCGGGATTCGAACCAGGGTCTGGACGATTTTATAGGATATACGGATATTATACGGATATTATTTAAGCAACGCCACACCACGTGGAAAGCGGCAAAAATGCTTCAATTTCATTGGCTGTCACTGAGTGTCAGCTATTCACGACTGGCCCCCGCGGAACGCAGAATCTCCGGGCTTTGACTGCGCTTTCTCCATTCGTTATTACAGGGGCAGACTGGGACCAAAAAGTGACCCTGGACTTCCTGGCCCACAGCAGCCGACACAATAATACATTGGCTCATTAATGTGAAGATACATTTTTAACACCAATTACTAGTATAAAAATATAACACAATCCAGAAATCAATGCTATTTAAACATGTTATGGAAGTGAAGTATCACTGAACATATATTGGGTCATATTAGTAAAACAAAGAAACGGAAAAAAAGAACATCAAGACAAACAACATATAAATCTATAAAGACAATATTTTAAAAGGAATGGCAATAAAACTGAACAGGTAAGCTGAAATAAAATCAGTAGCAGCAGTAGCTCACGCTAGTAAACTAGTTACTTATTTTAATTATTATGATAGTCAATATTAATACGAAATAATGCTGAGAAATATTATTTCAATTAATATTGACCACCATAATAATAACTAGCACAAGTTAATGCTGCTACTAATTTTATTCTGTTTGATTGCCATTCTTTTTACTTGGCTCTGGTAGATCAGGGGAGACGTGTTGGTCATCATCAGCATGTATTATGATGTGGGATGTGGTGCACTGCTGGATCCAGCCTCACTGTCCCTGACCTGTTATAGGCAGAATCTGTTCATTTAAAGCATTTCACAGCATTTACCTCTAAAGCTTTTTCTTATTTTTGCGTAACCTTTTCTTCTTCCTCCTTTTCAATTATGTAAATTATTATTATCAATTAAATTATTATTATAAATTATTTGCTCAGAAAATTCGCTGGATCGAGAAAGGATCAATATCTAAAATGTTTAAGATACCCACGTGTGTGGACAAAGAATACAAAAGTGTATAATCTTAAATAAAGTTAGCCTAATACAATATTGTTTCCAATGCTGAAGCAAACATGATTTTGTTTTAGTCTATTCATTGAATACAATGCGACAGCGCGCTCCGAGGTGAAGCGCACCCACAGTTACTGTAATCCCCCATCTCACCTTTACAACAGGTGTGAAGTCATCAAATCGGTTTCGCTGCTGGGGGAATTTGCAGAATTGGGGGTTTTAAAACAAATTAACAAGACCGAGCAGACGTCAGACAGGGGGTTTGGTTGGTTAGAAGTGGCGCTGATGGGGAGGCCACTGCCTCCACCACATCACATACTTCCCTGATCTCGGACTAAACTTTGCGCTTTGCTTTTATAATGTGGAGCAAGCCCGAGATCATATTAACGTAGCATTCATCATTCAAAGTTATTCATATCAGTGTATAGTTAGTGTGATTTGAAAAGTGCTATAACTCCACCTGCCACAGTTTCAGCCCAGTGGAACAATCTGACTACATGTGAAGTGAAAAAATATTTGCCCCTTCCTATTTTTTTTCTTTTCATATTTGTTACACTTGTATAGGTGGAATTTTACCTAAACACTTTAGGTAAGAACGTATAGGTTAATATGTATAGGTAAGAACAGCTGATTCACACTTGGGGAGAGTAAATAATTTGCATTTGAATGTTGTCTGGCATTGTAAGCACACGCAGTGACACGAAAAGAACAATAGGATTAATAGGAATAGGAGGCACTAAAGAGGAGGATTTTAATTTAGACTATAAAAAAAATTAACCTGCGTCTATTTTTAGGCGTGCCAGCTGCTACTTTTTAGTCTTATAATGCCCACATGACATGCTGTTGAGCTACCCATGCCAATGATCTCGGGTTTGCACCCTGCGCTATAAAATACGAGTACGACGGCCATCCGCGGACAGCAGCTCCTGCCTCCGTCCGCTCGCGCTGGCTCTTCTTTGAAGTCCCTGGGGCGCGGTCCATTTGATCCGTTTGCATGCCGCACTTCCGCGTTGTGTGCGCGCGTCTCACTCACACCGCGTAGTAAAATCCACTGTAAACCAACAAACCCCGAGCATTTTATAGCGCGGATGAACCCGGGATCATTAGCAAGGAGAGCTCTTCTTTACCATTCGTGCCTAATTCCGCAGCCCTGCTTCTTCGCATGTCTGAAGGGGAGGCGGCCTAACTAGTAAGCGAGGAGCGATATTGATTTGGGCGCATGCCGTGACAGGCTGAAAAAAAAACAATAGCCCACGTTTAGAAAACGTTTATAAATTCTTTCCGACATGAGTTGGCCCGGTGTTATGCGCAGAGCGCCTGGAGATTTCCTGAAGCTCCGAAATCACTGGGGCATTTTTTCTAAATAGATGCTATCTTTAATAACTGATGGAGGTTTTGAGTTGTATACACACGCATTTTTAAGGGGTTTAAAACGAATTAATCAGTCCGAGCAGACCTACATGAAAGGTGAGAAGTGAGTAACTGTGGTATACTGTACAACACGCATTTATCAACCTTTTGATAAAAACGCTGCCTTTTGTAAAGTGAAAGTACTTTACAAAAGACAAACAGCTTTATTTCAGTCATGAATTCACAATCACATCACATTCCATCTATCTTTTCCAGCCGTGGTTAAATAATGGATGAACAAATTATTAAATGCTGGATACAAACAGCAAATATAATGATTATTATAAAAAGCCAGAAGTTTGTGGTCATAAAATAATATTTACTTAATAATATAATATATATATAGTTCATTTATGTTTTCTGATGATGTCGACACATTTTTACATTTTAAATAAGATATGTTGGCATATTCACGAATCAGGACATTCGCAGTTAACACTATCAGATAGCCTACTATCAGGAAATTAAATTAATTTCAACACCATGTAAACCGAGACATTGCCATGTCTTTTACTGTTTTGTCCCTGTTAAAACATTACAAAAAATATATAAGAAACTTATTAAGAATTTTAAAGCACGAATTTGTGCATCTTATTTTGAAAATAATATGAAGCACATATACACACATTTATCATGAAAGATCTGTTGTAAAGCAAAATAAAATTCATGTTTGCTTCAGCATTGGAAACAATATTGTTTTAGACTAAGTAATTATACACAGTTCTTCGTTGTACAGTACTTGGTCCGGCTTTTAGATAAAGTCCTTCCATGCGCCATCTGGCGGATATTCAGTGAAGCACAACACATTTATTTAAATTCCCGAATGTTGCTTGCGACAAGTCGCGGCACGTCGCGCGCTAAATTGCGGCATCCCGCGGGAAAACACGCGCAGTCTTAATGGCCACATCTGTACACCACAGCCAAGTGAACCACATTCCCGCCAATCAGGTGCATGGTCCGTTGCCTAGCAACACTAAACGAAACGAGGCATAATCGTTCGGTTATGACATAGCATAGTTCATTATCTGCAGTGGTAGATCTGATTCAATTAAATTTAATATTGTTTTAGCGATAATTTCACGGAAGCGAGTTCAGAACTAAATCGCTGCTCCTGCTCCATCCGAGACGTTCAGAAGCTTCAAATAGAATGAACGAAATAATTAATTTTCTTAAAACTATATAAAATTAAGAAGAGCTTGACTTTTTGTTATAGTACGAAGCTCCTAGATGGACAAAGGAGGAGAAAAAATGGCAGAAATAAGTCTGCAATAAGTGCAATAAGTGCAATATACCTTTGGGTTATAATGCAAAACATGACTTTCTTTCTTTTGTCCCCTTGAACACCCTGTAGTAAGTTTAAGTTAAATATGAAAAAAAAAGCGCTGATTATTAACGTGAGAATGAATGGCGCATTGTCCAAGTGCAAGTTGATCTTGGAGCTAACCTATTTGCTTTGGGTAAAAGCGCGATCTAGCGATTATTGTGTGTCAGCAACAGCTTCCCATTCAAAACAATAGGCAGTGACAAAATGACCGTTGGACCGCGTTAAAAGTAGGTGACACTGGCGCGGCGCTTCTAGTGTTAAAAGGAGAAAGCAACATGAAGACCAACAAAGCAATTTAGAAGTTTGAAAAGGAAGATAATTGATTGACCATAACCATAATTTTAAATGTTCTGAAAAAAGAAAGCAATTACAATTATACAATGAACAATAAGGAAATAGTGTACAACCAGACATCAACCAGGTTAGCCAAAGAAAATAGCAGTTACACTAGAAAAAGAAGAAGAAGGAGAAGAAAAAGAGAACCTAGTGAACCAGTGACCCAGTTCTACTAGCTGCTATACATGGCACTGTCTTCCCCATGTGTGCCACATGATTATGGTATGTTTGAGAATATGAGCCCTCTCTTGACTTTTTAATGGTTTGAATAAGTTCTATCTATCACCAATTTCTAATCTGGCGATCATGTTTCTACCAGTGTTACCACTAGTTTGCATATTAAGGTCAAATGTATGTACCGTGGAACCTCGGATTGTGAGTAACCTGGTTTGCAAGCATTCTGCAAGACGAGCAAAAATTCTTTATACATTTTGATAAAAAAAATGAGCAAGCCTTGGTTCACCTTCTCATTCTCTCTTGATGTCTCTCTTACCTTTTTGTCTTCCTCTCCTTTGATTTTTAAGGATCACACCAGGACATTTACACTGGTTTACGATATTTGTAGTAACATATGTCAATGGCACAGGCATTTGGTCAAACATATAAAACCCCCATCTTTTGCTGTTAATAAACAGAGACCTTTCTGACAGACAACATGTGTGTGTGTGTGTGTGTTTGACTATGTCTGTCCTGGTGCCAGAAAAGCTTACCGAAGCACAGCGGACAGACCAAGCAACTCGCTTTTTCTACTACTCAACTTTAAAAACTTTACACTGATATAATTAACATCCTTGAACTGTTTACTATAACACTATGACTATGTGTGTGCGTAAAGCATCTTTTATTTTGTGTTTGTATGTTTGTGCGTGTGAAGCATCCTTTCATGCGCGCATTGGACAGCATGCCCCTATCCTCCTCCTTTGGCCTTTATACACACACACACACACACACAAAACCTAATGAAAACACTGCTCTGTCGCGAAGGTAAAGTGCAGGTTAATTTGTTTTAGTTTTATTTACAGCAGTGTTTCCGTTCGTGTGTGTGTGTGAAAGTCATCCCACATAGTAGTTCTCCCCCTCTTATTTTAGCTTCTATAGGGTTTAGCTCTGTTTCAGAGGTGAATTAAATCTTTAAGGAATCAGGTTAATTTTATTAAAAGTAAGTTTAAATTTATAGCATACACTTTCTCGACTACCCACCCAGCATTTAGCACAATTTAGTGTATCTTACCAGTTTTGCTTATCACATGGCCAATGCAATAAGCAATTATAAGCAAGATCTTGGCAAATGTTTAGACTTTAAAATACACGACCAAGACAACAGTTCTTTAAAGAAACAAGGATTTATTTGACAAATCTATGATACATTAAACACACACACACACACACACACGCGCGCGCAAACAGTTCAAGGGTGAAAGTTAAATAGAGTTTTCTAGTACTGTTTACTAGACCTAAGGAAGTCACAAGAGGAGAGATTTGGGTTTACCTTTTGATTTAGTTATGTAGCGAGCTTAGGGTTGCCACCCGTCCTTTAACGTACAGATGTGGTCATTAAGACTGCGCGTGTTTTCCCGCGGGATGCCTCAATTTAGCGCGCGGCGCGCCACGACTTGCCGTAAGCAACATTCGGGAATTTAAATAAATGTGTTGTGCTTCACTGAATATCCGCCAGATGGCGCATGGAAGGACTTTATTTAAACGCTGGACCAAGTACTGTACAACGAAGAATTGTGTATAATTACTTAGTCTAAAACAATATTGTTCCCAATGCTGAAGCAAACATGAATTTTATTTTGCTTTACAACAGATCTTTCATGATAAATGTGTGTATATGTGCTTCATATTATTTTCATAATGATGAAATGAGATGCCCAAATTCGTGCTTTAAAATTCTTAATACGTTTCTTATATATTTTTTGTAATGTTTTAACAGGGACAAAACAGTAAAAGACATGGCAATGTCTCGGTTTACATGGTGTTAAAATTATTTTTTTAATTTCCTATAGGCTAACTGATAGTCTTAACTATGCGAATGTCCTGATTCGTGAATATGCCAACATATCTTATTTAAAACGTAAAAAATGTGTCGACATCATCAGAAGACATGAATGAACTATATATATTATATTTTTAAGTAAATATTATCTTATGTATCTTACTTTTTCGGGCTTTTTATAATAATCATCATATTTGCTGTTTGTATCCAGCATTTAATAATTAGTTCATCCATTATTTAACCACGGCTGGAAATAATAGCTGGAATGTGATGTGATTGTGAATTCATGACTAAAATAAAGCAGTTTGTCTTTTGTAAAGTACTTTCACTTTACAAAAGGCAGCGTTTTTATCAAAAGGTTGATAAACGTGTGTTGTACAGTATATACACCGCGACAGCGCGCGCAGTTACTCACTTCTCACCTTTCATGTAGGTCTGCTCGGACTAATTCGTTTTAAACCCCTCAAAACTGCGTGTATATACAGCTCAAAACCTCCATCAGTTATTAAAGATAGCATCTATTTAGAAAAAATGCCCCTGTGATTTCAAAACTTCAGGAAATCTCCCGGCGCTCTGCGCATAACACCGGGCCAACTCATGTCGGAAAAAATTTATAAACGGTTTCTAAACATGGGCTATTGTTTTTTTACTTATAATATTTGTTAATTTAATTTTATTTAAATGAGGTTTGGGCTCAGGACTTCGATTCGGCATTGTGATTCTCCTCTTTAATTTACTCCATAGTCTAAATCAGCACTCATGAAGTTTTCCATGAAGTTCGATAATCTGACTCTGACCATTTAAAAAAACGTTTGCGTTTATTTTCTGACGCGCTTAAGTTCACCAAAAACAATACAGAACAGCGCACCTTATTTGCTTTCAAACATTTACAAAATCATTAAGTTTTTTCGTTATTGTGAGTGCGCTTAAATAAAAGTTGAGTCTTATAAAGGCAATGTCGTTTTATATAGTTTTATTATATAGTTTTTGCACATAAATCCAACAACAGTTTTTTCAGCCTGTCACGGCGTGCGCCCAAATCAATATCGCTCCTCGCTCACTAGTTAGGCGTCCTTCCCTTCAGACATGTGAAGCAGCGGGACCGCAAAATTAAACACGACTGGTGAGCTATCGTTTCTAATGGTCCCGGGCTTGCAGCCCGCGCTATAAAATACTCAGGGGTTTGTTGGGTTAAAGTGGATTTTACTACGTTCTGTGTATGCAACACGCGTGCAACAACGCGGTAGTGCGGCATGCAAGCAGGGCAAATGGAACGTGCCCCGGGGACTTCAAAGGAGCATGAGGTGGGAGGGGCCGGTCCGGCCATCCGTGGAGAGCAGAGTCAGCGTGAGCGGACGAATGGCCATTGCACTCACACCGCGTAGTAAAATCCACTGTAACCCAACAAACCCTAAGTATTTTATAGCGCGGGCTGCAAGCCCGGGATCATAATAAGCCGTGCCTTTATTCCGTCATGTCTTGTGGGCAATATAAGATTTATATTGAAAACTTCTAACTAAAAAGTGGCAGCTGGCACGCCTAAAAATAGACGCAGGTTATTTTTTTATAGTCTAAATAAAAACCCCCCGCTTTAATTTCCTAAAGTCTAATCGGCGCTTAACCACACGCATAGTTTTCCCGAGCGCGATACATTTTTTTGTGCAAAAATAATAATTACGCAGTATAATAATTCCTATTAATCCTGGGTTGTTCTTTTAGTGTCACCATAGTGCTTTACAATGCCAGACAACATTCAAATACAAATTATTCACCCTCCCCAGGTGTGAATCGGCTGTTCTCACCTATACATTCAGAGGAACTGAAATGCACTTCTCCCCACTTTAAAAACCTCCTGAATCTGAGGCTGACTTTCAGTGATTTAAATTTGTGTAATTTTAATCTTCTGGATTCTAGATTCTAAAGTTAACATTGTTGCCTTTTTTAATCCTTGGAATGGAAGAACTTGAGATTTTCCTTATAATAGCGTAAATTGCATTGTTTTTAATCAGTCTATACAAAATAATCTTCTTTGGTATTTTTATTTAAAAAAAAACGGGTATGGGGGCTATCTTGTTTTATTAATCCTTGTGCCTGGTTTAGGTTTAGTATTCAGTGCGCATCTGTTATATTACAACTAAATACCTTTTATTGGGGGTTAAGTGACTAATGTGCCTGACATTTTTCAGCTGAGCCTTTGTTTCACTGAATAATCAACCACCGCAACACTCTCTCTCTCTCTCACACACACACAGAGCCGACCAAATCATTAGCACCTCCCTCCCCCAGCACAGCTATTTACTTTCTATTCATTTACTTACATCTGAACTGAGTCGTTTGGGTAACATGCGTCGAACCCCCTACAGATCATAACAGTCTACTGCAATTTCATTCTTATAATAACGCAAAAACACAAGCGGGGCTGAATGACCAACATCAGCTGACGCAGTAGAACGTCCTGACAATGTTATAATTTTATGGTCATTTATTTCAGTTAATAAATCTACTACAAATTTAAAGAACACAAGATATAAGACGACACAAAACCCTACACGCGTCTTTTCTAATTACACGTGATAAAATCCAAAGGCTCACTGTATTAACATTTTTTTTAATTTGATCCTAATAAGATTTAATTTAATTTGAATTCTACATTTGTACTGTAATTTTAGTTCTGTGATTATAAATTTGTTTAACTACAATGTTTTACTTGATTTTATCCGCTACTACGTGCAGTTCTAAAACTCCGTGTCTCATTAATCCAGCAGAGAATGAACTAAGGCATGAGGCGTCAGTCTGTAGTTATATAGAGCCACTCAGCGGTAAAAGCCAGCAAACGCACAAAGCCAAACATTACCGCCGAGCGCCGCGACGGTAGAACCTACATTCCGGTTAAGTAACCACTGTAAGTGTATGAAACTTTAAAAGTTTAATTTCTGACTATTGACCATTTGTGTTGACTATACTTAAAAAAAAAAAAATTTCCTACTGTCAATAACTTAAAAAAATTGAGGCAATCACTTGACGCAAATGGTTTAAGTACAGCCAAATTATCCTATACAATATACAATGTGGGCATACATTATGATAATGAACTGCCAACATTGTCAACTGTGTTAGTCTCTGTCAACTGTGTTACAGTTGATGGGTAACACAGGTGATAAGTAACACAGATGACATTTTGGGGCATTTTAGGGCGTAATGCTAACTGCAGACCTCAGACCATTCACCACATAATGTTTATTATCTCATGTTTTTATGCACTTTATGTGCATATTGGTAACTATACCATCTAAGGCAATTTAACAAGAACATATTGATAACATCCCCGCGACCGTGAATACACGATAAAGCGGTATAGACGATGAGTGAAAGTAAGTGATAGTGATAACACAGTTGACGATTAAATAATCCTCTTTATGTGGTCACAATAATATTGATAAAACATTGAAGAGGAGGAGTAGAAATTTAACACGCTATCTTTAAATCTCCCACCTAAAAAGGAAGTGACATCACATGATGTAGGATATGTGACTTTGGATTAAACCATAAGGTTTTTTCATATTTTAATTATTATTTTTAACAAACCTTTATAAATTGTATACAAAATCATATTCATTAGAGGTAATCTGAACAGATAAACTAGAAATTTAGAAAATCGGACAGCACAAAAATAGCAAATTCGAGCACATAATATGCATTTTTTTGACAAAATAAATTATGTGATCTATTGAGTTGTAGTATTAAATAAAGGAGAAGTATGGTCCAATATAAAACATCAGTGCTTCAAGTAAGTAGTAGTAAAACTGATAAATACAGCCCATGGAAATAACATGTACCCCCAATTATATAATGAGCCAGTACACTCTCCAAAATATGTCATAGGAAAATATACTTAAGGGGGTCAGTGTAATTTCCAAAGCAAACATATTTTTTAAAGGGACCATTCAGAAACATGTTTCAGTAAATGTTAATATGATCTTTAGGGTCCTAATGAAAAGTTTGTAATATATTTAATTAAAAATTCTCAATGGTTGTGTAAAAAAAACACTACTTTTAACTGGTAAAAACCAGCTCTGTTCTCAGCAACCTGTTTCAGTGCATGTTCCTTTAAATGCTTATGATCTCAGCTTTTACATGGTCTGGGGCCGCAACGGGGGGTGGCCCCCACTACACTGGGCTATTGCCCCCTTCTATGAGGCGCGTGGGCTCACTTCGCCTCTAGGAATCAGGGCTCATTCAACCAGGGGGATCGCCTCATCCTTTGCACTAGCAAGAGGTATTCCCCTGCAGCAAGTGTGTGACACGGAGGGTTGTCCTCTCTGCACACATTTATTACATCTATAGTCTGGATGTTCATGCTACTCTGGGCCCACGGGTCCTCGAGTCAGCTACCCAGACATAGTTCTGAGACCTTCTCGGCCTTGTGCGCACACGCTACACAACCTTGGAGTCCAGACACTTGCAGTGCGGCGGCGTTGGTACTCTCATTCCCATAGCGTTTTCACGCAGCATCTAATGTAGCCTTTGAAAGGAAATGTCTCGGGTTACTTTGCTGTAACCCTGTTTCCTGAAAAGGCGGGAACGAGATGCTGCGTCCCAATGCCGCACTGCCTACGTGACCGGACGTCCGTTTAGACAAATTAATCTGAGGAATGTTTCCGGTTCACTCCTATTTATAACCTGCAGGTGCGTCCTATCAGATGACGTCACCTGACCGAGGTTATAAAAGTTAAAAATTTGGCGTGTTTGGTACACACATGCTTCACAACCGGCAACATGATAAGATGTTCCCATAGCGTTTTCACGCAGCATCTCGTTCCCGCCTTTTCAGGGAACAGGGTTACAGCAAAGTAACCCGAGACGTTTTTCACTTTGAGTTTAACAGCTGGAAGCCGAAACATTGCATGCGTTAGTTATTAACGTTATTTTATTTTTGTCGCATGAGGTCAATTTCATGTTTTTTGTTAGGTAGTTTAAAGTTAAGTACATTATTTAAATTATAAAATGTATATTTTAATGTTATTGCTAAATATTATGTACTTCACTTCTAGTATAATGTTCAGTAGCCCTGTTTTCAGAATCTCTGCATAACACCATGACTGTACTAGTTTAAAAACATGGTTTGAACTAATACATTATATTCCAATACTGATGCCTGTCTTTGTTTAAACAACTGTATATATTTTGTCTTTGTTAGACAATCTGAAGTTTTGTTGAAGATTATGGAAACTATAGTCATGGCTAGGGTGCTAGGTTGTTGATTTGGGGGAATATGAGGATCCTGGTTTGAGCACAGCTGTCGGTGGTTGCCTGTCCCAAGCCTGAGTAAAGTGGAGTGTTATGTCAGGAAGGCATCGGGTGCGCAAAGTTGTGGATGGATAAGATCTGACCACAAAGTGTACATTTTTGGATTTGGCTAGAAGCATGCTACTTCTGCAATAAGAATATATCCATTTTATAATGCTTGTATACTTGTAACATGGTAAAAATTGCTGCAATGTACATATAATACATTAAATATATACTTCAATTTCTTTAATTACTGTATCAGGTATGTACATTAGTACATAAACAGCCATATATTTTAAGTGTACTAAGTATACACTTTAGTACATAAAGTTACATTTTTAATTTAAGAGTAATTTTATTTGTCACATACATTGTCACATGTCACACACAGTACGATATGCTGTGAAATTCCTATACGGCCACTCGTGACCTTAAATTCTAAATTATCAATAGAAATTATACACTTTTGTGTAGTACAAATTGTGCTTTTGTATTATTAAATTACAACTTGAATGCACGTTGTACCAAATTTGTTGTTTTAAAATAGCAAAGTATACTAGTCATTAGTTATTAATCAGGATGGTGTAGAAAAAAGAGCTTCAAAGATGAGAGAGTGCACCCTTAATCATTTTTAATGAAATTGCAGGAAGAAGCTCAGAACAGCCAGCACCCAATGCAAAAGGTGTTAAGAGTAAGGTAAAAAAAAACACAGTTCTAACAAAAGTACAATAAACACTCATCAATGCAAACATTCAGTTTGTTCAGTGTCAAGAGTAAAATATGTTTACTAATTCTTCCTTCATCATTATTAACAACTTTATTGTATAAAGTTAAAAAAGTGTATATTAGTTAGCTTTCTAATGATGAATATGGCAGCATTAAAGAAGTGAAATTTCCTGGTTATGATCAGTAACTGTGTCAATTCCTCTGTGGTTCGAGTGTCTAACTATACATCTTATCTCTAATAATAGCAAATTATAAGTGGGAAAGTGAAACTGTCTTATCATGCAGCTGCCTATACTTACTGCTTATCCTATAGCCTACACCCTGCCTATCCTTATTGCAGGACATCCACAACCATTTTCTTGATTAAAATAGAGAATCCAAGACAAGCGGAGATCCCATACCTACAAGTTTAAAAAACAAACAAACAAACAAATAATGCCAGAAATAGGTGTCCTAGGACTTCTTGGTGAGATCATGTTTTCCACTTTGTGCGTGTGTTTTACTCCCTGGATTATGTTAGTCTAATTGATGCAGCATGCAATAAAAGTGATAGGACCTAAAATACAATGACTGATAACAGCAGATGTATTCATTTTTACTAAAAGCAACCGTAAAAAAAAACAATATTTCCTGTTAAAAAAACCTTACATCAAACTCTGTTTTTTGTTCTTTTTAGTGTTTTTCTATATCATGAATATAAATGTTTAACTTGATCTTTAAGGAATGACAGTAGACTTACATATGGTTGCCTCAGGGGTACTAAAAATGTCCTCCCATTTCCAACTGTGATGTGGCCCACAAGATAAGCTTCAAAATATTTAGATTAATACTTGGGCGAGAGAGAAGAGCTAATATTTTAGCCCCTTTTTTATATTAAACTGTAGAAAAAAGCAGATGTGTAATAATATTTTTTTTTAAAAATGCTGGGGAAAATACCACAAACCTGAAGAGACACGTCAAAGCATACCATGGAAATTACCCAAATTTTCAGCCTCTTTGTGGTAATTATGTTATAACTTGTTGATATAATTATGTTGTTATGTATTTTAACTTATAGTTAAACCATTGCCCAACACACTAAGCTAATAGATTAGCAAATGATTTTGACCCATGGGAGCTACAACAGTCCAAATATGTAAGAGCGAAGTGAAAGTGCATGCCTTTGTGAGAAGCTTTATGTCACTCGTAACATACTTAGATCACAATACACATTGTCTGTGAATGGCTGAAATGTTGCTGTAAAGAATCCTTTTAGCAAATGTTAAATGTTCGAGTGAACCCGCTGCATGCACGAAAATGCTGATAAACATGTGTGCAAATGTGAGCAGATTTATGCAAACAAAATGCAGACATACTCGCCCAGAAATGCAACTAACACAACTATATAGGCTAGTCACTAAATACTACTGCACTGGCTTTTACAATGTGACACCACGCTACGATGCGAGCAGCTTAAGTCATAATATGATATATTTTTGCTATGTGTTTTTTTATGTGCATAAGAATTGAATTTTAACAAATGTTTCAGAAACTACAGTGAATTACAAACACAATTCATTCTGGAAGCGGGCTTGTATTTCAAAACACATTTGTAAATCAAAGCAAATTTTCCCATAAGAAATAATGAAAACATTAATTATTCATTCCACAGCCAAAAAATAAATAAATAAAACAAAAATAATTATGACAAAATATAAAGTAAAAAACAAAAACAAATGAACCTGCATTTTACCTCTAATAAAGTAAAAATAAATACCGACAGAGTTTCCGTTTATGCGCGCAGGCGCCGTGTGTGTTTGTGTATAAAGCTAAAGTAAGAGAAGAGAAGAAATCAGCCCCTCCCCTCTCTCTCTTCTCATCATACACAGTAAAACTTTTAGAAAAAATGTTTCACACACTCACACACACATTAATGGAAAGACTGTTTTATTGAAGAACATTTATACACGCGGTTGCCAGGCAACGCCACCATCAGGCAATTAGCCTGAATTAGCCGCACATGGCAGCTTGTTTATATAAAGGGTCCTGATACCGCGACACTTCGTGTGATCATTAGGTCGCACCGGTAAAAGGTGCGCAAAAGAAGACACAGACAAAGCACAGGAGCTCTGTTTATTTTGTGTTTTCATTTTTCTTTTGGTTTCCTTTTAAGTTTCTTAATTAATAATCACACATTATCTCCAAGTGAAAAGGTATTCCCATGTCTGTCATAAGCACTCTCATAACTCTCATAACTATTTCACTGACCCCCTCAAAAGCCCTGCGTAAGGACACTTATAAATAAAACATCTTGTGGTGCGGCTTACCACACCACACCCCGTAACAATATAATCATACTTTCACTTTACAAAAAAAAAAGGCTGATAAACGAATGCGAGATTATCAGTAAAATGTAGACATATTTCACCAGAAAGTCATAGCCTCATGCAATAATGGAGATCAAACATAATACACCCATTGATAAATAAAAAAGAATATACATAAAGGCAAAATGTATTCCACTTAAACATTACAGATTAAAACAAGGGAAGTACAGTAGATGTGCTGAGCTTCAGTTAATTGTGATGCGGACAAAAGGTCTAGGAAGAAAACAGGTTTACTTATTTTACAAAATCTGAATATATTCAGTAAATTTATGAATTACACTCATAACTACAAAGTCTAATTTAATTGGTACCATTAAACATTTTATTACTATTTATGTTTGTTTCCATTTATGTTTTACTGGCGAAACAATTTTAGGCAGAGACGTCTGCTTGGTCTTGTTAAACCATTTTAAACCCCTTAATTCTGCCAATTCTCCCATCAGCAAAACCAGTTTGATAACCTCACACCTATCGTGAATGAAAGGTAAGAACAGGGAAAGAACAGGGAAGAGTGTGCTTTAGTTTTCTAAATTGGATTCTTCTCCACTGGTAAGGTAGGTTTTTAACTTTTGTACTGTTTTTGAAAACAATTAGTTCATACTGTATACTGTACCTAGTTTTTGCTGTTTGGTAGTGTTGATTGCAGTGTGATTGAAGTAGGTCTAAAGCAATTTGTTCTCAGGTAATTAATCAAGAGTAGTTTTAGGCTTCCTTAAGGTGTGAATTGTGGGCAGGGCTTAGCTACATATATTGAAGGTGACACAAGTGTCTGTAGCGGTTAATAAGCATATACTGCAACAAAGGTAGTGCACAGAAAATTGACTCAAACTCTTGTTTACCAAGAAGTTACAAGTTTTTATAGACAGTTACCTCAGTCTAGCATGTGTCTTCAACCTATCTTTGTCAGTTCCCACAGACCAAGATGCTTTTACTCACACAGCAGAGGCAGATCTCCCAGAAACCTCATCTACCCTCCAGTACTGTCTCATTGTCCTGCACTGGTGGTAGGTGGGCTCTGGAACTGCCAATCTGCTGTAAAGAAAGCAGACTTTCTCAGCCCTAGCTACCCATTACTCTTTTGACTTTCTAGCACTAACTGAGACCTGGATATCTCCTCAGAACTCAGCTACACCGGCTGCCCTATCCTCTGCCTATGTATTCTCTCACACTCCATGAGAAACTGGCAGAGGTGGTGGTACGGGTCTCCTGTTGTCCAAGAGATGGTCCTTCTCGCCTATCACCCTGTCTCATCTCAGTTTTTCATCATTTGAATTTCATGCAGTTAAGGTAACCTCTCCAATTAACCTCCACATCTTAGTTATTTACCGTCCTCCTGGCTCTCTAGGAAACTTTCTAGATGAAATGGACATAGTTCTTAGTCTTTTTCCTTCTGCTAACACTCCTCTCACTGTTCTAGGAGATTTCAACCTTCCATCTGATAAACTCCAATCCTATTTCCTTCTCCCTCTCCTTAACTCCTTCTCTTTAACTCTAAACAGCTGCCCTCCTACACACAAGGCAGGAAATTCTCTCGACCTTGTTTTCTGCCGCCCTTCCCCAGTCACAGATATCACTACTATTCCTCTTCATAAATCTGATCATTACCTGGTATCCCTAACCCATAACCCTTCCCATTCTATGTAAACCTACCCACCAAAATGTCTCTTTTACCCGCAAAAACCTTCACTCTGTCTCGCCTTCCTCTGTGTCTTCATACACCCTATCATTCCTCCCAGACCCAGACTCCTTCTCCTCTTTACCACTAGAGACTGAGACTGAAACTTTCCTCTCCTCTCTCTCCTCATCCATAGATCTCCTTTGCCCGCTGTCATCTAAACCAAGGAAGACGTCTTGTCCTGCTCCTTGGCTATCTGATGTACTGTGCAACAACAGGAGAGAATTAAGAACTGCGGAGAGAAGATGGAAGAAATCGCAACTTGATGCAGATCTCATCTCTTACCAGACTCTTCTTTTCAAATTCTCATGTGATGTGACTTCTGCCAAAACTACCTTCTTTAGACAAAAGTTGGAAGCCTCTGCACATGATCCTGGCAAACTCCACAACATCTTCTCCTCACTACTCAACCCACCGACTCCTCCTGCCCCTTCCTCTCTGACTGCTGACGATTTTGCCACATTCTACGATGGGAAGATTGCAGCAATCCGCCAGTCCTTCGCTCTCAACCAAGCTCCTACGGCAGAACCTCAGGACCTTTCCTTCCCTCCTTTAGCAGAATTTTCCAACCTGTCATCTGATGAGATTCAACAGATCATCTCGTCATCTAACCCCACCACCTGTTCATTAGACCCAATCCCTTCCACAATGCTCCAGGCCATCTCACGGGACCTCCTTCCCTTCACCACAGCCATCATCAACCAATCCATATCATCTGGTCATGTTCCTGCCACTTTTAAGAAGGCGAGGGTTATTCCCATCCTCAAGAAACCCTGCCTGGACCCATCAGAAGTTAACAACTATCGCCCGGTATCACTGCTCTCTTTTATTTCCAAAATTCTTGAAAAAAACGTTTATAATCAAATGTCTCTTTATCTCTCACAGAACAACCTTAATGACCCAAACCAATCTGGATTTAAAGTGGCACATTCCACAGAGACTGCCCTTCTGTCAGTCACTGAGAAGCTCCATGCTGCTAGATCTGCTAAACTGTTATCTGTCCTCATCCTCCTAGACCTGTCAGCTGCATTTGACACGGTGAACCACAAGATTCTATTATCTATTCTTACAAGCCTTGGAATTTGTGGAACAGCGTGGCAATGGTTTGCTTCTTACCTAAAAGATAGGTCCTATGAGGTAACATGGAGGGGATCTACATCTGCCCCACGTAGACTCTCTACTGGTGTCCCGCAGGGCTCAGTACTTGGTCCTATTCTGTTCTCCCTGAACAGTACTTGGTCCTATTCTGTTCTACCCGGTCTCTTGGTAAGGTCATATCATCGCATGGATTCTCATACCACTGTTATGTAGACGACACCCAACTTGTTCTCTCCTTTCCTTCCTCTGACACTCCCTGTTTTTACCCAGATCTCAGCATGTCTGGCAGACATCTCATTTTGGATGGCTGCTCATCAGCTGAAGCTCAACCTCAGTAAAACAGAACTGTTGTTTATCCCTTGTGACTCATCTCCAGGTCAAGACCTTGTGATATCCATGGACAACAACCAAATCACTCCTTCAGCCACCGCCCGCAATCTTGGGGTAACCGTGGACAATCATTTGTCATTTTCCCCACACATCGCTAACCTTACTCGCTCTTGTCGATTTCTTCTTTACAATATCAGAAAAATTCGCCCATTTCTTTCTTCACAGGCTACTTAGGTGCTTGTTCAGTCCCTTGTTATTTCAAGTCTGGACTACTGCAACTCACTCCTGGCAGGCCTGCCTCTGTCCACGATTCGTCCTCTGCAACTGATCCAGAATGCAGCAGCACGTCTTGTTTTTAACCTCCCCAAATTCTCCCACACCACCTCACTCCTCCGCTCCCTGCACTGGCTTCCTGTAGCTGCCCGCATCAAATTCAAAACACTGATGCTTGCCTACAAAGCTAAAAATGGCCCAGCACCCACTTACCTCCCTGCGCTAATTACACCACGCACTGCACCACGTTCCCTCCGATCCTCCAGCACTCATCCCACCATCTCTCAGGGATCGAGGGCGGCATTCATCCAGGCTCTTTTCTGTTCTGGCACCTAGGTGGTGGAATGAACTTCCTCTAGATGTCCGTACATCAGATACTTTGACTATCTTTAAACGACGACTCAAGACTCATCTGTTTCTCCAGTACTTGGACTAACCCCCCCTAAAAAAAAAAAAAAAAAATCTTCTTAGTTGTGTTGGACTAATGGCACTTAGTTATTAACCTAGTTAACCCAGTGTAAGCATGTATCCAATTATGTAAACATTAAAGCACTTTTTGTACATCGCTCTGAATAAGAGCGTCTGCCAAATGCCTAAATGTAAATGTAACAGGGATTACAGTAACTGGGGTTTTGTGAGTGTCACCTCGGAGCGTGCTTGTATTCAGCGTATAGACTAAAACAAAATCATGTTTGCTTCAGCATCGGAGACAATTTGGTATTAGGCTAACTTTATTAAAGATTATTCACTTTTGTATTTTTTGTTGTACTTCGTCTTTTTGCACACACGCATGGGCATCTAAGTTTGAACAGAAAATAATAGTGGGCTGGTAGGCCATTATTTTAAATATAACTTAAACAGCTGAATCAAGTTAAATATACACAATAAATTAATAATTGCATTTGCTTTACATTTGAGCACTCATGTGTAAATAGCTTTTTCATTGCATATACTACCATGTTATATATTTGTGTCTAATACTGTTTTATTCAGATTTTACATTACATGCAGTCTGTAATTTACTTACAATTGTACTCGTACTTAAAATGTAACTTACAGTGGTTAATCAATTGGAATGTAGGTCCTACCGTCGCCGCGCTCGGCGGTACCGTTTGGCTTTGTGCGTTTGCTGGCTTTTACCGTTGAGTGGTGCTATATAACTACAGGCTGACGCCTCATGCCTTGGTTCATTCTCTGCTGGATTAATGAGACACAGAGTTTTAGAACTGCACATAGTAGCGGATAAAATCAAGTAAAACATTGTAGCTAAACAAATTTATAATCACAGAACTAAAATGACGATACAAATGTAGAATTTAAATTAAATTAAATCTTCTTAGGATCAAATTTAAACAAAATAAATGTTAACACAGTGAGCCTTTAAATTTTATCACGTGTAATTAGAAAAGACGCGTGTAGGGTTTTGTGTCGTCTTATATCTTGTGTTCTTTAAATTTATAGTAGATTTATTAACTAAAATAAATGACCATAAAAAATATAACATTGTCAGGACGTTCTACTGCGTCAGCTGATGTTGGTCATTCAGCCCCGCTTGTGTTTGTGCGTTATTATAAGAATGAAATGCAGTAGACTGTTATGGTCTGTAACGGATTCGACCCATGTTGCATGGGCGGCACCATAAAGCACGGACACGAGGCGAGGTCTTACGGGAAAAGGGTAATTTGTTTAGGTAAAATGGGGAAGGAAAGTGTTGAAGGAGGAAGAATGGAAAGAATGGGATAAAGGTTGTGCATGTGCAGTTCCGGGGGCTGTGCCACACTGGCATGCGGGCACACAGCTGATGCTAAGTGTTGGTGCGAGTGGCAGAACTGAGCACGCGGAGGCAGCGCTCCTGCACGCTCCCTCGTGACGGCGCTTCTCCCGCTGTCGATGGCCGGCGCGAGTTCTCGCTGACGCAAAAACCTAACCACACTTTTCCTCTTCGGCAGCGGGGCTGCGAGGGCGGGCACGGTGTGAGAGTCAAGATGCCGCGGGAGGTCGCGCAGCTCTTTCTCGCGCTGTCCTCAGCGCGGAGATCAAAGGGCGGAATTCTAGTGTCCTTGTTTAAAGTCCCTGGGGCGCGTCACATCTCCCCACTGACATGCTTTTTTTTATATTCTCCATTACATCACGTACTTCCCAGACCTCAGACAAACCTCCGCGCCTTGCTTTTATAATGCGGAGCAAGCCCGAGATCATATTAACGATAATTATCGCCAGCCGGCACAAATAGGCGGCCCCGTCCCTTTGCTGCCTATTTAGGGAGCCTACGGAGTGAGGGAGTAGTTATAGTAGATTTGGGCGTACACCCATCACACGCGCACGCCATGGCAGATCATCATAATTGTCCTAAACTTGTATTTCATAAGGTTTTCCCAGCTAAGGTACAGCGCAACAGGGGTCATTATTTACTATTAAACATTAAACGAATTTACAAAACTTAATGCGTGCGATTAAGCGCTGATTCTACGTAGGAAAGTAAAGAAGAGGATCCTGATGCTCAACATTCCGGAGACCAAACCCCATTTAAATTAAATTAACAAATATTGCATGTAAATAACAATAGCCCACGTTTAAAAAAGCATTTTTATTTAGATTATAAAAAAATAATCCTGCATCTGTTTTAGGTGTTCCAGCTGCCACTGTTCTAAAATTCAAATTAAATCAAATCTTATTAGGATCAAATTTAAGCACAATAAATGTTAACACAGTGAGCCTTTTGATTTTATCACTTGTAATTAGAAAAAAAGCGTGTATGGATTTGTGTCATCTTATTTCTTGTGTTCTTTAAATTTATAGTAGATTTATTATTAACTAAAATAAATGACCATAAAATTAAAACAGTGTTAGGACGTTCTACTGCGTCAGCAGATGTCGGTCATTCAGCCCCGCTTGTGTTTGTGCGTTATTATAAGAATGAAATGCAGTAGACTGTTATGATTTGTAACGGGTTCGACCCATGTTACTCAAACAACTCAGTTCAGGTGTAAGTAAATGGATAGAAAGTAAATGTCTGTGCTGTTTGGGGGAGGGACGTGCTAATGATTTGGTCGGCTCTGTGTGTGTGTGAGAGAGAGAGAGAGGGGTGTCGCGGTCGTTTTCAGTGAAACAAAGGCTCAGCTGAAAAATGTTAGGCACATCAGTCACTTAACCCCCAATAAAAGGTATTTGAGTGTTATGATAGTTGTAATATAACAGATGCGCACTGAATACTAAACCTAAACCAGGCACGGAGATTAATGAACCAAGATAGCCCCCATATCCGTTTAAAAAAAATAAAAAATACCAAAGAATATTATTGTGTATAGACTGATTAAAAACAATGCAATTTATGCTATCATAAGGAAAATCTCAAGTTCTTCCATTCCAATGATTAAAAAAAGGTAACAATGTCAACTTTAGAATCTAGAATCCAGGAGATTAAAATTACACAAATTGAAATCACTGAAAGTCTCCAGAAGAGCCTCAGATTCAAGAGGTTTTTAAAGTGGGGAGAAGTGCATTTCAGTTCCTCTGAATGTATAGGTGAAAACAGCCGATTCACACCTGGGGAGGGTGAATAATTTGTATTTGAATGTTGTCTGGCATTGTAAAGCACTATAGTGACACTAAAAGAACAACTCAGGATTAATAGGAATTCTTATACTGCATAAACATTATTTAGCACAAAAAAATTCCTCGCGCTCGGGAAAACTATGCGTGCGGTTGAGCGCTGGTTAGACTATAGGAAATTAAAGCGGAGGGTTTTTATTTAGACTATTAAAAAAATAACCTGCGTCTATTTTTAGGCGTGCCAGCTGCCACTTTTTAGTTAGAAGTTTTCAATACAAAGCTTATAATGCTCACATGACATGACGGAATAAGGCACGGCTGGTGATGATTGGGGTTTGTTGGGTTACAGTGGATTTTACTACGCGGTGTGAGTGCAATGGCCATCCATCTGCTCGCGCTGACTCTGCTCTCCGCGGATGGCCGGACCGGCCCCTCCCACCTCTCGCTCCTTTGAAGTCCCTGGGGCACGTTCCATTTGCCCTGCTTGCATGCCGCACTTTCGCGTTGTTGCACGCGCGCTGCATACACAGCGCGTAGTAAAATCCACTGTAGCCCAACAAACCCCGAGTATTTTATAGCGCGGGGTGCAAGCCCGGGCAACGATAGCAACGATAGCTCACCAGTCATGTGTAATTCTGCGGTCCCGCTGCTTCGCATGTCTGAAGGGAAGGATGCCTAACTAGTGAGCGAGGAGCGATATTGATTTGGGCGCACGCCGTGACAGGCTGAAAAAACTGTGTCAGATTAATGTGTAAAAACTATATAATAAAACTATATAAGACTACATGCCTTTATAAGACTCAACTTTTATTTAAGCGCACTCACAATAACGAAAAAACGTTGTGATTTTGTAAGTGTTGTGATTTTGTAAGTGTTGTAAGCTGCGCTGTTCTGTATTGTTTTTGGTGAACTTGAGCGCGTCAGAAAATGAACGCAAACGTTTTTTTAAATGGTCAGAGTCAGTCTGCTTGCTGTTTTCCCGACGCGTTCATAATCATTAGTCTACTTCTGCCGGTGCGCTCTGAAAAACTCCATGCATGCGGCTGAGCGCTGATTAAAACTATGGAGTAAATTAAAGAGGAGAATTACGATGCCAAATCGAAGTCCTGAGCCCAAACCTCATTTAAATTAAATTAACAAATATTATAAGTAAAAAAACAATAGCCCACGTTTAAAAACCGTTTATAAATTCTTTTCGACATGAGTTGGCCCGGTGTTATGCGCAGAGCGCCGGGAGATTTCCTGAAGCTCAGAAATCACTAGGGCATTTTTTCTAAATAGCCGCTATCTTTAATAACTAATGGAGGTTTTGAGCTGTATACACACGCATTCCTGCCTAAACAACTTTTAAAACTACTGTGACACAATAAACAGTAATATTTCAAACATTCTGCAGGCTGATATTTGGAGAAAGGAAAGAATAATAAATAAACCAGTTGTTGGGTCAAAATAACCCAACCAGGTGTTCATTTGTAAACTACATCTCATATGAGCCAACATGAGCAACCCAACAATGTGTTTAAAGTACCTGAAATAATCCAGAATTTAAATAACAATAAACCGATACAGAGATACGCTGTATAACGGTCAGTGTTGTATTTACGGCAACGAGCGAAAATGTCACTTTGCGCCACCTGGCGGCCATTTTACGAATGACTTTGAAATGCAACTGATTTATTTTGGCCGCTGACGTTTTTACACGGCGGTGAGCGCGACGGTAATAACCATTCCAATTGATCAACTACTGTACCTATCTACAGTATAAGCATATTTAACTACTTCAGCAGTGAATGAGAAATTTGGTCAGTCTGGCTTTTAGATAAAGTTCTTATTTGATATAATTTGTATTATTTAATTAATTATAAATATGATTCTTATTTTTTATATTTTTGTCGAAAATAGTTCTTCAGAGCAAGCATAGTGTCAGAAGATTCTGCGAAATCTCTTCTCACCTTTCATTCATGATAGGCGCACTGTGTGTGCTGTTGGCAAATACTGTAGGGGGGGTTTAAATTAATTAACAAGACAGAGTGGACATCTCTGCCTAAATTTTATTTCCCCAGCAAAACATAAAATAGATAAAAAAATTAATTATTAATGATAGCAATTGAATCAGACTTAATAGTTGGATTTGATACTTTTAAAATAGATTTTTATCATTTTTATCGATAAATCGCGTGTATCATTCTTTTGATAAAAAGTACAAGTCTGAATTTTAGATAAATTTTAAAGCATCTTTTTAATGCCTAAATTTTCAGGCCAGGTGTATTACGAAGTAAAGACCTGTTGTTTAGTTGTTCCCTGCATGGTGTATCTGCACTGAGATATTGTGTGTGTGTGTGTGTGTGTGTCTTCGTGTGCGTCTTATACTGTAGGTGTGTATGCACAGAGAGTTTGTGTGTGTGTTTGTGACGTTATCTTCTCCTTCAAACGTGCTTCCAACTAACCAACCCTGGCCTCCAAACTTAGAAGGCTACGTGTCATAGCCGATAACTGCTCCTTAGATCTGCTGGTTACAGTGGGGCACCGACTGTTGATCAGTGTAAAGTAGCCTGTAAAAGCCAACATAAAAATCATTTAAAAACAGATTGTTTAATGTTGTTGCAAAAAAAAATACATACCGTTTTCTTTTTTACAAGCTGGGTGTTCACAATTTTTTTTTGTGTTTTGAGGCGACTTGTTCTCTTTTCCAGAACGCTGTACAGACAGTAAAGAGTTAGGATACAAGTGCAACAAAATTTAAATGTCGAAGTCTGGGGAAAAATCGGTAACTACGTAAATAACTACTATACATTATTAAAAGGAGTTCTTACCCTTTGTTTTTTTTCCCCACACAAACGGCACCATTCTTCGTTGAATAAAACGTCTTTGCCTCCATGTCTGTTGCTACTAATATCTGTAGGAACTGCAAATGCCTACAGTTGTTTATTTCAATTCAATTTCTTTTATAGCTTAGGATTCTCTTTCCCCCAAAAATAGCGTGAATGTCTTCACCAAGGGTATATACAGTGGTGTGAAAAACTATTTGCCCCCTTTCTGATTTCTTATTCTTTTGCATGTTTGTCACACAAAATGTTTCTGATCATCAAACACATTTAACTATTAGTCAAAGATAATATAATTTAACAAAAAATGCAGTTTTTAAATGATGGTTTTTATTATTTAGGGAGAAAAAAAATCCAAACCTACATGGCCCTGTGTGAAAAAGTGATTGCCCCCCTTGTTAAAAAATAACTTAACTGTGGTTTATCACACCTGAGTTCAATTTCTGTAGTCACCCCCAGGCCTGATTACTGCCACACCTGTTTCAATCAAGAAATCACTTAAATAGGAGCTACCTGACACAGAGAAGTAGACCAAAAGCACCTCAAAAGCTAGACTATCATGCCAAGATCCAAAGAAATTCAGGAACAAATGAGAACAAAAGTAATTGAGATCTATCAGTCTGGTAAAGGTTATAAAGCCATTTCTAAAGCTTTGGGACTCCAGCGAACCACAGTGAGAGCCATTATCCACAAATGGCAAAAACATGGAACAGTGGTAAACCTTCCCAGGAGTGGCCGGCCGACCAAAATTACCCCAAGAGCGCAGAGACAACTCATCCGAGAGGCCACAAAAGACCCCAGGACAACATCTAAAGAACTGCAGGCCTCACTTGCCTCAATTAAGGTCAGTGTTCATGACTCCATCATAAGAAAGAGACTGGGCAAAAACGGCCTGCATGGCAGATTTCCAAGGCGCAAACCACTTAAGCAAAAAGAACATTAAGGCTCGTCTCAATTTTGCTAAAAAACATCTTAATGATTGCCAAGACTTTTGGGAAAATACCTTGTGGACCGACGAGACAAAAGTTGAACTTTTTGGAAGGTGCGTGTCCCGTTACATCTGGCGTAAAAGTAACACAGCATTTCAGAAAAAGAACATCATACCAACAGTAAAATATGGTGGTGGTAGTGTGATGGTCTGGGGTTGTTTTGCTGCTTCAGGACCTGGAAGGCTTGCTGTGATAGATGGAACCATGAATTCTACTGTCTACCAAAAAATCCTGAAGGAGAATGTCCGGCCATCTGTTCGTCAACTCAAACTGAAGCGATCTTGGGTGCTGCAGCAGGACAATGACCCATAACATCCACCTCTGAATGGCTGAAGAAAACAAAATGAAGACTTTGGAGTGGCCTAGTCAAAGTCCTGACCTGAAAACTATTGAGATGTTGTGGCATGACCTTAAAAAGGCGATTCATGCTAGAAAACCCTCAAATAAAGCTGAATTACAACAATTCTGCAAAGATGAGTGGGCCGAAATTCCTCCAGAGCACTGTAAAAGACTCGTTGCAAGTTATCGCAAACGCTTGATTGCATTTATTGCTGCTAAGGGTGGCCCAACCAGTTATAAGGTTCAGGGGGCAATTACTTTTTCACACAGGGCCATGTAGATTTGGATTTTTTTTTCTCCCTAAATAATAAAAACCATCATTTAAAAACTGCATTTTGTGTTGACTTGTGTTATCTTTGACTAATAGTTAAATGTGTTTGATGATCAGAAACATTTTGTGTGACAAACATGCAAAAGAATAAGAAATCAGGAAGGGGGCAAATAGTTTTTCACACCACTGTATATATATATATATATATATATATATATAGAGAGAGAGAGAGAGAGAGAGAGAGAGAGAGAGCCTGGTTAAACACCCAGTACGTGGTTTTAATGGGGGTGGGGTATAAAGGTTATGAATGCGTCGGAGAAAACAGCAAGAAAATTGACTGGCCAAACAAGCACAAACAACAGCTCAAGGGGGTGGAAAAACATTTTTATTATTTAGACTAGCTAATTAAGTTTACTTGCCAACGATTTAATTTGTAGAAAGAATGAATTGTTATATAGCTTCTGTTCGTATCAGTTTATTATTATTATTAAAAAAGTTACATTTAAAAAAAAGACATCAAAATTTAAAAAAGACATCAAAATTTAAATAAAGAAATACCTGGGAAAATAGACTTTCAGAATAGAACATTAGAATAACTAACAAATACACTTCTGTCTTTGGTATAATATGGTTATAGTATAATATATCGCGGCTGTGTGATGCATCCTGTACTCTTCGTTCCAGACTCTTTGGTGGAAGTTGTTGATGTTTATTTTATTTATTTATTTTGGTCTTTAATGTTAACTACACAAAGCAGTGTCTTCCCACCTGGGAGTTTCTCTAGCATACTGTATATTAGATTGATAGACATGAGTCCCAATCTGTTATATTTTTAGTGACAACAGTTTTTTTCAGCACACATTTAATCAATAATATTTTTTAAAAGTTTGATCCGTCGTCATAATTCTCCTGTTTAATTTCCTACATAGTCTAACCAGCGCTCAACTGCACGCATAAAGTTTTCGAGAGCGCGGAGGACTTTTGTTTTACTAAATAATATTTATGCAGTATAATCAGGGCCTCTTATTCCTATTTACTTTAGGTTGTTGTTCTTTCAGTGTTACGGTGTGTGCTTTGCAATGTCAGATGCATTCAAATGCAAATAATACACCCTCCCCAGGTGTGAATCAGCTGTTCTCACCTATGCACTCGGAGAAACTAAAATGCACCCCTCCCCACTTTGCAGTGGGGAGGATCTTGGATCTTGCTTCAGGCCTCTTTTTAAATTTGTGTAAATTTAAAATCTTCTAGATTCTACATTCTAAAATTGACATTTTCCCCTTTTTTTTCATCCCTGAAATGAGATTTTTCTTATCATAACATGCATTGTATTGTTAATAATCAATCAACACTGTTTTTAATAACTCTACAATGTTTTAATTTTAGATTTTATAAAAAAACAAACAAATGTAATTATTCCATTCATATTTTCCATTTGTAAAATAGCATTTTAAAAATCATAGGTTGTGTATTGAGCGATTAAAAACAATATAGGGCATGTCCCAACCCAATCTCTTCCTTTCCAGTGATTAAAAAATGGTAAAAATGTCAATTTTGGAATCAGAAGCTCAGTGGTCTAAGAACCACTTTCTAAGAATAATCTTTGTATGGTAAAATGACTCGTGGCATGAATCTACACCTGTCGCTTCAGTTTCAAATAATTATTCAATGCTGAACACAAACGGCAAAAGAACATGATGATAATAATAATAATAATAATTAAAACCATCGTGTTTTTTTCTGTTCATGTCCAGCATTGAATAATTATTTAATTATTACTAATTAAAGCTGCTCACATCACGCACGCTTTTACTTAAAAAAATGCAGTGTTTAATCACAAGTACATGTTGCCCAGGCGAGAAATGAATATTATGATTGAAAAGCTGAATGGCTAAAATGTGGTTGTGAATAAGCCTTTTAGTCTATGTAAAATGTTCGTGTGAACCCATGGCGTGTCTTTGCCGAGTTTTGATCTAAAGACAAATGATTGCGCGTTGATAAGAGAGATTTCTCTTTCCCGGAAATACAACAAACACAAATTTATATGTGTTAAATAAGAGCTGTCTTTGCGGCGCTTTGCAAAACACACACCGACGTGAGCCACTTTATTTCAGTCATAATATACTAACATCTTTGCTGTGTAGTGGACAGCGCACGCACAACCTCTTGCGGGCAAGCCTTTCTCTGAATATGCTGTTTCAACGGGCGTGAGGCTAGGAAACATCACACCAGCAGAAGTAGACTACACAGCGTTCCAAATTATTATGCAAATTGGACATTAAATGTTTAGTTTTTAAATTAAACTCATGGATGGTATTGTGTCTCAGGGCTCTTTGGATCATTAAAATGAATCTTAGACATTTGTGATAATTAGTTTGCCAGATACTGTAAGCCCAATTAAAGGAAAAGTACTGAAGAAGGTTGTTCCACATTATTAGGCAGGCCACAGGTTCCAAGCAATATGCGGAGAAAAAAAGGGCCTCTTTGCTGCCGAAAAGCATCAAATATTGCAATGCCTTGGACAAGGTAAGAAAAAAATTAACTATTTCATGAAAACTTAACACTAGAAGCGCCGAGCAGCGGTCATTTGACCGCAAGGGGGTAAAAAAAAAATAATACTTCACACTCGATGAATTTCCAGGACCCTCCTTTCATGACTTTTCCTAGTTCTGTGAGCTTAATCACCCTGTATGCTTAAATTTTTAAAATCGCACCAGTAAAAGCCAGTATAAAGCTATTTTGCTCTTATTTACGTGAAATCGCTGACAGCTGCGCGGCGGCATGACGTTTCCTGTCTTTTCCAACCCGCGATTCTCATTTCTCTCAGCAGATGGCGCAAGGAATCGCGCATACTATTTATGCGTCATTCAGTGCGTATGTGTAACTATCTCAGGTTTCATTCCATATATGCAGTTTATATATATATATATATATATATATACACATATACACACATATATATATATATATGCTTCCGTAAAATATCGACAATTCGCCATTCGTTCTGGCGTTGATAATCACCGATATTTTATAAGGACATTTAGGGAATTTTGCTTTACTTAATTTTATAAGGTTTTGAGAAAATTAATTAGTTTGTTCGTTCTGTTAGAAGCTTCCGTGAAATTATCTCTAAAACAATATTGTTTTACATATTACATATGTAATGACCCCTCCTGAGGATATAAAGCCTCATTATTGAATGTAAATAAATCAGATCTACCACAGCAGATAATAAACTATGCTATGTCATAACCGAAGCAAACACCACGATTATGCCTCGTTTCGTTCAATGTTGCTAGGCAACGGACCACGCGCCTAATTGGCGGGAACGTGGTTCACTTGGCCGCAGTGTATTATAAACCTGCGAAATGTTTCACTGCTTATGCATAAAAGCGAGGGAAATGTGGAGGTGATGTGTGGCCACTGAATGAGAACTAAATAAAAGATTTCGGTAACTACACTGAGTGTAACATCTGCATAGTGACACTAAACAGCTGAACACCTTCACTTTTCCGTTTACCTCTGAGAAAGAAAAAAAGCTGTATGTTGTTTGTTTATATGTAGAATGTTTATAAAAGTACACGAAGTAGGCGCGCGCGCACAGACACACACACACACCTCCCCTGAGCCCTCGGTCAACATCTAATGACCGTCGATATGCAAATGAGTCAAGACGTAGCCTAACGTGGTGTCGTGTCGGATTTCAGCGGTCAAAGAAAGTGGAAAGACTTTGAAACAGTTGCAGCGTTTTTTTCAGTTACAACAAGCACAGCGATGAGTCCACGTTGTTTCACTGGTTATGACATAGTGACACTAAACAGGTGAACAACTTCACTTTTCTGTTTACCTCTAAGAAAAAAAAGCTGTATTTAGTTTGTTTATATTCAGAGTAACACCTTCTAACCACCTCTCATAGTCTATTGTTAGTTTTAATGATTTGGCTGAAACTAATTATCACTACATAAGTACCCCAGCACCATTGATCATGAGTTTCAGCTGAAACTAATTCTATACATGCAACAGAAAATGTAGATGCAGATTCCAAATGTATAAAGATACATGCTATATATATATATATTCCGCTTCAGCGTGTTTCTTAATCTTTCCCTATATATATATTTATATATATGTAGGGAAGATGTAATATTGGCTTCCACACACTAGAGGGAGCTGTGTTTATTTTTTTGTAAGTAAAGGTGTGATGAGGCCCCTTCTCTAAATTGTTGAGCTTGTTGTTTAGCCTCAGTTGTTTTTGTTCTTATGAGAAGGTGAGATGGCAGTTCTTTTTGTGCTCATAATAATCTGTATCTTTGTGCTATCTAGGTTAACCATCTACATTATTTAAAGTAATTATTTTGAGGATGGAATGTTTATTGAAAGAGATGTGGCATTATTTTTATAATTCTGAGAGATCTGTGTGGTTTAATTTGAATTAGTATAGTTGTGGCTGTATTTGTGGTATTTTGTTTTACTATTTTGTTGTACTTGCATTCTATGTTTAATTGAAAGAAAATTGCTTTAGTTGTTTTTGTTCTTATGAGAAGTTGTTTTTGTTCTTATGAGAAGATTGCCTGTTTGTCAACCGAGGCCTGGCGTGGGGAAAAAGCGACTAAATAAAGAGAGAGAGCTGCCCTGCTGTCGATCCAGCCACAAATGGTGTCCTCCCTTCTTCTTAATACACCCAACACAACGCAGAGACTCGTTTGGGAGCACATAAAGAGGGTTACATCTTTGGTGCCGTGACCCGGATGGCTGGTTTATATGTCGACTAAAGTAAGCTCTCTGGTCATAAAGCAGTTTCTGAAGAACTTTTTTTTTTTTTTTTTTTAAGTGGCAGTGTTTAATATTAGTGTTCTTGGATTAAACTGAGTTTAAGTTTTTACAATTTTTTCCCCCCAATTGTTTGCTTGCATTGTCGATAATTCTTTGACTGATACTTGAAAAAAAAAAAAAAACATTACACAATACAGTATATTAACTGACTAAATTAAACTTTACTATACTTTATTGCTACATATTTACATTGGCGAACATTACACAAAGTATTGCACACTTCATATGCATTGAGTCGCACAAGAAGAGTTGAAAAAAAAAAAAAAAAAAAAAAGAATGCAAGCACTCCCTGAAATCACCACCCCGCGTCGACCACTGCCTCATACACTAGCGCCATTAAAGCAGCCCTTCGGGGCTACTCCATGGTTATCAGTAAAGCAGGACAAGACCCCACAGTATGAAATAAACATGCCTGTTGATTTAAGTACTGAAAGTCAGATGGGACATACCCAGCCAAATAATAACCACCAACAGTCTGTCAGGCCAAAGACATCACAGTTAGCAACACACACACAGGATGCAGTTATCCCGGCTCAATCTGTCAATGACCCCTCTTATGGTCTTACAAATAGTGTGCACATATCTAGCCCACACCTGTTAAATGTGCCTACTGTTTTATCCCAAACTATCATGCATGATGTCAATATCAATGAGGCTTCAACAAACTTTGCCGATGAAAGGCCAGCTGACATGTGCCCTCCTACAACTGTCCCATATTCACAGTTCAATAGTGTATACAATTTTCCATATAGCCTGCAGGCTCCTGCTGCAACTGCCATTTTACCCCAAACTAACGTCCCTGGCCATCGAACGACTATGCAGGCCCCTCAACTCTCAGGCTATGGCGTTCCTAATACCCTGTATTCAAAACCACCTAACTTGTTTCTGTGCCCACCACCTCCTGTCTTTCCTGAAACAGAGTTTTTTCAAAGGTCAGACCCCATTAAATCACACCAAACTCCCAATAAGCCAACATGCTCCCTAAAGTCAAATTGTATCGGTTCATCCTCATCTACACCCGTGTATGCACCTTTGACACTGCCAGCAGATGCTGGAGCACGTATGTATCCACAGCAACCCATTCTAGTACGGCAACCTCAGACGTCACAATTACATGTGGCTGGTCAGCAAGGAGTAAACATCCAAGCTTCTGCGATGACAGCACAACAACCCAGTTTTACACAGACGCACCAAGTCCGAAATGTGCAAGTATTTAGCGGTGGTCCTGATTGCAAAATACTTATTGAAGACTGGGTACGGGATATGCAGTATCTTCTTGATGCTGGTGGAATGCCTGCAAATTTGTGCTTTGCCACGATAGTGCGACATTTGAGTGGTGAAGCCCGGAGGCTTGTTCTGAATCTCCCTCCATATGAGCAGACTGTCAGCCGAGCTTTTGAAGAGCTACGAGCTGAGTACAGTGAAATGCAGACATCTCATGACCCATTGGCTGATTTCTATGAGAGATGCCAGCGCCCTGGTGAATCAGCATGTTCTTACGCCATTGCCCTGGAGGCTGCTTTACGTTCAGTGGAAGAGGTGCAGCATGGAGGCCAGCCTTTTCCGGATCGAGATGGCAAACTGACTCGTCAGTTCATGAGAGGACTGAGTGATGAAGAGGTGTATCAAAGGCTAGCACCGATGAAGCCTAGGCTTTTAAGTTTCCGTGAGCTTCAAGCAGAACTTCGCAACCTTGCACGGGAAACCAGGAGGACTCAGACACAGCCGAAGGCCAAAAAGACATATGCCCAGGCTCAGTTTACCACTTCTAATGGTGCCCAGAATGGGGAAAATATGAGAACAGAGAAAGTAAATAAACAAAATAATGATCTAACTGAACTCACAGCTCTAGTAAAGAAACTTTTGAGCAGCCAGGAGGATCAGGTCAATAGATTGACAAAGTTGGAAGCAAGAGTTGGAGTATCACCACAGACTGTGCATCCTCGGGCTCAGAGATCTCAAGGAGTTAGTGACACAGCAGAAAGGGGGGTAGTGTGCTATCGTTGTGGGAAACCAGGACACATTGCACGCCTGTGTCGGACAATGTTAAGTGATGAGGCAGCCCAAGCTGAAAATGGGGCAGGGACCAGGCAGGATTTAAATGTG